>NC_045730.1:17180416-17504292 GCF_009834535.1 Camelus ferus
TACCATCAATCATCCCGCAGAAAATGTCTGCGCAGTCTCTGATAATACACTTGTACCTCAAATGGTCTCAATTCCAAAGTCTCTGCTATCTCCCTTTTAACTCACCACTGTCACACTTGCTTACTTTCAATCAATAAATAGATGGAGCTCCTTAATAATGGACCTTATTCTATTTCCCATTTGAAAACCAAGAAGATGGACACACAATTTTTTGAGGTTTCTGGATGATAATTGCACTTAATTGAGTATAAATGGGACATGGGCAGGGAGGAAGGAGGGCTATTTGTGCCACAATATGAGCTCTTATTTTCTGCTCCAAACCACATGGGAGATTCTCAAATAAATTTTAAGAGTTATCCTGTTACTCTCAGTAGTTTTAACTATACATACATTATTTTAGCATCATAAGAGTTCCTCATAATGATGATTTTCAAGGGTAGGATTGACATCTCCTTAGAGATCAATTCAGTTTAAAACCTTCCCACAATACAGAACCAAATAGGTAGAAAGGGAAAGGCGGTTTCCAGTGGGGAGACTCCTCCAAAGAGGGGGCCACAGAGGGGAATCCCTCCACCACCCAGAGCTTTGCTTTCTGTGGGCACAGGCATCCCACCAGCTCTAGGCTGGGCACAGTGCCCTTCTCTGATGCTGGGCTTGTCACGGGATGCACTGGGGCTCTTGGCACGTGCCTGGCATACTTCTCTGATAAGGTTCATGGTGGTGGCTACACAGGACTTCTAATTTCTTCTCCTGAAAGAATGACCCTTAACATCAGGAGAGTGGAGTTGCCATTATTTTAGGATCTACACTGGGGCAGGGACCAAGGGGCTTACCCACCTGCAGGGAATTTCACAGTTCAGGCAATAAGGAACTGAGGAAGATGCAGGGGAGCTACAATAATATAAAGCAGGTTAATTTAGTTCTGGTGCCCTTATTCATTTCCCATCTCCTCATGGAGCCCACTCAACTGGCTGTATAATCCCACCACATCTCCCAGTACCACCATCCAGTCCCAGTTCACCCACCCAAGCCACCCCCATACATCTTGACTTACCCACCCCCAGTCTCACCCCATCCCACCACAACACAGTCACCTCCACTCCACCATGTCCCAATTGCCATTCCACCCCAACCCAACTCCCCCATCCCATCCCATCCCAGTCCATCTGACTCATTCCTACCCCACTCCAGTCCATCCTATCCTAGTCAGTCCCCTGAATACTCTAGAATCTCACCTTCTCAATCCCACCTCCAGGCATATTTTACTCAGTCCTATTCCATTTCATTCCTCCACCAACCTTAGTCCATTGCAATTCATTCTATCTATTCCATCGCAATACATCCCAACCCACTTTTGATCCCACCCCAGCTCACTCCTTCCTACTTGATCTCAATCCACCTCATATTATCCTATTTCTCCAATCCCACACCATCACCTTCCATTTCATCCCCTCCTCTCTCATCCCCTGCTTGGCCAAAATTCTCATTTGTGATTGTATATAGGGCATGACCACCCTTCATGTCATGTGAAACTACACAAGAAAGCCAAAGGGCCCCAAAGATCTAAGAGCTAAGTGTGTATTTGGGTGGGACAGGAGAAAAAAAAAACAGTCTCATCTTTAAAGGTAGGGTATGAAAAGGTAGGCCAGGGGGTTGAGGTCCCAAGAATCCAGAAAGAAAATAAATGTGAGTTTCATGCTTCTCTTAATATACAAGAGCCAGGAAAGAGCTCTAAGAACCACACCATCATTTTCAAGTTGAGAAACTCCCACACTGCAGAGCCTACTGTGGGTCCAAGGGAAAGCCAAGTTCTATTCAAAGCCAGTGAATCCTGAGGCAGTGTCTCTGTGAGGTGGAAAACTCTGAAACAATCCTCCATTTGCAGGTTCACCCAGATGTTCCCCTGCTGTCGTGGAAAATCTCTGCAGCAGGCAGAGAAGAGGGCTTGGAGGCCATAGCTCACTCAGAGTGAAACCCAAGACAGGCGGTGTCAGTGACATACTCCCACCTCTAGGGGGAGCAAGAGGGCCCTCCCTGTTTACCCCTCTAGGAAGAGGAGCAGAGATAAGGGCTGATGAGTGGTGAGTTGGCCAGGTTCTAAGGCGTCCTGTTTTCAATGGGAGGAGCAAAGAGGAAAGACTCCTGCTGATGCATATGGTGGCATCTTAGAGTGACATAGAATTAGAGCTTTTCCTCTTATAATTTAAGAGGCTGCTGCAGAAAGCAAGTGGGCAGTAGGAGTAGCCGCAGTAGTAGAGGCAGCACCTAACACACCCCAAATGCCAACGTTTTTCATGAATTAAAAGGATGGGCCCTAGAATCAGGTAGCCCTGAGATTCAATCCCACCTTCTCTCCTAGCTTCGCTATAACCTTGGCCAAAGGCTTAATTTCTGAGCCTCAGTCTCTTCAAATATGACATCATAGTGCTTGCATTGTGAGAATTGAATGGTCACGTCTATAAAGCACTCAGCCAGCACTCAGTAAAGGAGAGCTATTATTAGTCATATGCAGAAGGACCTAGTCAGATGCCTCCCACCTAGGGGATGCCCCTTCACCACTGCCCTCTCCTCCAAGCCCCTTGCCTTGGGAATGCCCAAGAGGGCAGTCAGAGGGGAAGGGAGCCTGGGGCTCCAAGAACCTGCCTGATCCTTTCAACAGGTGTTTACTGAGTGTCTGCTATGTGCTGTGATCCGGACCACTCTGCTCGCCTGAGTTCATAGAGCCTTAGGGAATAAAGGCGGGCATTGTCTCATTCAGCATTCCCATACACCCTGATGAGTTTTACAACACGAGGAGTTTGCCACCCTGGGGAGTTGTGAGAGCCCACAGCAGAGTTCAGCTGAGATGGGTGTTTAGGACTCGAAGCAAATCAAGGATGATTTTGCAGTCACCCCCCGAGAGCTGTGGGGGAGACGGATGGACCACGGCTGCTTGAAGAGGTAGAGGTTTGGGATCCAGGCCTCAAGGGCACAAAAGCAGCACAGCAGAAGTGATGGGGGCAGTCCAACGGGAAAAGCAGGACCGAGACAGGCAGCCTGGGGGCAAATAAAGAGTCCAGGACTGTAGCACCAGCTGGATCTCCTTAGAAATCAGATAACAATGTGATTACCAGTAGAGGATTCAGGATCAGGCAGACCTGGCTTCAGTCCCTGGCGTGGCCACTGACTGGTTGTGTCGCTAAGTTATATGTCCTCTCTGAACCTATTTCTCCATGTATAAAATGGGGACAATAATATTGCTAGCCTCACCGGGTTGCTGTGAGGATTGAGTTAATACATGCAAGCGCTTGGGACGGTGTCAGCACACAGTGAGGACTCAGTGCACATCAGCTGTTAGTGTTACTCCCCTGGGAACCCAGACAGCTTTCTGAGCAGGGAGAGTGGAGAGGAATGTCGTGAGGGCGCACAGACCTCCTGGCCTCAGTCCTCTGTTCCTGATCCAGCCCCATCTTCCACTTAATGGGCACATTCAATAGGCATGTTCTGGGCGTGTCGCACTTCTGATTTCTAATCCTTTCCAAAATGCAGGGATGACTAGTCCCTTTTGTGGGTGGGCAACCTGAGCTTTGGAGAGATCTGAAGATCAGCTAGTTTTCCAACAAGGAACATCTGACTCTGCTGAGTCATCAGATTCCCTTAATCCTGCTGGCGTGACAATGATGTGTGAAACAGAAGCAGGTGAGACTTGTGAGGCAAGGTGGTGTCACTGAAGCCACCTGCTGGACTCTCCTGCAAGCACCCAAACCTTGTAGTGGCCGAGCCCCAGCCATCTGGTTCTCTAGGGCCCTTACACATCATTTTAGTCTCACCTTCAACAAAGCCACACAGTCACCCCAGATATGGTCAACACTCTGCTGTAGTCAGCTTATTTTTTATAAAAAAAACCATAAACCCACAGCTCAATTGCAGATGAAAAACGGAAATTCAAGTCCATACGCTGGTGCCTTTCCTTGGTGGAGGCAGGTGTATACGCAGGGCTTGTTGCTGCACTGGTTCTAGAACCTTAGATGTTATCTTACCAGTCTGTGGCACTTGCTCCTGAGGCAGGGGTGGGGGAAACAACTGGGGATCAGGTGCCTTTGTCATCTTATTACTTCAGCAAATCATCTGGCTTCCTTGATTCCCAAAACTCTTGATTTACATTTATCAGTCCCTAGAAAACTATCCAAGAAAAAAAAATATTTTATAAATCATCTGCTGATTTAACCACCATCTATCAGGCACCAGTTCTATGCCAGGTCCTGAGCTGGGTGCTGGAGATACCAAAAGAAATAGAGCACTGTCCTTGCCTTCAGGAAGCTCATGGTTCAATCTGTGAGGCAAATAAATAACTACTTTGAATACAATTCAACCAGTACTGTCATCAGACACTGGGGACGGTCAGTGCTCTTGTTTGTAAGAGACCTCCAGAAACAAGCAAAGCAGGGAGGGTTTTTTTGCTGTTTTGTTTTTTTTTAAGAATTTGGTATTTGACTTTTTTTGAAAGCAATGAAGTGGTTAGCATGGGAAAAATCAGAACTTTGTCGGAACTCCTTATACTTACAGTTTACTATTGCCTTTGTTTTAAAAGACTTATTAAGGAAATGGGGAGCGTAACAGCCTTCTCAACGCTCAGAGCTTCTTAATCCAGAGAAAAGTAGCGAGGCTTAAAAACAATTAAGAGAATGAAACTGACAAAATTTGATGGCCACTTGATAAGAAAGGAGTTGAGGACAACCCTAAGGTTCCTGGCTGGGTAACTGGGCGGCTGCAGGTACCACCAGCCTACGTGGGGGATCCTGGAGGTTTAGGTGAGGAGCTAATGAGTTTGCTTTGGAAGGGAAACATCTAGGTGAAGATATCCAAGAGTCAGCCGGATATATGGGCTGTTTAGATCCAGAGCTTCTGTGGGCTGGGAAGCCAACAGACATATATCAGGAGAAGCATCTTGGCAGGAGAGATCTGTCTGGAAGCTTCAGAGTGTGGAAGTGGAAGAAATGGGCCTGGATGAGCTCACCCAGAGAGTGGTGAAAGGAAATGAGGAAAAGCATAAGGAATGGAAAGCTGCAGGAAGCCACACTTTCAGGAGGGAGTAAGTGCTACTATTAGAAACTGGGAAGGAACAGCCAAGAGGCAGGAGAACAATCAGCCAAGCAGGGTGTCCCAGAAGCCCAAAGAAGAGAAATTTGGAAAGAAGTAATCCAAATTGTTCACGGTCACAGATAAAGGAAGAATAAGAAAGAAAAGGTAGGTGGCTTTGGCAATTAGGGTGGTCACCCTTGATCTTTCCTAGAGAGTTTCAGTTCTGGGGACAGAAGCCAGAAGGCAGGGCGTGAATAGTTGCAGATAAAGCAAGTTGAAGACCCCTTTGAAGAGAGTTGACTTGTAAAAGAGAAAGAAAGATAAGATGGTAGCCAAAAAGGTCAATAGGGCCAAGCAGTCTGGTTGGCCTGTTTTCTATTAAAGATTAAGTTGTTTATAAGCCAAGGGGAAACAAAAGAAGGGAGAGCAGATCTCTCTCAGGAGGCTGGGGGTGGGACACAGATGAAAGGGGTGAGGAGGCTCCCCCTTTCACATCCTATATTCATTTTATCCAGTCTTCACTGGCCAAGGAAGGGAGATGGCTCAGTCCTGAGTGTCTCTTAAAGTCAACAGTGTGGGGAGAACACAAAATAAATGTACTTCCCCCTCTAATGTGTCAAATTAGTCACCAAGTCCGTTTCCAAATCTCTGCTGCTTGCAAGGCCAAACAGCACATCTACATGCGGGAAGGGTTTAAAAAGAAATGCACTGCAAGCATGGGAAGCCAGAGCAGGGAAGCCAGATCAGGCCCGCCAGAGAGCAAGGACCCCCTCCCCCAAGGCACTCTGCATCCCCATCCCCAAGTTCTCTGCTGACCAAAGAGCTGCAAGCCCTTGGACCTCTACAAGGCAGGATTCCAGCACAGCCCAGCAGTGTGCAAGCTCTGGTGAGTAGGCCCTTTTCTTTCCCTGAGGGCATGACATACCCAGGGGGCAGGGACAAATCTAGCCAGAAAACCAGTTGGATGGTATTAGGGGCAATCTCAGGTCTGCTAAGCCAGAGCAGGGTCCACACCTGGACAAATGTCTGAGAGGCCTCACAGCCGATAGCAGCGGTACCTCCATCGCCCATGTGACAAGACAGGGTGACCAGCGGCGTCGTTAAGAGTGCAGCCACCCAGTGGGTGTGGGTGTGCGCGAGGCCTGAGCTCCGAGGCACGCGCACCGCGGGCGCCCCTCTCTGGGTGTCGGCGGCTATGACTCTTAGCAGATCCTGAGAAAGTCCGGTCAAGCAAGGATGGGAGAGCTAGGGCTGGCTCAGGGCGCCCTTTTTGACCAGCAACCTTAACATCTCCGGCCAAGCAGCTGGCGACACGATTTGCGCGGACGGGCTCACAAGATCCTGGAGCCCAGAGCAGACCGAAGAGCTCGCCAAGGAAGGGTCGCACTTTCCAAAAAGGGGGCCCAGGTGGCTGAGGGGCTGAGGCCAAGCCTTCAAACGTTCAGTCAGTGATTTAAAAAAACTAAATAAATAAATAAGTAAATTTTAAAAACCAACACGACTCCAGGCCAGAGGCGCCCTAAGTCCAAGCTTGGGCAGCAGGTGTTACGGGTTTTCTCTCCTAGTGGGTGTCAGCCTCCGTGCTAAATGAAAATGCGGCCCCAGGCATCGCCCGTTGGACCCGTCCCCACCCGGGGACACAGAACTTTCTAGGCTGTGGCTAGAGCCGAGTCTCATAGGGGTGCTGAGGATAAAGTGGGAGGGCACCAGACAGGGCCAGTGGTCCCCAGTGGGGACTGGGTTCTCTCGAAGGTCCGCGTGCCTTCTCAGTCCGCAAGCTGCAGCCAGACATCGGCGAAGTTCCGGGACTCCCCGCACCCGCCGGGCCTGCCCCCGTCCCTGACCCGGTCGCCGGGAGCAAGTCCCGCCGTCCGCGCCGCCGCTGCCGCAGCCCCGGCGCTCGGCTGCAGCAGGGCGCGGGAAAGGGCACTTTGGCGCGGAGTGAGAACCGAGGGGAATGTGGCGGCGCGGAGCCTGACGGCGACACTCCCTCCCCCGCCCCCGGGCACAACCCCCGCCCCTGCCTGCCGGTCGCTCCGCAACCTCCAGCCCCCACCTGAGTCCTCTGGCACAGCGTGCTCGGGACCCCTACCCACTTTACCCCCTCCTAGCCCAGAGCGCGGAGGGAGGGGGGCACTTGGGGAGAGGGGTGGCGGCCGCAGTCTCCGGGCGGCTCTGACGGGGGCGCGGGGCTTCAGTCCGGAGAAAATGGGCGGGGGCAGGGAAGGGCAGACCCTGCAGACGCGGAAATGGGGAGGGGGCGCGCCATTCCTCTCCAGCACCCAGGACGGGTGTGCCAACCTGGATTGGGAGGCGGGGAGGGCTCCAGGAAAGTTTATCGGGGGAAAGCCTAGCGCCTTGGGGGCTGAGAGGCTGAAGAAACTGAAGCCACGGTCCAGGCGCCCCGCAACCCCGGGCGGGGATGTCTCTCTCCCAGGTCCCCACGCCGGCCGGAACCCGCCAAGTTGCGGCTGGGGTTGGGGGTAGCAGTGGTGGTGAGGGTGGCGGTGAGGACGGTTGAGGGTGAGGGGAGAATGGGGAGCGACAGAGGCGAGGATGAACAGGAGGGTGGGCGTTTGGGAGGGCGGGAGGTTAAGGGGGAGGGCGGAGGAAGGGACAGGGACGGGGTCGGAGATGAGCGGGCTCGGGTGGGGCGCGCGGCGGCCGCCGGCTCCCCGGCGCAGCCGGACTTACCCGCGGCGGCTGAGGCGCTGAGCAGCCCCCAGCCCAGCAGCAGCAGCAGCGGCGGCGGTGGCGTTGGCGGCGGCGGCGGGCGGCCCCAGCGGCTCCCCGCGCCCGGCACGAGCGCCGAAATCCCGGCTTTGCCGCGAGCCCTCCCCGCGGGGCAGCCGCAGCGCCCCTGCTCCCGTCCCCGCGAGCGCGGCATGGCGCGGCCGGCAGCGCCGAGGGAGAGGCTCAGCTCGCCGCTGAGGAGAAAGGAGGTCAGGAGAGCTCTGGAGCTTTTTTCTGCTCGGAAAAAATCCCGGTACGCGGGAGCCCTGAGCTTCTGCGGCTGGAATGAACCAAGTGTCCGCCCGGCCGGGGAGAGGCGCGCTGCGCTCTCGGAAATGACTCGCTCCAATCCCGCTTCGCGGGGTTCGCGCCGGGGGGCGGGGGGTTGAATTATCCCCGGATTAATCACTCCGGAGCCGCTTCTCCGCCGCTCCAAATGCTGGGGGTGGAGGCGCAGCAAAGGAAAAAAATATTGGGGGGTGGGTGTTCCTCTTCAGCGCCACCTCCACCTCCAGACAAACCAAAAATTACATCTAAAGGGTTGTTTATTCCTGTTTGTTTTACAATTGACCAGTTTCTTTTAAGTTCAGTCCTCTCGTTTCCATTTATAAGATTACCCATTAATACACCCCCCTGTACACACACGCGCGCACACACACAGTGATATTGACACACAGGCACTCACACACAGGCGTGCACACACACACACACACACACACACACATACACACACATACACACACGCTTCTTCCACGTTTGGAAATTGGAATACTGTCTCAGGAAAGGTAACCAAAGAAGGACGCGGTTCCCCAAGTCACTGCTCTTACAAGCTGATTTTGGGTGGTGGCTTTGAACTTGCAATCTGGGCCGGGGGGCGATGCTTACCAGCCCCCATTGGCAGTAGCCTCCTACCCCATTCGAAGAGTAGGATGTGTGTGCTTAGACCCATGATTAAGAACTGGAGGGAGGGTGGGGTGGGGGTGGGGGTGCTCATTGGTTCGGCTCTGTAAGGTCCTTCCCCTATCCTAAGGCAAAACCTCGGGATGGAGAGAGGAGAGCGTGCGTGCGCTTGGGTGGGGGGGGTGGGGATGAGGGGGTAGATGAGGTTGGTGGAAGGACCGTGCAAGAGTAACTTATACAATTTATCCTCAAAATTAAATAACTGGGCCCTGCTTCTTCTGTCTTACCCTCCCCCTCCCAGCCATGGCCCCAAACCAGACGAGTTTCTCCCAATGGCGTGAGCCCCTCCCCACCTCTTCCTAGTCGCCGCTGCCGCCAGGCCCCAAGGGCTCAGAGTCGGTCCCCACCCCATCCCCCACCCCAACTCGGTCGCCGTCTCAGTCTGGTCTCTCCTAGGCTCCTCCGTCAGTCACGATGGCTCCTTCACTGTCTACGCCAAACTCTCGGCGGAAAAGAACAGACGCTGCTGGGGGGGAGGAGGGGTATGGCGGGGTCGGAGGTTGGGGGGACGCGGAGGGGCAGGGCCTTGGGAGGAGGTCCCCGCCTGCGCGTCCCTCGGCGGAAAGGCACTAGCGGGTGAGCACCCACCCCTTTGCCCGAGGCACCCGGGAGAGGCTGCGATAGGGGCTTAGTGGCGTTGGCAAGCCGGAGCTCTGGTATCCTCGAGCCCAGGAGACAATGGTCTGTGGTCGGTGGGGCCTGGGAATATCCGGGAAAGAGCACAGAAAGGGCTATGGGTTTGTCGATCCCGAGTGGGGAAGGCGGTGGACAGGGCCGGAGGAGTAGACGCTTGTCCTTTCTCCCCAAGAAAAACTTGCCCCCTGGAGCCACGATCTTCCAGCTTCCTTGATGCCCGTCTCCTTCCTCCACCCCAAGTTGTTCAGGCTTCCCGGTATGAGCTCATCCCGCAGCTGGGGAGCCAGCCCGGTGGCCCCGGGCCGGTGAGCTTCCTCAGAATCGTCCGGCCCCCTCCCCACCCCCTACACGGGGGCTTTCTCGCCCCTCCTGACGCCGCTTCGATGGGTGCCAAGGACCGACCAGAGCGGCCAGAACTCCACAGTGAAAGGCCTGCTTTATGTCTCCCGAGCAGCGAGGAGGGGGTTCCTCGCTTCTCATTGTCCAAGCCCAGCCCCCAAAAGAGAGGGCTCAGCCAGCCAAGCCTTGGCCTTCCCGGTGCTGGAGAAGAGGGAGGGACTGGCTGGGCCATCAGTGGGTGGCAGCCTTGAGGGGTGGGGGCTGTTGGCGGGGCCGTCTCTTGGGGGGGGAAAGCCCAGGCTCCTAAGCTTGGGCATTTCCCCTCTCCTCCAGAGAAAGGAGCTGGCAGAGCCCCAGCCCTCCCCTGCAACCCACAGCTGAGCAGAGGGGACTCTGGGCTCCTCCATAATTCTGGGGCTTCCAGGCCAGTGGACTCCCCCCGCCTTTCTCAGCCCCAGAACTTTGCTCTGTGGCTGCAACCCACAGCTGATGTTTACCCCGGAACCCTCCCTGGCAATGCAACATTTGTCATCCTTCTCCCTGGGGGCTGTAGAGGGCAGGGACACCCTTTTTATCCCTGTCACCAGCCCAGCCACTCACTTCCTCCACCATTCCTCCCTTTCTCTGATCATTTTGGGTCCACATACATTTACTGAGGCCTCCAGAGCTCTGGGCCCTGTGCCAGCCTGTGCTGTGGGCAATGCGGAGATGCACAGTGTGTGGTCCAGCGTGGGAGGATGTGGGGCAGTGATGGAAACCCTCACACAACCCATAAAGTCAGATGGTGCTAATCACCACGACAGAAAAGGCATGTTACAGAGACGTATCAAGACAATAAGTTTTTCTTGGATGTAGGGGATCATAAGGCTACTTTAAGAAGGGAAGTAGGATTGGGGCTGGACCCTGAGGCCTAGAGAGAGACTTTGACAAGATAAAGATTGATTTCCTCAACAAATATTAGTTAAGCATCATTACATGCCATACACTGAGCCACGTATACACCCGAGTGAACTGTCCCTGACTTGATGAAGGTGATAAATAAACAATTATATACAAAGTTACTAATTAAAGATGCTATGGTGAAAAAGTTCATGGCGCTTTAAGAAGGAATGCATGTGGCATGTTTTAAATTGGTGGTCTAGGAAGGCCTCTCTGAGGTGGTGACCCTGAAGGTGGGATTGAATATTAAACAAAACAGCCATGCAAAGTGTTGGGAAAAGGAAGGGCCTGGAAAAGAGAGGGGGACTGAGGAAGGAGGCTGGGTCTGGGTCAAGGGGAATAAGAGAGACACCTAATAGACAAGAGAGGGGATAGAGCCAGAGTCATGTGGTGCAGGGTCTCCTAGGGGATGGTGAGGAGTTTGGACTTCATCTTAAGCGGAGAGAAATACGAGGAGTATTCACTTGCTAGGGCTGCCCCTGTCACAAAGTACTACACACTGTGTGGCAGAAACAACAGAAATTTATTATCTCACAGCTCTAGAGGCTAGAAGTCTCCAGATCAAGGTGTTGACAAGACTGGCTCCTTCTGAGTTGCCTCTCCTTGAGTTGTAGATGGCTGTCTTTTCCTTACATCTTCACACGGTCTTCCCTCTGTCCACGTCTGTATCCAAATTTCCTCTTCTGATAAGGACACCAGTCATACTGGATGAGGCCCCACCTTACAGGTTGAGTTTTAGCTGAATTACGTCTTTAAAACCTGTCTCCAAATATACTCATATTCTGAGGTCCTAGAGGCTAGGACTTCAACATAGGGATTTTGGAGGGACACAGTTCAGCCCATAATAGGAGGGAGGACATTACAGGTGGAGGGTGGAGGGTGGAGGGAGGAGCGAGGAGAAATGCATGGCAGTCAGAAAATACATTTAAAGAGATGCCCGTGAGGCTGTGTAGAGTGTGACTGCTTTATCAGGAAGTACTCTGAAAAGGTGGATGGCTCTGAAGACCAGAGAGGTGAATTTTCATTTCTAGGAAATAGAAGCCGCATGGCCCGGCCTGTCATGTACTCTGACTTCTCTGCAGGGAAGAGATGGCTAAGGAAGGGGCAAGGTAAAAGGAGATCACTTGGGAGTTGATTGCAACAGTCCGAGCAGGAAGTGATGTGGGCAAAGGCAGAGATGGGGGCCCTGGGAACATTTGCAGGGCAAGCTAGAAGCGGGAGTCCAAGAAGCAATAACAGCCCTTCCCCTCTAGCCTAGGAGAGTGTGGCTCTGGGCCAAGCCCCCAGGGCTGGCTCCCTGCCTACCCTTTCTGGTTTCCCCAGGAGCAATCGGCAGCCATGAGTCAAGGTCTCTCCATAACATCACATTGCAAAAAAGCCCAATGAAGTGTGGTGGCTCGCTAAGATAAGTCCAATATCCAGATAAGATCAGAGTTTGTTTCAGAAAGAAAACAAGGCCTGATGCTCTGGAGAACTTGGCCTGATTCAAATAGGGGCTGTCGACTTGATGCCCTGAAATTTTCATTCTGACCCAAGAAGAAGATAAAAGAACCTTCTGAAGCCCAAAGACAGAGAGCAAATGAGTGTGCAAATGGGATGCTCAAGAAATGAGGGCAGGAAGGGAGACTGAAGGATGAGCAGGGCTGCAGAGAAGTGCTGCGGAGCAAAGGCAAGGGCTCAAAGGAAAAGCCTGGGGTCTAAGTGGAGAGTGGGTATTTTAAAATGATGAGCACGATCAGACAGAAGCTAGTATTTCCCAAGAGCATGGCTATCACTTTAGTGATGACAGTGATCTGCTTCCCAAGGAAAGGTGACAGAAGGGGTTCAGGAAGAAAGAACCCTGAACAAACTTGAGAGAGGCGCAACACAACCAGGAGAGAGACGTGAGAAGGACCCATCGTCTGGACCATTCTTCCAGCGCTACCAAAGGCTGGGGCCACCGAATTCTGCCATTTCTTGCAGAAAATTCTCTGTTTGTGAAACAAAGAGACAGAGCTCGCTTCAGTGGCAGAAGAGGTCAGATGTTTCCTCTGCTTGTCAGAGGTCAGAATGCACAGGGGAGGGGCTATTCTTGGCTATCATCTCTTCTTGAAGTTCCTCCAATCAGCTAGGCAACCATGCCCCCACACCTTCACTCACACTGCTCCCTCCGACTGCAACACCATTCCTCTCTCTCTCACTGTGTAGATGACTCCTAATCCGTCAGCTCAAGTGTAACAACCCCGTGCCCCCATACACTCCCTCTGCTGGGTTAGATGCCCCTTGCAACTTGGACCCCTAGCTGGACACCACTCACCAGGGGTGATTTGGCCCCCAGGGGACATTTGACAATGTCCTCAGATATTTTGGTTGTCACCACTGGAGTGTGCTGCTGGCACCTAGTGGGTAGAGACCAGGGATGGTGCTAAACATCCTACAATGCCCCAAGGAAGCTTCCCTCCACCCTAAAGAATTATTTAGCCAAAAATGTCTTAATAGTGCTGAATTATCACTGAGAAGTTGTTGTCCAGCCAGGGCTACATTTTCCAGTCCCCTTTGCAGCTAGGTGCAGTCATAAGGTTCTCGCTAAAGGAATGTAAGAAGTTGTGTGTGTGTGTGTGTGTGTGTGTGTGTGTGTCACTTCAAGGCTTATCCCACACACCCTTTTTCCTCCATGTGCTGGCTGGACACAGAGCATTTAGGATCCTTAGGGGATGGCAAAGCCCGAAGAAGACGGGATGCCAAATCACTTCATGGAGGAAAGCCATCCACCAATTAGGGACACCTGAATTGGATTTTTAGGTGAGAAATGACCTTTAACAAATGGCATTAAGCCACTGGCATATTGAGGTGTGTTACAGCAGCTAGCAATATCCTCATACGCCCTCCATGTTTTTTTCTGCAGTATCCTGTCATTTGCTTACTCTTCACTCTTCCTTCATTTGTGCAGGTCACAAACATTAATCTACATGTCAGTCTTTGTGTTAGATGCTGAGAAAACAAATATGAAGAAGAATAAGATATGACAAATGGTCTCCACCCTCAGGAGGTTGATAGTTTATTGAGGAGAGAGTTACACAGCAAAGCATAATTAATTACCTTGAGAGAGATACAGGCTGCTGTGGAAATGAGAAGGGCTTCTGGGGAGAAGGGCTGGTGAGAAGTGGCACCTTCCAGGAAGGATGCAGTGCGGGCAAACCCGGGGAGGTAGACACAGCGTGGGCAATCTGCAGTGTTCACAGCGGTCCAGGGTGCTGGAGGGCGGGCAGGAGGGGCGCGGCAGCTCTCCAGTCTCTATAATTGATGGTCTTCTCATGTGTCCCCCACCTCCCCGCAGTGGACGGGGAGTTCCCTATGGCAGAGACCCTCTCCTGAAGGTCTCCTGGGTCCCTAGTGCTTGTGTGCTGTCTGGCATTCTCGGCTCTTGGAAGTCACACAGGATGCTCTGCCCCAGTTTGCTTCCAACTGAACTCATCTACTTCTGACCCCTCCCCACAACCTGCCTGTCTGCCCAGTTCCCCACACCAGGAACTGATTTCAACATCCACATGGTTCCTGAGCCAAAAACCAGGGGGGACATCCTGGACTTCCTCTTACTCAGCCCCCACATCCAGGCAGTTCCCAAGTCCTCTAAATTCTGCCTTCTTAACAGCTCCCAGGTCCTAGCCAGGGCCCCCACATCCTTCTTCCAGGTTTCTTATAACAGCCACGTAACAGGTGCCCCCAACTCGGCTTTATCCCATCCAAAGTGTCTTCCTCTTTGCCACCAGTTATCTTTGAAAACACTTACCTGATTTCACAGCTCTCCTGCCTTCCCTGGATGTTTCCCCGGATGTTGGTGAAATCTAAGCCCTCTGCTAGACTCTCCCAGCCTGCCCCTCTGTCCTCTCTCTCGTGACTCTTGTGTTTCCAATTTCTACCCACCATGCTCCAGCCATTTAGAGGCCCCTGCGCTCCTGAAATGAGCCGTGCTTTCTCTCTCCCTCCCCTCTGGGCCTCTGTGCACACTGCTCCCTCTGCCTGGAACGCTCCCCTCTCCTTCCGTGTGTGGCATTCTCCTATTTGTCCTTCAAAACTCAGTCCAGGCGTCAGCTCTTACATGAAATCTTCACCAGTGCCATTCAGAGTACCTGGTACATGGCTGGCATTCAGTAAATCTTTGCTGGGTGGATGGATGGATGGATGGATGGATGGATGGATGGATGTGTGCTTGAGCAAGTGCTCAGTAATATTTGTGGAATGGACCCAAAGGGGTCTCTCCTAGACTCCATTATCTGAGTTCCTTAAAGAAATGCCTTCTGAGTTATGATTTAATGTTATGCTCTCTGTCTTCAAAGAACCCTGATGTGAGAAACTGACCAACTTAATGGCATTTCTGTCTTTATGAAAACAGAATTGAATATATTGCCCACTATGTCACTCAGTGTCCTTTATACAAGGACTCATGATAAATTCATGCTTGGGGTTATTTCCAGGAAACATTTTGTCTCTGTGGATGAAGATGTGTATTTTCTGCTGTCAGAAAATAAAAACTCTGCCTTCCGACGTGTTTCCACTTTTGCTTTAGCTGACAAATAGGGATACCCAGTTTTATTACCTGATTACTGCCACGCGTTCTGACCAATTCAGGTACCTGAAAGTAGCAACCCTTTTCTGCTTTTTTTAGATGTAATCAGTTCCTGCTTTATTCTTCAATGCTGTGTTTTTCACTTTTTAATCTGAAAGCTGCCTCAAATCATCTCAGCAGTAACCTACTATAAATCATAAACGAATTCATACTGGTGACCAATGTCCAAGCATGGATGCTATGGAGGAAGGGCAGAGCACCAGGCTTCAACATGAGAGGGACAGAGCCTCTCCAGAAATTCTTGGGGGCACCTATCATGACAGGGATCTGGCAGGAAGGCCAAAGCAGGAAGCGGGAGACCAATTGCATTGACTCTGTTGCCACCTTCCTGGGCCACCGCTGCCAGGTCATAGTCTCTTCCTCCACCAACTATGGTCTTCCTTTTCCCTAACTTTAAATGGAGAGCTCATCAACCGCCATGTTTGCATTAATAGCTAATAATAACAATAACCAGTATGTTTTATTGAGCTCCCACCATGAGCCGAAGACTGTGCTGCAAACTCTAATGGATGTCCCTCTTTGAACCTCTCCCAATCCAGACCTGTCGATTGTTTCCATCACTTTGCAGATGCTGGAATGCTAGAGGCGTTTGGCATGTGCAAAGCCACCCGTCAGTAAGTAGCAGTGCAGGAATTCAAATTTCAGTGTGTCCCCTGCCACGGCCTATGCTCTTAACAGTCTCCTTACATGTGGGCAAGGACTGGAGGCAACAAGAAGGGATGGAGTCCCCCGGGAAATGGTGGGGATTGCCAGGAGAGAGGAGACCCAGAGTCACAGCTTTGCTTCGGGAACACTCTGGCGTTCTTTTCAAAGTCCCAAAAAGGGTTGGCTGCTCTGAGGCCAGGTTCAGTTGCTGGGACAATAACCAGGGGAGACCTAGTCCCATGACAAATGGCTGCACTCTCCTCTTCCTCCAGTTCTGATGGTTTTTCCCACAAGCCTGCAGTCTCCTGACCCACAAGGCTCCCTCTAGGCACTGTGACCCTTTAGGCATCGTCAGCATAGTAACGAGGGTGTCTGTGGTTTTCAGGGGTCTAAAAACATTCGAGGCCTGCACGTATTATTATTAGATCTGCAATACAAAGAAGATAACCACAACACTGAAATCAGTAAATGTTTAATTAAATGCAAAATGTGCCATTCTGTCAATTTCATTAACTGTGGAATTTAGTAGTCATAAAAATTTCGTTGTATTTGATAACAAGTTATAGGTTGGAGTTTTCTCACTGTGCAAGAGTTCCCGGGTATGCCCCAAGATTGGTGACCATAAACTCAATAAATTACTCATGGCCAAAAATTTGCAAAAGCAAAATGGCAAAAATCCTTTCAATTTTTCTTTTACAGCCAAAAAGTTATATTTATGGTGAGAGGTGGGTGTGTTTAAAATACGCTAGAGGTGAGACAGCGCCTATGAGAGTAAGCTGGCGTAGCGCCTAGGAAGATCTTGAAAGAGGGTAGGCTGTGCCCACCTTTCTGAGTTCTCCATCCTGGCCGTGTTTGTGTCTGCAATGGAAGCCAGGTGAGTAGAGGCTTTGGCTGGGGAGTAGGTAGAGACAGTTGATTCCTCCTAAGGCTTTCCTGGTTTCAAAGAGAAAAGCAGGAATCCCAGACACCTACATAATGATGGCTAACATTCTCTAGGTATGTAGCACATGCCAGACTCACCATTCTAAGTACAGCTTGTGTATTATCTCAATTGTCCCAAAATTCTGTGAGGTCAGTATCTTATGATCCCTGTTTCAAGATGAGCAAACTGAGGCATAAAGAGGTGCAACAACCTGCTCAGGGTAGCAGAGGTACTCTTGGGTAATTTAAGAATGTGTTCACACAGATTGCACCCACTCTTCAAGATGCTGAAGACAGAATAGGGAAGCCTGGTACCTGCCTTTTTTAGAGCTTGAAGTGAAGCAGTCAATGGTCATGAAGACCATTACTCATGCTGGGCACATGGATATTTATGTGCTGGAGGATTGTAGCTATACACTGAATAGAAAGTGAAATAAGCTCAGTACCAGGCATTTACAAACTGCTTTGCTCCTTTCACTAGCCTGTGACAACGTGTAGGCTAGAGGTCTTATTCGTCTCCCAGCTCTTTCTTTTGAACAATCTTGGCCATGGTTGGTGCTAAAAAACCGACAAAGCCTAGAAAGGCTTAGTTGAAGATTGGAGTCCTCCATCACAAAGCAATTTCCCCAGGACAGCAAAAGTTCTCCCTCCCTACGCATAGCACAGAAACTGTTACTGAGAAACTCCAGTGGCACACATTTCAATGTAACCAACAAGGAAACTAATAGACAGCATTTTTATGTATCTCTTATGTGCCAGGTGTTGTTTTAGGGACTTTCCGTGTGTTAAGTAATTACTTAGTCACAGAACATCTATAACAATTCCACAAAACAGATGCCCTTTGTTATCATCCCATTTTACAGATGAGGAGATCAAGTGCTATAAGCTGCATGGGTCCCTCCAAATTCAGATGGTGAAGTCTTAACTCTTAGTACCTCAGACTGTGATTCTATTTGGACATAAGAGCAGTTAAGGTACAATCGGCTCTTTAGGGTGGTCCTAACCCAATATGACTGGTGTTCTTATAAGAGGAGGAGGTTAAGACATAGACACATAGAGGTAAAACTGCATGAAGACATAGGGAGAAGCTAGCCAGAATATATAAGCTGACCAGAGAGTTTCAGAAGGAACCAACCCTACTGACACCTTGATCTTAAGCTTCCAGCTTCCAAACTGTTAAGGAATAAACTGTTGTTGTTTAAGTCACCTTGGTCTGCAGCCCTTTGTTACTGCAGCCCTAGCAAACTAACATACCAAGGTCCAGAGTACCCTGCCTAAGGGGTAACCTTGCCAGGAAGCAGGAACTCAGAATTTGAACCGAGGTAGTCTGGTCCTAGAGTCTATCTGTTTTTCGATAGTGGGAGTGTTCTCTGTGCTATCCAAAATGGTAGCCACAAGCCACACGTGGTACTTGAAATGTGGTTAACAAAACTAAGGAACGGAAATTTTAATTCGATTTACATTAAAATTAAAATAGCCACATGTGACTAGTGGCCACCAAGTTGGACATAGCTTGATACTGGTTCTAAATACTCCACTTCAGTTGTTTGCAGATTCTTCTAGCAACCTCAGCTGTGTGTTCCAAGAAACATGCCCCTATCCTTGTTCCCTATGCTTGCTGCCTTCCTTTCTTTCTTCCTTCCTTCCTTCCTTCCTTCCTTCCTTTCTTTCTTTCTTTCTTTCTTTCTTTCTTTCTTTCTTTCTTTCTCTCTTCCTTCCTTCCTTCCTTCCTTCCTTTCTTTTTCTTTCTTTCTTTCTTTCTTTCTTTCTTTCTTTCTTTCTTTCTTTCTTTCTTTCTTTCTTTCTTTCTTACCTTTTTTTTTTTTTTTTTTTTGCAGTCTTCTGCCCCTGTTGCCAGGCCTTCTATCAAAGGAGAGAAAGAACAGGAGAAGGAATGAGTGAGCTGGCTAACTTTCCAGAATCCTGTAGCCTGGGCAGTGCAGGGTCATTGGCGTTCTGCTCTAAGCACAGGTGTTAGGCAACCAAATGCCAAGCAGCACAAACACAGAGTGACATTTTCAGAACTATTAATATTTCATCAGAAATGATCACTTTTCCTTTAAATACACTATCTTAAAAGGTTTTCTACATTCTTCACTATAATTTTATTCAGTCTAGGTCCTCGGAATTTTCCCCAAAGGAACACATCTTTAATTTTCATATGAAAATCAAAGGGGAATCAAGCTCAGTTTTCCAGACTTAAGAGTCAACATTTCCAGGAACCCAGACCCTCTATAAAGAGGGCAAGGTTGTGCATTGAGCACCTGCTGTATACCAGGTACTCTATACAGTAAGTAGCCCATAAATTCATCAAACACATATTTATTAGGTGACTACCGTGTGCTGCAAATGTGATCTTTGAAGAAATTTACTAACACCTTTTGATAGGAAAGGACTCTCATCCTTCTGTTTCATCTCCAGTGTTACCTTCCCTCCTCAAAGAGGCCTGCCTGGATGGGCATCTGAGGCAGCCACCCCTCCTCTGCCCATTCCCTCACTTTATTGATTAGTTTCCATCAGAGCCCTATTTCATCGGTAATTACTGCTTATTTACTCGCTCTGCTAGTTGTCGATCCATCCCCTCCACTAGAAGATAGACTCCAGGAGAGCAGGGACCATGGCACTTCTGCTGCCTTGCAGGTTTCCTAGGTGCGCGGCACTCAGCGGCACAGAGGACGGCTTAGTCAGTATCTGGGGAAGGAACGAAGGGTGGGAGAAGTGCAGAAGGCCGTTAGAGTCACACTGCTAGGAAGGAAGGGGTGGTGTAGGGATTCAGTTCTCCCTGTATATAGGCTGCCATCTAGTCTATTCGAGTCCACGCTTCTTTCTTCCTTCCCGTCATCTTGCTCCTCCTTTCCTGGGGAAACACTGGAGGAACAACCATGACTCCTGGGGCCAGAGAGCCCCGGGCACGCGGAGGTGCCTTGTCAGTTCCCAGTTTAAGGAAGCCCCTCCAGCGAGGGGAGGAGCCCACCAAGCGGCAAACAGCGAGCTTAGCCCTTCCCCCTGCACCTGTGCCCAGACCCTGGACCGCTGAGAACCCAGCGCTGGAGGAATCGGTTTATCTCAGTAGCTGGGAGCGTGGGGTCAGGCCTGGGGTCCCTTGGTTTGAGCCCCAGCCCCTCGCTTCCTAGTGGGCCTTGGACACACCCCTTTACAACTTTGAGACTCGGTTTCCTCAAATGTAGCACGATAATACATAATGATACTGAGTTCATGAGCTTGTTCTGATTGAATAGCACACAGAAAGCCCGGCGCTTTGCAGATGGTAAGCGCAGGAGAAAACGGCAGTTAGGGGGTGAAACCAGCGATCCCGGGCCTGGGACAGGCAGGCGCCCGGGTGAGTGCGGAGGAGCTGCGTGGTGAGGCTGGGGCGAGGGGAAAGCGCTCTGGGGGCCTCCGGGGCCCCGCCCCCACCCCACCGGAGGGACGGGGGGGGGGGCGCCCCGCGCACCGAGCCGTTGCGTTTGAAACCCACCGAGGAATTCCAGCGCAGGACGGGAAGGGTGTGGGAGCCACAGGCAGGCAAGACAGCGCCCTTTTAAGGCGTTGGGACCCTCCGGGGTCGACCCCGCAGCCCGGCTGCCCTGGCAGGTGTCTGCTGAGGGAGCCCAGCACTCAGGAGTGTTCCCGCCAGGAGTAGGGGTGGTGAAGCAGCCAGAAGAGGGGGGCCAGAAGGGGCAGTGGGGAGAGCAAGGCGGGGCTGAGCCAGGCGGGGGCCGCCGGCCCTCGGTGGGAGCGGGATCTCTGGGAAGACCCGGGAGAACCCGATGGGGGGCTCCCAGCCCCACGGTGCCTAGCACAGTGCCAGGCCCTCACCTGGTCCTCTGTGAGGCTTAGCGGGCGACGATGGGCTGAGCCCCAGGCCCCGCAAGGTGTCAGGGATGTTTCACAACGGGGGAGAGCCAGGGACTGTGGGGAGAGCCAGCCCTCCCACTCCAGCTGTTCCCAGATGTCATTCTGCCCACCCAGGCCCCTGGTTCCTGAGCTCCAGGGGATTCCAAGGTTACTAAGCTACTGGTTTTTGTTGACTTGTAAATATTTTCTTCTAAGGGAGAGGGGGAGGGGGGCCAAAGTCAGGAAAGAGCAAATAAAAGCAAATCAAAATAAATTCCCCTCCCCAAAAGAAAGCTGTCCTCCATCCACCCCTCATCCACAAATCGAAGGCCTCTGAACATAGTCACTTTTCTGGGCCAACAGCCAGACAGGACTGACCTGCTCTGCCCCATCCTCACCTCCCTTTCTGGTGAATGAGGAGTGGTGGTGGATGGTCCCCCTGTCTCCGAGCCCTGGGTGGACAAACGGCCTTCCAGAAAGAGGAAGAGGATGGCCAGTGGAAATGGGCTGGCTTCATCCTCGGCCCTGGTGGCCAAGCGCCCCTCCGCCCTGGGCCCATTCCCCAGATACATCTGGATCCACCAGGACACACCCCAAGACAGCCTAGACAAGGCTTGCCACGAAATCTGGAAGAGAGTTCAGGGCCTGCCTGAGGCCTTGCAGCCCAGAACCTCAAAGGAGCAGCTCTCAGCCCCCATGGCAGGGACTCCAAGAGACAAGAGGCTCAGCTTCCAAGAAGAGTGAGTGTCCCCCTGCATGGCTGGCACCAAGGGAGGAGGGAAGAGGGAGGAGATGAGGTCTGACCTTGTCAGGAAATGTTCTGTTAGTCTGACTAAACCCTAAATGCTGTATACTTTTGCTCCACTCACCGTGGTCCTTTGTCCAACCTTTATTAGAGCATTGATTGGGGCCCTGAAGGGACCTGGGTGAGAAGCCAGACCAGGGCTGTATTTCTGCTGTCTCTGTACCAACCCACTAAGGGGACATTTCTCATCTAAAGGCATAGGCAACCCAGATCTGAGGACCTTAAAAAACCACCGTAACCAGGGCTGAGGGTTCGATGTCCATGGCTATCCCCAGAGGCACTAGAAGCTGGAAGGTCCTTCTCCCTTCCCGCCCCCAGAGGCTAGGCATTGGCACAGATGAGTCTGGTGGTTTTAAACCACATCTGGAATTCCCTAATACAGGGAGCAGCTGTCCCATTCAGCCTCCACAGAAGCTGCTGCAGGAGCGCACATCAAAATATTTACTGGGAAGGCATTGACATATTCAGAGGACATAATAGAAAATTAAAGTGCGGGAAGATGGCTGTAAATAGCCTATTTCCTGGATGGGAAATCCTGTGTCTGGGAAACACAGAGCTAAGTGTTTCTCCACCAGGGCAAAGTTGGGCAGATATTGTTGGGGATGGATATTAGAAAGGAGAGGAGGGAACAGAGAAGAAGGGACCTCGTTAGGAAAAGCAAGTACGTCTACAGAGTTATTAATGCCACCAGTGAGCACTTGTTCACTGCTTTGCATCTTCAAAGTGGGCTGCAAACATTAATTAATCCTCCCAGAGTCCCTTTAAGGCAGGTATTAGTGTCCCCATTTTACAGATGGATTGTGTTAATAATTAGGTGCTAATTAAAGACTAAGTGATAATTAAGTGTTGCCTGTTCCAATATAGGTTCCAGCTCAGCTCAAAGATGCTCTGGAGTTGGGGGACCTCATTCAGGCAATTCAGCTGCGTCTGGTTTCAGGGATTTCTAGGCAAGAGCTAAGGAAGGCAAAGTATAACTGCTCCCTAGTTCTGCACTCCTGCTGTCCCTTTTTGTGCTTACTGGAAGGCACTTTGGCTCTCATTGCCTCCCCTGCCCCTGCTCAGCAGGACATGGCTGGGATGAGAATGGCCTGTCTACAGCCAAAGCCCTGCTGTCCGGCCCTCCGGTGGCGCTGAGCCCCTCCGCCCCACCCACTGCCATCTGCTCTGGGACAGGGCCTTGGCAGAGGGCCCACGGGCCTGTGTTCAGCTCTCAGTGGCCAAAGAGCTGATTGTCCACTTTGTGGACTAAGGGTCAGTGGCCATTTCCAGTAGATGGCACCCTCTCTGCCAGGTCACACTGCGTTAATGGAGACAGACTCTACTTCCAGTCTGCACTTGGCCGAAAAGTGACCTGGCACACCTTTGGCCTGCCGCTTGACTCCAGTTGGCCTTGATTTTCTCATCTGCAAATGGAGGATGATATGCCCTGCCTGATCCACCTCAGCATTGATAATGAGGATCAAATGTGATGAGAGAGAGGAAACAGGAAACTGGAAACTGCACTATACAAACGAGGCTGTCCCTGAAAGGAATTGCCAAGGTTCAGGGGTTTGGTTGTTGTTTGTATTGCCTTCAGGCTGGGGTCTTCACACGATGCTCATAGACCCGAGGGTGCTTCAGGGGGCCCCCCTGGAGTTGAGTGGCCTGATTGCTGGGCCCCAAGCCCACTTTAACCAGAGCTGTTCAGCTTTTTGTAAGTTTTACTTACTGAAGTTCTGAATGAAGGCTGCATTTTGACAAAAGGTACTGCTACTGAGAAAAGGGCTAGGAAGCCATTGCCTCAGATGAGTGAATGATATTATCATGCGGATAGCAACCAAGCAGAACACAATGCGCTGTTCCTGAAATAAAGGCAGCTGCAATGGTGGAGTCAGATAACTCTGGTTTCAGATTGCATTTCAGCCCAGTGCCAGCTGCGGGACTTGTTTAATTTATGTGAGCTGCAGTTTCTTCATCTGCCAAATGGAGATGATTACTGTGCATTTCATCAGGTTGTTGGGATGATTAAATGGGATATTTAAACATTACCAGTAATAACTAGGATTTGTAAAAATTCCTTGTAATAATGATAGTGATGATTTCTTTAAGCCCTACAATTATTACATGAAGTGGGTGCTATTTTAAACTCCCCCTTTTTTTACTTTTTGTTATGCAAATGTTCAGATGCATAAAATGGAGTAGTATAATGAATGTCTATCAATCAGCCTCATTGATTATCAACTTTGTGCCATTCTTGTTTCAATTCTACTTTCCCCCTATTTTAAAATCAAATCCTTTTTACAGGTAAGGTAACAGGTTTGGAGGGGTTAATTTCTTTGCCTGAGGTCCTACAGTTAGGAAGTGGTGGAGTTTCAGAAAACAAACTCCGGACCATGTGTGATAGTGCTGGCTATCTTCCCCTAGGAATTGAGGCATTTTTTGGAGAGTCGTAATATTTGTCAATCTCATGTTCCAAGTGACCACATATAGATAACAGATTTGAAAACCAGGGAGCTGTCCAGTGTAGCTGTGGGATGGCTTAAAGGCCCACAAAATAGCCTCTCAGCTAATCTTTCCACTGTTTAATTTGTAGACCCAGTGTCGGTGATGTTTGCTGCTGTAGGGGCAGCTAGACAAATAAGTTATAGAACACTTGTTAGCCAGAATTTTAAAAAATGTGTCCCTATTTATCATAGAAATCCAGACATCTCAAGTTTAAAAGGGATCTTGGAGGCCATCTGCTGCTGCTTGAATGCCTTCCTCAGCATCCTTACCAAGTGGTTCTCCACTTGTACACTTTCTTAGATGGGGAGCTCACCACTTCCTAAGGTAGTTCCTTCCCCTGCTATGAACCCAGACTATCAAAAAAACATTTTCTTCCTGTACTGCAATCTCTTTATCAAACTAATACCCATTGATCTGGATTCTGCCCTTAGAGCTCCAAATTAAATCTATCCCTCCTTCCTCTCAGTAGCCTTTTAGATATTAAAAGATGGCAACAGTATTCATTCTAGGACCTCTTGTTCTACAAGCTGAGTACCTCTGGTTTTCTGAATTTCCTGCCCATGTTGCTGGTCCCTGGGGCAGTGCAGCAACCAGAACCAAGTACAGTAATCCAGGGATGATCCAATCCGAGCAGACTGGATCCTCTCCATCTATGTGCTGTATTCCTGTTAATGGCAGTTAACACCACGTTCGCTTCTCTACCCAAGCTAAAGTCACCCTATGGACGTATTTTGAGTTCATTCATTCATTCAATTATTCATTCAACAAACATTTATTAAGCAGCTACTTTGTGCCTGGCACTGTACTCATAGAGCTAGTGGGATAGAGTAAACCAGATAAAGTCCTGCCTTCCTAGAGCTTACATTTGCGTAGTGGAAGAGAAACAGAAAATAAGTAAATAAAAGAGTATGATAACATAAGAATGGGAAAAGAATTGGTATTCTAGTTGGAAGAAATCAATAATAAACACGTAAGAATAAACCAAATAATTTCAGATAGCAATGGGTGCTCTGGTGGAAGTAAAACCAACTAAAATAGGGGCATTTCCTTTAGATGGGGTGGGCAGGGAAGGACTCTCTGAGGAGAGGTGGTCATCTGATACCAAGAAAGAGCTAGGCAGGTGAAGATCTGAGGAAGGAGGTCCAGGCAGAAAGGTGAGCAACTTCAGAGACTCAGAGATGGGAGTGGGCTGGAGAGAGACAGCGTGGCTGGGGTGTAGTGAGTGATGGCACGAGGTGATATAGAGGTAGGCAGGCAAGATCTCAGAAGACCTGGAGGATCCCTATAGGGAACACGTTATGGGACACCTTTGAAGGTTTTTAGGAAGGTGTTGTAACACTGATCACATTCGCTGGTGTATTAGATGTCTCCAGCTGCTGTGTGGAGACGGTTTGTTAGGTATGTGGAAGAGTAAGTTGGGAGAACTCTGGGAAGATGCTACAATAGTCCAGGTGATCACGACAGTGATGGTGGCTGGACCAAAGTGATTGCAGTGAAAGTGGAAAAAGTGGGGGGATTCGGTGTGCATTTGGGGAGGAACCAACAGAGCCCACTGATGGCTGGGGACGCACAAACAGATATCAAGGCTGAGTTGAGGTTTTCAGCCTGGGCACTGGTTAGATGGTGGTACACTTACTGAGGTGGGGAAGAAATGGAGAGAAATGGGCTATGGGGGAGCATCTGTAGTTCTGCCTAGTGTCAACTCCAGAACCTTGCTCAGTTATCTTTTAATTAGCCTTAAATTTGGGCTCAGAGAATTGTGGAAAGCCACTTACTGACTCATATTCTAGGACTATATATTCCTTCAATCCCCCTGTTGCTAAAGCTTCACAGCCCCAGAATGGGGTTTGGGATTTGCTGACTGACTGTGAAATGGAATTTGTTCATTCCTTCATTAATGGATTCATTCAACAAACACTCACAGTTGGTTTCTGGGTGCCAGACCCGGTGCTAGGTCCAGGAATACAAAGACATGTAGGACAGAAGCCCATCTCTCTGAAAGCTACCAGTCTAGTTGGCGGGGGGGGGACGCAGATCCATGTGACAGCAGAGACTTTCAACAAATATTTATTGTGCGCCTACTGCATGCCTGACAAAGTGTGAAAACCACACTGGTGAAAAAGATGGGGTCAGTCTCTGAACTTCTATATGGACCTTCAGTGTCTTGCGAATGGCAGATCACAACACATGAAGACTGTTCTGATGAAGGACCAGTACGCTGGGAGCACACTCTGGGGACGCATGACCCAGGCTTGGGGCTCAGGGAAGGCTTCCTGGAGGAGGCTAGGGGAGGTGAGCTGGAAGGTGATTCCGTGCCAGTCCCAAGTAGGAAGATAAGTCTACAGAAAGAAAGGAAATCCATTTAAGCATTTAAAAAAAGGAAATGATTTCCTGATTGGCAGCCTTCTGGGATATCTGTTGCAAGAAGGATGAGGGCTGATTTGCACTTGCTCTAGTGAATCTCCATCCACTGTTTGCATCCATCTGCCAGTCCTCGAGGCCAATGGAGTCGCTGGGACTTGGAACCCAAGGAGCTGCCTTGTTTGAACTGCTCTCCCAACAAACCAACCCTTTGTTGCTATTGTTATTTAAACCATAAGAGAGCCGCCTTTCTGCTCTCATCCATCCCCATGGGCTACATGCCACCCCCAGGGAACTTCCCATCATTCCCTGCACCTACAGGACTCTTTCTGGAGTTTCTCTTCTCAGGACCCAGCTCAGGAAAAAATTGGATGAGTCATCCTAGTTGCCTGGAAAAGTTGCTTGGAATATATCCCCACTTTTATTTGTTATTATTGTTATTTTTTTTAAAAGCTTGAAACCTGGTGAGAGGAGTGATGAGGACAAGGCTCACACTTGGAAACTCAGACTGATGCCCTGGGGCAGAAACCAGCTCTGGAGGCCTGTGAAGTCTCATGCTAGCATTTTCTCCTCTTTGAGGGGTCAAACCCCTCTTTGAGAATCTGACGGAAGCTGCCATACACCCTTTTGTCTGAAACACATCCTTATATCCCTTGATGTTTTTGAATGCTAGAGACCCCTTGGACCCCAGGTTGGAATCCTTTTCTCCCGGCCACTCAACTGTCTCCCTCCCTCAAGCTTCCCAGGGCTGAATCTCAGCCATTGCTATGACCCCACTCACACTGACATCAATACATCCCCCATCCTGGTTGTCCCATGAATTCGTGCACGAATGGTGCTGCAGACCCAGGTTCGAGGCCCTGGACCCTCCCTCCTCCAATCTCCTTACACATCCTGTCGGTCGCCTTCATGGTGGGCTTTGACTCCTTGCCTCCCTGCTGGCCTCTCTCCTGCCATTTTTGGAACATCTCATCTTACTGTATCTGGTTCCTTGCCCTCCTGGATGTCCTCGGCCAGCTTCACCTTCCTGAAGCACATCAGCAGCACTTCTCAGGCATCTCCCGTGACTCATTCATTGTCTTCTGGGCTCCTTGACCTGGTCGTCAAGAGTCTGTGCTGGCCCTGCCTACACCTCTAGGTGCACATCTTGCTGCTCTTCTCCAGACTCTCTGTAAACCAAGATGAGCCATCAGAGGTGCACCTTGCCTTTGCTCAGGTTATTTCGCTACCAGGAGTACCTTTCTTCTATATCTCTGTATTGAACTCTCACTCTTATTCATCCTCAGAGACCCAGAACTGGGGGGAGGGTATAGTTCAGGGGCAGAGTGCATGCTTAGCATGCACGAAGTCATGGTTTTGGTCCTCAGTACCTATGTTAAATAAATAAATAAATAAATAAATAATAATAATAATAATAATAATAATAATAATAATAATAATAATAATAAAAACAACTTAATTACCCTCCCAAACCCCAAATTAAAAAAAAAAAAGACCTGGAATTAGTGGGTCATCTTCTGAATTTTTTACCACTCACTCCGTTCAACATTTTTTCTTTCCTCCCTCTCCCCTATTTCTCTTTTTAATTTAAATGAATGATTATATTCCCTCTCTTTCCTGAGATTTAAAGGTGGCTCACCTTTAAACAGATGGATCAGAATCCCAGCACACTTTATAACTGCAACCAACTTTCTCAAACTTTCTGTGGCCTATTTTCCTCTTCTGAAAAATGCAAAAAGTCACAGTGACCACCCTAAAGTATTATTGTCGAGGTTAGTGAAGGAATGCAGGCCAAGTTCACACAGCACCTGGCAGAAAATAAGGACTCCAAATTCATCATCTTCTTCACCACCATATTATCGTTACTTTCAAGGATAAAATGACAAGGGTTAAGTGATCAGGAATGGTATGGGGAGAGGAGGCTTAGGTACCAGCAAACCTAGGCTAAAGGAACGTACTCAGTTGAGGCCAGCAGGTTGCTTTGAGATTCTTGGCAGCTGGGGCAAAAAAGTGGGAACATAAGTCATATCATCTAACAAGACAAAGCAGGAGAGATCATCAGGAGAGACAAACACCGCCTTAGCTCTGAGGACCGCATGGTAGGGGTCTTTATAGGAGGGTGATGGGATGGAAGAGTCAGTTTAGAACCAGCTCTTGTGTTGACCGTTGGTCAGAGGGAAGGACACAGAGTCCCAGTCGGATGTGTCAGAGCAGCCCTGGCATGGGGTTTCTGATGAGGTGGTCATCTGGCACATACTGTACACTGCCCGAGGCAGCAGTCCCTCATCCCCCACTTGGCCACGGCTCCTTAAGGGCAAGTACTGTGTCTTACTCATCTTTGTCTCCCCAGTGCCCAGCCGAGTTCCTGGCACTTGGTGGCAATGCAGTGTGTATGAATGAATGAGTAAGTAAATGATGGATGAACCATAAAAATGCCACTGCAAGGAGAGTAAGGCCCAGAGGTGGCCAGGAGCCAAGCAAGAGGTCACAATCATCAGAAGAAGACTGAGTGATGTAGGGACAGGATATCAGGAAGCCAAGACATTGGCAGAGTATTTTTCCTCCTCCTGCCTTCAGTTGTAGGAAGAGAATTAACATTTTCTTGAGCACCTGATATATGCCAGGCTATATGAATTTCAATTTTCTGTTTATCTTATTGTCTTAGCAACCCTTCCCAGTTGATGGTCAATATTATTCCCATTTTACAGATGAGGAAGTTGAGGCTCCTAGAAGTTAGGCAACTTGCCCAGAGTCATCCAGCTCGGAGAGGGCAGAACAGGGATAGGAACCTCGTGGGGCTTCAAGGCCAGAGCTCTTTCTGGACACCAAGAGCCCTTCAGAATAGCCCTTCCATGTCTGCTTAGCACTGGGAGCCATGAGCGGTAGAGGGAAGATGAATTGTGATTAACGTCCCAAGTCCTGTGTTCCCCTTTTTAATTTAATTTTATAGTTTCGGGAGCTGTGTCGCAGGTTGTGGGAGCCCGCAGAGATGGGCCACCAGTGGTTTGGTTTAATCCCCTTTTTAATATCTTTGTTTCAACGTTCTTTCCAATTCAACTCCCAAGTCACATTAAAAAAATACCTCTTCCTTAGGGTAGCCTCCTCTTATTAAACAGATGCAAATGAAAAGTTTTAAAGATAATTTGAACAATAGGAATCACTCTGCAGCTCCCAGCCGAAGCTCCTTTATTGCTGTGTTTATTCCCCAGTATTTCCTGTCTCATTCCCCAGCTCACTGAATCCTTCATCCCCCAACCCTTCCAGTCCCAGGCCCAACCCCTGCTGCCTCCGGCCTTCTCCCTTCTTTCCCCTCCAGGGGGCTGGGGAGTCCAGTAGGGTCAGGGTGGGGGGGTTCTCACTTCCATCTGCCAATCTGCCTTCTAAGACTGTCCCATCAGTCCTGAGGGGCGACCAGGGAGAGCTGGAAAAGTGTCTGGAGGGAAGTTCCCACCTGGATGTGTGTCTCCAAGTGCATCATTTGCATCACAACTGTGGCCAGAGGTGGGGGTTGAGGGTTAGAGGGTGGAGGAGGGATCCTTGCTCAGAACGCAGATACCTGGGCCCCTTTCTGGACCAACTGAACTGCCCTTTCCCCAAGAGTGCCCAGGAATCTGCATTTGAAACAAGCACCACAGGTGACTTGTGTGTGTACTTGTAGAAAGTTCTCTTGGGGGTCAAACATGATGGACCCTCAGGCTTAAAAGGGATACAGCTTTGAGAAAGAGGCGTTGCAAAGAAAAGCGTGAAGAAAGGAGACTGACGTTTATTGAGCTCCAAATGGATGCCAGGGATGTTGAGAAAAATGGGCCATACTCTGCGTGAAGGCCTTTGATAAGGAATGAGACCAGCAGGAAGTCTAGGTCTGGCACTGGGGCAGCTGAGCGACTTCCCAGCGTTGCCTCCCTTAACCCCGGGTGGTGTCACCATCCCCACAGCACAGAGGCTGATACCTGGGTTTCAGCGACTTCCTGACCGTCCAACCCCAGCTGGCCAGCCCTGGGCTGTGAAGGGTCAGCGGGCTCCACGCCTGCAGCCAGCTCGCCTCTCCGCACCGCTCGTCTTTCTCGGTCTGTTGGTCGGAGCCGCTAACATTTGCATAGCGCTGGTTACAGTTCACCGAGCGCTTTCGCATTCATCATCGCACTTAATCCTCACGCGGCCTGGAGAGTGGAGGAGGGGCGAGCCGGGAGTCAGTTTTCTGAAGGCCCTCTGCCCACCCTGCCCCCGACCTGAGAGGCTCTGCAGACAGAGCCCAGTGGGTTTCCGCGTACCTTTGGGATGCCCAGGCCCTAGGATGGCAACTGAACCTGCAGCTTCTCCCAAACTGAAAAAAGTTGGCCCAGGCCCCTCAGGTTGTGAGAGAGGTGGACCCCACCCTCCATCCCCCTTCCCTTTCTTCTTGCTGGTTTTCTACAAGGCTGTGGTGGCCTGTGCATGTGTGTGCTGGTTTGCATGGTGTATGCGCAAGGTGATGGGGTGTGTGTGCATGGCTGTAGTGTGTGTGTGCAGGGATGTGTGTGTGTGTGTGTGTGCACGGTTGTGTGCATGTACATGACCTCTGTGTACATGCACATAGGTTGGTGTGTGTGTGCATGGGTGTGGGGTGTGTATGGGGAGAGGGACTCAGTGCAATTCAGTGAATCCCAGATCTGGAGAAGAGGACAGATGTAGCTTTGGCAGAGGTGGCTGTGTCCATTCCCTCCACATCAGGCAGGGACCACCCTGGGGAATAGAAGATGGGTCCCTGTTCCCCACACAGACAGGAAGACCCGGAAATGTCCACCAGCCTTGGTCAAGTGAGGGTGAGGGCCTACTGGGGGTGGTGCCAGGCCAAACGCCAGAGTCCCTGTCTCCATGATGGAGGCCACTCCTTGTCTGGGGCCCTTTGGTGCCTCCCCCCCCCCCCACATCTGTGGCTCCTGCAAGTCCCTGAGCGGGACACCCACCTGCCCACCGAGTTCTGCTTCTGCTGCCTTGTCCTCCTAGTCCCTGGCTGGCTCTCTGGCCTCTGCACCTTCTGTAGCTGAGACTCAAGAGAAGGGAAGTGAATTGCAGAAGGTCACCCCATCAGAAACGACAGAGATGGGGTTTGAATGCAGCTCTTTCTACGGCAGAGGCCCCACTCTTTCTCCCACTTCTGCTCTTTTGGAGGTGCAGGGTAGTGGCTAAGAGGAGGCTTGGAACACGTGGACTTGGGATCCAATCCTGCACCAACACCTACTCTCTTGGGTAAACTTGAATTCATCTTTCAAACTTCCTGAGCCTCCTTTTCCTCTCCCTAAACTGGGAAAGAAGATGCTACCCATTTCTTGTGGTTGTTGTGGGGACCAGGGTCAAATATACCTGGTACCCAGTAGACACAGCACAGATCCTGGCTCAGGCCTCAGACCCCTCCTCTCACTCCTCAGAACTGGAGAAAGCCTTCTCACCCACGGAAACCAGAGCCCAACACGTGGCTGCTGAAATTTCTCCAGTGGTTTCCCTGTGCCGTTAGAGTAAAATCTTTTAGCATCACTCCAAGGCCTGGCAGGTTCTGATTCCCGCCTTTATCCCTGACCTCACTTCCTGTGAGCCCCTCCACCCGGCCCATTAATGTGCCCCGCACACTGGAGCATCCGTCCCATCTTTCCCACCTTGTTGACGTTTGCACCTGCTGTTCCCTGTGTCTGGAAAGCTCTTCCTTGTATTCTTTCCCTGGTTAAATGCTCATCATCCTTTAGGCCTCAGCTTAAATGCCCAAAGAGGCACTTCTTGCCCTCCTGACTTAAGTACTATCCCCCAGTGGACTCACACACAGCATTTCATTCTTGGTTTTCAGAGCAGTGTAGCTTAGTGGTTGAGAAGTGGCATCTGAACAGGGTTGCCTCAGTTCACCCACTTTGTCCCTTCTTCATTCTGGGACCTTGGGAAAACTTCCTAACTTCTCTGCCCCTTAGCTTCTTCATTTTAAAAACTGGGATAATTGTATCTCTGTGTCAGTTAGCTTTTGATATACAATCATCCCTTGGTATCCACAGGGGATAAGTTCCGGAACGCCCACAGTTACCAAAATCTGCGGATGCTCCAGTCCCTTATATAAAACGGCCTAGTATTTGCATATAACCTCCACACACCCTCCTGTGTACTTTAAATCATCTCCTGATTACTTAGAATACCTAGTACCATGTACCTGCCATGTAAACAATTGTAAAATACACTGTGAATGCTATGTAAATAGTTGCCAGTGTGCAGCAAATTCAAGTTTTGTTTTTTGGAAGTTTCTGGAATTTTTTTTCTGATATTTTTAATCCACAGTTGGTTGAATCCACAGATGCGGAACCCATAACTGTGAAGGGTCAGCTGTGTTAGAGGCACGGCTGGGCTGGGCTTGTCAGGAAGTGGCTCAGGCTCACCCACACATCTGTAGTCAGTTGGGTCTGGCTGACTGTCTGCTGAGGACCTTGGGGTTTTCCTCCATGGGCTGTGCCATCCTCCAGCAGGCTCTTCTGGGCTCGTTCATGTGGAGGTTGCTGAGTCCCAAGAGAAAGGAGCTCAAGCCCTTAACACCCAAGCCCTTTCCAAGTCTCTGCTTATTACTGAATCAAGATGGGTGGGAACGACCAGAGGGTCATAATGATCATCAGTCTTCACATCACCCTGTTGGGGCTGTTGTGGGGATTAAAATGAGAGTTTTGTTTGGAAGTGTTTAGTGCGGTGCCTGGCTGGTTAGTCAATTCTCCATAAACACTCATCCTTCTGATTTTGTGAACTAGAATTTGAGACATAGACATGTTAGGCAGCTTGCTTAAGATCTGGCCTCCCTTAAGCGGCGGGGATTTGAATCCAGTTTCTGCCTCCTCCCAGGGACTGAGCTCTTAGCCACTCGGCTCTGCTGCTCCACCCACGTAAATGTGTACAAAAGTCCATCTCACCTGCAGCCACGAGGCCAGTCTCCGGGTGGAGTGGAACCCTTCCCCAGCTTCCCTCTTCAATCAGCCGTGTTGCCTGGGCACCAGGCCTGGGTACCATGTTTGTCGTTGATCTGAAATGCCATAGCGGGAAGAAAATATTTGTTTTGGTGTTCTCTTCCAGCACTAACAATTTCCCGCTTGCATTTTTCTGTTGTTTGGCTCTGATGAATAGCAGTTTTCATCTTTGCTCTGTGTTACCATGTACACAGAGCTGCTGTCAGGAGCTAACAGCATGCTTGCTTAGTCATTATTCTGGGAAGGGGTGCCAGCCAGTCAGTCGCCTTCATTTTTATATGACTCTGTACGCTGCAAATGCAGAAATGATGCACTCCACCCACAACCAGAGTCACCATCAGACACCTACCGTTCTGGAGGTGGGCACAACAGAGGTGGTGGTGATAGCTGGAGCCATGGCACTGATTCTGACTGTCTTCCTTTGTCAATGCCCGGAGCTGGGTTAATCTCCCCAAATGATTCCCTGTGAGAGAGTCTGAGGCAGATTTTATGGTTTTTACCAACTCAAAGAAGAAAGCAAATAGCACGGGACTGGTGCCAGCATCAAAAAAACTTCTTAGGAAGAGAGGAGAAAAGATGGATTCCGGGAAATACAGGTGGGGCAGGCTTGCTGTTGAATCCAGCAAAGTTACGGGGAGGGTGGAAAATCTTTTGGTGAGTCCCAAGGTGGTCGCTGAGAGCTGTGTGGGGTCTGCCGTGGGGCTGCCTTACAGGCGTTGGGAGTTCTTAGAATCAGGCCAAGCAGCTGGTCAGTATCATCCGGTCAGTTCACAGGGATGCCAGGCCCCAGGTGTGGCATGAAATGAGAGGCCAGAAAATGGAATCAAAACCATTTTGGTTGCCGGTTGTAACCACTGAAGGAATTGGGCCGTCTTTGGCAACACAGCACTTGATTTCCAGAGTTCCAAGAAATGGACAAGGGTGAAGACAAGCTCGTGAGCCAGTCCATTCATTTATTCGATAAATACTTACCGAGCTGGTGTTATGTGCCCAGCACTGCTCAAGGTCCTGAGAACTCTTTGGTGAACAAGACACAGTCCCAACCCTCAGGGGGGATATATTGTTGTAGGGAGTAAAGGCGTAAAAATACTATATGATGGTGATAAATATTAGGAAGAAAGTAAACAGATCGATGGAGCTGAGAGTGATGGAGTAAGAGCCAGTCAAGGGATGAGCTAGCATCCACAGGAGGTGCAAAGGTCCTGGGGTTGGAATGAACTTGACATGTCAAAGAATAGTTATAAGACCAGAGTGGCTGGAATAAGAGGAGTCAAAGCAAGAGGGAGAGATGGGGCCACTTTGTGTGGCACCCTGAGGATCAGAAAGGAGTTTGAATTTTTATCCTATGTGTAGTGAGATTCCACATAAGGGATTAAGTAGGTGGATGATTTGATCTAAGTTCTGAGAATGTCCTAGCTCTGTGGGCATACAGTTTTCTAGAACAGCAACAAACAAAACAGCAAATAAATCATGTTTTCTTGGAGTGTGGAGAGGGCAGGTAGGGGAGACCCTTGCTCAGGGACTTGTAGCTGCGTGCTGAATCTTGATGGCAGCGAGGTATTTAATAAAGGCTGTCTTGGAGAAGTGGAGAGAGGATGATAGTGACTGGATTGATTTATTCCCCCAAAGTGTTGACCCAGGATTACTGTCAGACTCAGGGGAGGGTTTCTAGCAAGGTCCCTAAGGCTCAGCCCTGGACTCTCCCCTTCAACATTTCTATCTGTAAACTGGTGGGAGACTCCGAAGACTTGCCCATCAGACAGGCACGTGACACAGAGCTGTCAGGGACAGCTAATGCCATGGATGACAGGCTCAGGACTCGTGGTGATGGTCCTCCACAGGCAGGAGTGATGGGATGAGGCTGGCAATATCCCTCGTTGCATTCAGATTGGGGAACAAAGCCCAGCCATGGAGCAGGGAAGTAGCCTTGGAATGGAAGCCAGGTGGGGTGGGAGGGGGTAGTGAAGTCAGCCAGACCCAGCAACACCCCTACACCAGCCTCTTCACTTTCTCAGTGACAAGGTGACAAAGTCCTTCGCCTCTTTCAGGCTCATGTTTGTTTTCCATCTGTAAAGTAGGAGGATACTGTCCATTGCCCAGGGGTGTGGAGAGGATTAAAGGCAAGCATACAAGTGAGGCCAGCCTCTCTCTGGCCTGTAGTGGATTCATGGCAGATGGAAAGGGAATAGGAGTCTGTAGAGGCTGTCCCGGGGAGAGCTGGGTGCTCAGGGCCAGCCTTTCAGGGGCACACGAAGGACCCACAGCCAGATTGGCACTGCCTTTTCTGGGAATGCCAGCTTCCTAAGAGGCCCGTTGACCCTTGTAATGTGTCCAGAGGAGAATGACCAGGGAATACGAGCAGGGATTTTCATGCAGCCTCTGTGGAATCCTCTCCGCCAGCCTGGCTCCTGGGTTGGGGAGGGGTAGGAGTGTCCTCTCAGTGCGGAGAAGGGACCACCTGTGGGGTGGTTTTTGGTACAGGGACCTCAGGACCTGTGGGTCTTTTAGAAGCTGCTTTGATTTCCCCTTGGAACCAGTACTTTAAAGGAGTCAGTGGTGAGACTTCTGTGTATACATCTATTGTAGAACATTTTTATTTTAGGGAAAAAAAAAAAGAAACCAAACACAGACAAAAACAGAGCAAATACTAGATCATGAACCCAAGTACCCCTCGCCCAGCCTTAATGATGACCGACATAAGGCCAATTTGTTTTGTCCCCTCATCCCTCCCCCCTTGCTGGACTAAGTTTAAAGCCAATCCCAGACGTGATGTTATCTGTAAATACTTTAGCATGTATCTCTAAGAGATAGGGACTCCTTTTGTTGTTGTTTAAGTGGAACCACAATACCATTATCCCAATTTTTAAAAGGTAACATAATTGTGGTCTTTCTAATTCAGAAAATCTATTGGTATATGGCTTGCTTTGCAAGTTTTTTTGGGTGGGATGGGTGCGGGAAGAAGCAAAAACCTGTTCTTCAAATGCCAGGTTTCTGTGACTCGAGTCTCCCCTGTTCCCTCCTGAGGAATGATGAAGAGGAAGATGGGGATCTACAACTCGGGGCTGTGGATTGGCAGCCTCTTTCTTCCAAGTGTTCCCAGGGACCCGGCAGTGAGAGTGGGGTCAATTTGTGGACCAAGTCTAGACATGGGAAGGAGGAAAGGATGGGAATAGGAGGGAGGGCAGGGGAGAGTGAGAGAGCAGAGTGGTGGCCTTGGCCTGATGGCCTCCGGGAGCTTCCAGGGCCCACCCACTCTAGCTGCCACTCACAGCTGCCGTGTGCCCAGTGCTTCCTGTGTGTACATCCGTGCTGAGCCCACACGTGGGTTACCACCCAGGGGGTGGGCACATTTAGTGCCCCGCCCATGTCACAGGTATCACGCCCCTGTCACAGGGGATCCCTGGGGTTGCAGGACCTGACATGACAGAAGCAGTGGAGCTGGATAGTGATCTCAGTCCATTTGGCTGGAGGCTACTTTTCCTGTCGCCACTCTCTGCCTCCAGACCTGATGAGGCTACCTGTGGGGCTGGTGTTCAGGAGGTGTGTTGCCTCACTTGTTAGAATAGCAACAAGCTCCCAAGTTTTTAACTCTTCCCTGTGCTCCCCAAGTGCTCTGGCCACCCAGTACCTTTTCCAGGACCCCCTTGGTTGTCATAGGACCCAATAACTAAGGGGTTAGTGCCAACAGTCAGAAGCCTCTGGGACTACAACCTGCTCCCATTCTGATTGGTTGTCAAATACTGTTCCCTGGTTCTATGTGTGGTGACTGAGCCATTGTGTGCCTGCGCTGCACGTGTGTGTGTATGCCTGTGTGTGTGCGCGTGTGCTCATACAGAGCATTAGCAGGAAGGCGCATCCCTGCTGGGAACATTCCGTCGTCATTTCAGGTCTCACTGCACCTGCAGAATGGGTTGTCAGAGGAGGAATATGCTCTCAGCCTCCCCAAAACTCCAGTCATGGGGCACTTTTCGTTTTTTCCTTGCCTCTTTTTCACCATTTTCACCACCTTCTCCCAGGGGTAGAGTGCCGAGCAGTTTCCAGAATGCTCTGTGTAGGCCACCTCATCCATCTTACACTGGATGGGGAGCCCACTCAGCAGGGACAGCAGATGGCTCTAAGCTGAGTGGCCATGGTCCTCCTGGAGTGCCAGGGTGCTGGTGGGGCAGGCTGGGCCACAAGCCAGGCCAGCAGGATTGCCACCCTCTCCCACATTGGAGAGAGCCAGCACTCAGCAGCCTAGAGTCCATGGGACCATCAGGCCCCATCAGGCTGATGCCAGCCAGCAAGGGTCCAGCTGGAGGCCAGTGTTCAGATGCAGGGAGATGCTTGTGAACTGGTACAGGGATCTAGCAATTGCTGGTGCTCCCAGGAGGTGGGGCCTGGTCTGGAGGCCGTGATCTATCTGGTCAGAGGGCCAAGCCAGCCAAGGTGAACAGTGGGCATCCACAGAGCCACTGTGCGGAATTCAAGATCCAGGGGCCCTGCCAAGCTGGCAGACGTGTAGACATACTAGCTGACACTTGTATTACCCTCATTCTGTGCCACATGTGGTCTGAAGCGTCTCTGCGATACCCCTGTTAGCCAGGAGACAGTGGTGACAAGATGCTGAGCAATGTGTCCAGGGTCACATAGCTGGGAAGTGACAGAGCCGGGGTGTGAGCTCGTGCTGTTTGCCCCACAGCCCCTGCTCTCACCCTGCCACCCTGCAGTGCGTCTGGGGGCTCCAGGACTCAGCCCCAGCCCTCCGGACAGCACGCTCAGAGCTGTTGGCTCAGTCTTGACCGCTTAGCTGCTAGTTTTTACTGCTTCAAGTCCTGGGCACGGCTGAACGGGGAGAGACGGGGGCTGAAATCCAGGCTCGGCTGTCTCAGCGTTTAGTACCGGGAGGGGACTCAGGTGTCCCGAATCCCAGAGCCTCACTCGCGGTACTGTGCCCACAGGTGTGATGTGGGAACTCGTGGAGGCCACTCTGGTCCATTTTCTCTCTTAAGAGGCAATAGGTTTCTCACACCTGGAAACGACTTCTCCCCCCTCCTCCCCCGGGGCCTGCGCCCCACAGCAGAGCCACCCTCCGAGAGCTGGCACTGCAACCGTCCATTTTTTGACCTGTTTGCAGGGCTCTGGAGCTCACCAGCAGCAAAGATGAGATCTCCTTGTTGGTGGAGCAGGAGTTCTTGAGCCTCACCAAAGAGCACCTCATCCTAGTCACAGAGGGCTCAGGGGAGCTAGAGGCACTTGGCAGCTCTCCCGAGGGGCCCAGACTGTCGGCTCCCCGCCTTCTTATGCCGTCTCTGATGGCAGGCAGCAGTGAGCGCTCAGGAGCCTCCGTGATGGCTGGCGACAAGCTTCTGGAACCGAAGGTGGCCGTGTCCGTTATTGGCAGCCGGCAGGACTGTGACTCTGCCATGCCTAAGGTCACGAGCATCCTGCGGGCTGCCAAGGTTAAGAGTGCCAAGGGGGCAGAGGACAGGGGCCGCAGCCTGGGGGCCTCCAACATGGAGATCGGCCAGCTCCTGTCCCAGTTCCCACTGAAGTCCACCGAAATGCCCAAGGTCCCCGAGGAGATGGTGTTGGAGGAGACCAGGGTCATCAAGGACTTCCTGCAGAACAGCATGTTTAGTGGCCCCGGACCCAAGGAGCCCGGGGGGCTGGGCCCGTTCCTGCTGCTGCCTCCCCCGCCTCCTCCCTGGCCTCTCGCCAAACTCGACAAGCTCCTAGAAATCCCTGCTCCGAAGAAGCAGCTCCCAGTGTTTGCCAAGATCTGCTCCAAGCCCGAGGCTGACCCTGCCGTGGAGGAGCACCGCCTGATGGGTGAGCGGGGCTAGGAGCGGGGTTAGGGAGTGGGCCTGCAGGGAGAGAAACTTACTGGACAGCGGGTTGGGCTGCATCCGGCACATGCGCAGAATAGAATGAGGTGGCCTTGCTGGTGAGCGCGGTCCCCAGGCGCAGGCTGTTTTCAGCCCCATAGGCCTCCTCTGCTGGATGCCCGTGTCCAGGGCACAGGTCGCATAGGCAGATACGATGCTAGCCCTGAATCCAGTGTTCTTTGGGAAGAGGGGTAGGCACCTTTGGTAACTGAACACAGTATTTGAATCCACTGGCACCCAGAGTACATTGAAGGAAGCTTTTGCCCCCGCTGAGTCCAGAGGGACACTGCAACGTGGGGACTTTAAACTGGACAGGAGAGAAATTTGACTGGCTTCTGATGGCGGTACCTGTTCTGGCCACGAGGCCTGGTGCCCCTCTCTCTGGGGCCGGCAGTGAATGTGTACCTTTTCCAAGTGTAGTTGAGACTGTTGACCCTGGGATTTGTTCCCAGGGATTCCAGGGTTTTGGAAGTGCTTTCCCAACCCTGTGTTGAGGAGTCCACATCCTCCCCAGGGAATCCAGCCACCTTCCAAGCTTCCCCCACCCAACTCCCAGGATTCTGCATCTTGTGCCTGTTCTGATCCAGCTACTCGGAATGGACGGTTCTGAGAAGGCAGACTGATGGCAGTGGCATTTGGCTGCCGACAGCAGTCACTTGGAGGAGCCCAAAAGAAAAACTCCCCCCAGGCTGTGAGCATGGACGGGTAACCGAGAGACACCTGTGTTGGGAGAGTCCAAACCCATCTTCCTAAGAAATAGGAGCATGCTCACCTAGAGAACGTTCTGTGCTCTGAGCCTTGTAGGAAAGCCAAGGCCCCCGAGCTGTGGACAGAAAGCTGGACTCTGGGTCTCAGGCTGGCCTCTAGGAAACCGAGGACCCTGAGGATGATGGGCTCTATGTGTGAGAGGGTTGAGCCCTATCTGGGGGAAGGGATGTCCCTACAACCTCCTCCTCCAGGAGGGAGGCCTGGATGTCTCTCTGTCGGATGGGGCTGCTGGGTTGGAGGCAGTCCTGTCCTACTCACCCTGCCACCATTTCTGTCTGTCTGTCTGTCTGTATGAAAAAGTGTGTGGGCAAAGGTGTGCCAAGGGGAGCTTTGCGGGGATTTGTGTGTTTGTTAGAGAACACGTAGTGTGAGTGCATCTGAGTGTGACCACGGGTATGTGTTTGTGTGTGTCCGTTCTGTGGGTGGAATTGTGTGTGAGTGAGCCAAAGGAATGACAGGCAGGAGTGTGTGTGGGTGTATATGTGTGCGTGGTGTGTATGTGTACACAGACGTTGGAAGAGTGAGCGGCAAGCATGTTTCAGGTGACTGGAGGTGTGTGTGTGTGTGACTGCAGGTGTGTGGGCCTCTGGGGAGATGGCTATTATTAGTGGGTACTGTTATTTCAGCACACTGGCCGGGGGGCTACACTCGGCGACCAGAGGAACTCTTGGAAGAGACTCCAGGGACGTGTTTTGCAAAAAATGTTATTTTCTCCTAAATTGGCTCAGACTACAGCAGCTCTTTTCTTTGCTGGGATGGCACTCGAGGGCTGGCCCAGTCCTGCATTCTCAGCCCCAAGGCCACTGGGCTAGTGGGGCCAAGAGCTGGTGGGATCAGATCCACTTCCAACAGGGAACACTGGGCACAGGTCCTTTGATGCAGCCACTATCAGAATGATCCGAGGGGCCGGTTGTGTGTCCAGTGCCGTTTTCCAGCCAAGCTCCATGGAGATCAGGATCTCCAGGCTGGGGAAGGTGAGAAGATGCTGGGAGAGCAAGGCCCTCTTCCCTGCTTCCACCAAGCAAAGCCTGAAAAAGTTTATATGTGTATATATATTATATACTTGCATTTATATGTAATATTACATATAAATGCACATATATATTTCCCCTACTCCATACTTACTTTTGTCAGAAGAAAGAATTCTATTGCTCAGAAGGAAATAGGGGTGAGAACCCCTACTGTGGAGGGTCCCATGATGATCCAGACAGTGTCCTCACACTGGGGGGACACCAGGTTGATGTGGAGAGAGACCTGAGCAAGGTGCCGACCACATCCAGTGACACTCTGTGTCTCTCTGATGCCTCTGTGCCTTCGCCCATAGTCACCCAGAGCCCTGGTGTAAGGCCTTGCTGAAGGCCCGCTTCCTGCTGGAAGCCCTCTGGCCCTCTCAGACAGGAGCTGTCTCAGCCACCCTTTTCTCCTGCTGTGTTCCTCTGTCACCTCCCGGTCCCCATCTGCCTTGTCCCAGAGCTATTTCTGGGTCTGTCTGTCTCTCCCTCCTTGTTGTGAGCTCCTGCAGGGCCAAGTCTGGCTCTGACTCATCTCAGTGTCCCCAGGACTCAGGTCAGGGCCTGGCGCTGACAAGTGTGCTGAGCATCAAAGCAGGGGTAGAATCCATGACGAGGGACCAGACTGCAGCTCAGACTGTGTGTTCTTTAGGAACATGTGTCCCCCGACTAAACCAGGTGCTCCCCAAAGGCTAGAGCTGTGTCCAAGTTAGCTTTGTACCTCGAACCTTGGTACGCCAACCTGTGGAGGGTTGGAAGGAAGGAAGGGAGGAAAAAAAGAGAGAGGGAGGGAAGAAAAAAGGTAGGAGGGAAGGAAAGGAGGGAAGAAAGCGGTAAGCTGGGGAAGGGATGGTGGAAGGAAGAAAAGAAAGAAGGGAAGACAAGAAAAGAAGGGTAACTGGAAGGAAGGAAGTTTGATGGAAGGAAGGATGAATGGGTGGATGGAAGGAAGGAAGGTAAAAATGGATGTATAGACGGACATACAAGTGCATGAGAGAGGAAGACCAGAATGGGCCTTGGTCATGAAGGCTACAGGGATTGGACTTGGATTGAACTTGGCTGGGAGGGAGACCCCAGAGTGATCTGAGCCTCAGGTGTGCTGTGGAGGGTCCATCCCTTTGTCCAAAAGAAGGTACTCCCCACACCCAGCACTTGCCCCTCCCGAGTCACTGACTCAGTTTCCCTCGTGCTGTAGAATGGAACCCTGGCACCAAGGAGCTGACCAAGGCTCGGCAGAGCCTCTTGCTTAGTCAGTGGACCCAGAGCCAGAAGGACCCCTTTGGTGAGGAGGGTTGCAGCGACCCCGTGGGCTCCATGTCCGTGGCCCCGCCGACCAAGAAGCCCGCATGGCCGGCCGAGAAGAACCTGCTGTATGAGTTCCTTGGGGCCACTAAGAACCCAAGTGGGCAGCTGAGGCTTCGCAGCAAAGTGGAGGTGGACGGGCTGGAGCTGAAACGTAAGCTGACCCTTCCCAGGGAGAGTCTGAAGGGATTTCAGAAACCGTCATAGGCCCGGGCCCAGCTCTGCCATCAGATGGCTGTCTCACCCACGAGCAAGTACGATGCCTTTCCCTGGGTGTCAGGTCTTAAACCCGTAAAATGGGAGATGTGACTTTCTTCCTATGTCCTCTGCAGGGAATATAATTGCTAGAGAAATGCAGCTGACTCTCAGGGGTCACGTGAGCATCATTGGCGGTCAATTTGAACATTTTATCCCCTCAAGTTGCCCAAGCCAAAGAAAAATCCATGCTTTAGTATTATTTCTACATTGAGATTATTCACATCCTTGCTTTCTCTGCCTTGCACTCCTACAACTGTTTCAATCAAAACCCTTTTCCTCCCAAAAATAAGGGGAAACTGACGCCCCATCTCTGACTCTATAAGCCCACAGGGCATATTGTAGAAGGAGAGAATCCAGGTTTCATAACCTGAAACAACTCAACCAGATCTTACTCATTCAGACTAATTTTGGGCCCTACCATACTGAATTCTAATTATATAATATTTTAAACCATAAATGATTCCAACATAGATGTAACAGCCTGCGCAAGGTCCTCCTCACAGCTGCAGGTACACGCCCTCGGGGGCTGCTTTGATAATTCGGTAAGAATGGCTTCCATGGCATCACAATTGTTGGTATCAAACTGGATTCTCCTAAAGCGCTTGAAAGAATGTGGTTTTGTATGTAGGTGATCAGGTTTGCTGTATTCTCGAGCTGAACTGCCTCCTTACTAGTGAGTGATGGAAAGTGACCTTCTATGCCCACTGTGCTGGGATTTTCACTCCTTCCGAATCGGCGAGATGTGAACTAAAGATATGGTCCTAGAGCTGGAAATTCACCTGAAATTTGAAGACACCTCTGGGAGCTTAAAAGACCTGACTTCTGAGAACATTAACCCCAGAGGCAGTCATGGTGCTGAGGGCATCCTGGTCTCTCCCTCCCTCAATCATGGAAACACTCTACCTCTCCTGTGACTTACAGTTAACCCGCCAGCGACGGGGGCCGACAAGAACAACCTCAAGTACACAGGGAACGTGTCCACCCCACGCTTTGCCACCGGCTTGACCTCAGCCACCCTGAACCAGCCGCTCTGGCTCAACCTGAACTACCCACCTCCGCCCGTGTTCACGAATCCCGCCACCTTCCCACAGTGTCAGGTGAGTGAGTGTGTCCGGGGCCAGGCTCGCCCATGGCCATCCACGGAGGGGCAGTGGCTTCCAGGGAGCCTAATTCACGAAGAGCCTTCGGATGCGTTAGTTCATTTCTTCACTGTGGCCACATCAGACCAAATACTTGGTACACACGCATGCAAACACACATGCATGTGTGCGTATATTTCTCATTTTCCTTTGTCTGAATTCCGGTTCACTCTGTGCTGTGTCTTCCAGAGCTGCTTGGCTAGTTTGGGCCTGTGAAATGCTTGGGCTCCCAGGAGAGGATGATGACATACAGTCCTTGTTTCCCCCCACCTCCTGTGACTTCCTTTACAGTCAGATGACATGTGTCCTGGATTACTTGGGACAATCCCAATTGAGGTCTTTTGTCCCAGCATAATTCTTAATTGCACCTGCTTTCACTCTCAAGTGCCCTGCTGTGGATGACAAATTCTGTGGCCACTTCATTTAAATGACAACCCAACCGTCTCAGCTTCTCCCAGCTAAAGTGGCTTGATGCACTTTCTTGGTCCTGGGACTCAGAGGGAACTCAGGGCCAGACAATAAGGAATGGGTGAAACCCTTGGATTTTTACTCACAGAACTCATTTATGCAGGGAAAATGTAGTTTCTTTAGTTGGCCTATTTAATTTAATCTCCCTGAAGAGTTGCCACCCACTAGGTAGAAAGAAGGAAAAATCAAATAAATGTCCCCTCCAGTTTAAACAGTAGTCTAAACCAAGAGCTTAAAGTAGTCCTTTTAGGTAGTGCTCAGTTCCTCCAGGAAAGGTGCTCAGTGTCAAAGATTTCCCAGTCTTCTGTCCCCTCCCTGGCTCCTTTCCAGTATGGTGTGCCAGTGTATGGGGTGGGGACCAGGTGCTTGGGAACCTGCTGCCCCAGCCTTGCTTGGCAAAGCCTGGAGAGGGCAAAGAGAGAAGGAAATCCCCTGAAAATCATCTCATCCTGTCTCTGTGCCCCTTCCCCTGTCCTTTGGGCCCCTGTGTCATTTCCTCCTTTACAACAGAGCAGCGAGTCTCACGGAGTGGGTGTCCCACGCAGAAGGTAGATCTACTCCACATAAAGCCTCTCTGCGCTGGTGCACCCGGCTTAGCCCCTGAATCTTAAATGGGGACTAAAGTAAAGGAGTTTAGCACAGTCTCTCTTTTTCTCTCCAAAGTTTTGTTTCCAAGCTTTTTTTTTTCGGTTTGCTCAAGAGAGCCCAAGTGCCCACCCTGTCCTCTTGAGGTGAGCGGTTGTAACGAAGTGTGGCGCGCGGGAAAATCAAAGTGCATCCGTCCCGTGTCTACAATTTGTTGTCCTTGCACAGGTCTGGAGAGAAATGCCCTGTTCACGTACCCGTGGGTCCACCGACCCCTTCACTGATGTTCCTCCACCCTTGCATTTTTGTGTTTGCTCACTCACACTCATCATTCATCCACCCGCTCGTGGATGGACTCCTCTTTGTATTCGTTCTTTTCATTCATTGAAATAGTGAGAAACCCTTCCTTCACACTGACCATAGGCTAAGCATCAACTCGATCAGGGGATTCCGAGGTGACTAAGAAGCTTGGAGTCGAGTACAAGTCAGGAACAAATCAAAGGCCAGCACTGTGTGCACCCCCACCTCTGACAGAGAAACGATTTGCACAATTTTATTTAGTGGAAACCCGTGCACTCTCAGGGCTCAACATGTAAAGCTAATGCAGTGATTCATTTTATGAAGATAGGGTGGTGTCTCACTGCCATGTTAACTTCTACTCTCTTGACTTTTGGAGCGGGTGAGATACGGACACACTTTTCAAGCTTGAAGGTCCTTTGTCTTCAGAGATGCTGGTGTTGGCATCACAGGGCTGACCCCGAGGTTCCTGGGCCCCTGGGTCCTATACAGCAGTTTAGACACTGAATGGGCCCAGCTGAAGTCCACTGCACACACCGACCCTCGCGGGTGGGAACGAGGGTCGGTGTAGTTTACGTTCTCCCAGCCCCTTGTGATCGCACAACGCCACCCAGCTTCAGGACGGCTGGTCCAGTAGCCTGATATAATAAAAAGAAGGCAGGTTTTGGAATCATCAGGCTGGGGTTTAAGGAAATTCTGCTGCTTCCAAGCTGTGTGGCCCTGGGCAAGTTAGCCAAATGCTCTGAGCCCGGGTTTCCTCACCTGTGAAATGGCCTAATAATTACAGCAGCGGCAGCAGCAAATGCTTGAGTCAGCTGTAAGGTTAATTGAATCCATGGATGAGAAAGGGCTTTGAAAAATCTAAAGGGTGATACAGCTGTTGGTTTGTATTATTATTCAGCCCCAATCTTCCTAGGAAGCAGGGTCAGGGAGCTCTGCAGACCTTGAGAAGACAGAGAGGAGAAATGGGGAACATTCTATCCTGGTCTCCTTCTCTGCTTGGCGTTAGGAATAAAGATGAGGTCCCAAATCCAGTGTACTCAGAGCTCCGCTGTGGAGGGTCGCAGAGCCCTGGAGGACTAAGTCCCCAGCACTAAGGGGCTCCAGAGGCTCCGGGCTGCTCAGCATAAATGACCTCGGCTCCCAGTGAAGGAGGGAGCGCACAGGGGGAGAGGCCTTGGCCTCAAGCAAAGAGGAGTGAGTGTTTGTTCATCCTTGCTCATGATTTTACAGAGTTGCAGTTTGAACAGCTAGAAATACCTTCCAAGTCGTGCAGTGTCACTCACACCGATGACTCCTGAAAATCCTCCCAGGACAGAACGGGTCATAGATCCTGGGCATGGGGAGGATGATGGCCTGGGGAGCTGGCTGTGGACAGCGGAGTGGGGAGGGAGTGAAACCGAGGAGGGACACTGAGAACCTGGCCTTGGAGCTGAGGGCTGGGAACAGGCAGGGCGGCCCCATCTGGCTGACTCCTCTGTCCTGGTTCAGGTCACCGTTGGGGTCACAGAGCCCAGACTGTGGTCATGGTGAGTGGGGCTGCCCTGGGCTGCAGGACTTGAAGGAAAGGGGGCAGGTGCACTGGTTTCAGGTGAAGGGGTTGGTGGGAGTCGGGGAGGCCCAGCCATGGTCAAGCGTCAGGTACACGGTAGCAGAGAGCAAGGAGGCTCTGAGAGGATGTACGCTCTTGGAGACCTGGAAAATGGGCACCAGGAGACCTGGGGGACTTCCCAGGCCCCTGCAGCAGGGATGCAAAGCCTTTTATGAGGAGCCTTTGGGCTCTGAGGAAGTTGTCAAGGGCACAGTGTCAGCCATCAACACTTTGACAACTGGCACAAGCTGAGCCCAGAATGGAGGCAGCATCTTGGGGTGCAGAATCTTCTGCAAAAACATATGGTCTGAGGGATGCTTTGGGTTTTGAACTGTATCTTAGGGGGTAACTAACTGGATTGGCAGGTAGAGGTAGTCTGGGACTGGAGGGGTCATGGGCTGACCCCACCCACAGGAGCAGTTCTGCTGTGCGTACACATGGACATGTAAGGCCACGTGGGACAGAGTTGTGTGGCTTCTACTTCCCATTGGGCTGAGCTGCCAGGCAGCCTCTTCAAGTGGAGGGTGTGGGGTTGGGGGAGCAGTGAGAGATGGTAAAAATACCTAACTTGCAGAATCCTTATTATGTGCTGTGCACTGTTCTAAGCGCTTTGGGTGAATGAACTCATTTATCTTCACATCAGTCCTCCTCGTCAGGTACAGACACGGGTGTACGTGTGGGCACATAGACGCACAGCAGCAGAGGCCCAAACGCGTATGCCCGGGCTCACAGTTGCACATTTGTGCACAGAAACCCACAGCTCCAGACACAAATGCAAGCACACGTGCAGATGTGCTGAAATAAACATGGAGGCAAGCTAGCACACACATGTACACAGATGCACACTGGCACCTCATGTCTTAGGGCAGGAATGGGGTTTGGGGAAAGGCACATAGAAAAAGGGTAAAGATAGCAACAAAGATAACTTGACTACTGTCACAGGCTTTACACGCTGAACACACATCATTTTACAGACAAGAGAAAAGACACTCAGAGAGGCTAAGTGATTTGCCCAAGATCACACAGCCACTAAGGGGCAGATCTGGGATTCAAGAGGCAGGCAGGTTCCTGAATCTCTTATCTTAAATATTCACTGAAAAGGCTGTGAATCCTGCTCACCACGGGCTTCCTGTGGGGTCTGAGTTGTGCTGGCTCGACCTGATTCCAGCTGGACTAGGCAACTAGAGGGTCTAGCCAGCAGTGTGGTGGGATGGGCTCAGCTGTTTGGAGATCCTGGCAAGTGAGCTGGAAGCTGAGCTGAGTGGCTGCTGCTCTCTGCCCGTTGCCCCGCGGCGCTGAGCCTCCCCCTTCTCTCCCCAGGGCCTGCACCCGCAGCGGGCAGCCCGGATGCCTTATCAGCAGACCCTGCACCCCCAGCTGGGGTGTTACTCCCGACAGGTGAGTACATGACTTCTTCACCTCTGAACCAGCTCCACAAAGGTCTGCAGGTTATAAGGACATCTGTTCCCTCGCCTTTGTCCAGCTGGTCACCCCCCATAATTACTGGCCCACCCTTGACCCCAGAGCACAGACACAAACACCAACATGCGTGTGGAAACAAACCAGTGTCCTCAGGTGACAATAACAGCTGGCCCTTACAGAGCCCCTACTGTGTGCCAGGCCCTTCTTTAAGGGCCTTACCTGCGTTAATTTAACCTTCAGGACCACCCTATGCGGTAGATTAGAGGTGAGGAAACCGAGACACAGAGAGATTAAATAATTTGTCCAAGGTTATCAAGTTAACACATGTTAGCTTTTGCTGTGGCAAAAAACAGCCTCAATATCTTCAAGATTTTCAGCAATAAAGTATTTAATTTTCACCCACAGTTGACAGGTGGGCTGAGCTGGGCTGGGACTGGGTTCAAGCCTGTTCCACACGTCCTCATTTCGGGCTCATGCTGAAGATACAGTAGTTCTTGCTGTGCTGGGTGGCTGGAGTGCCGGAGGGCCGGGCAGAAACACTTCTGGGAGGCCCAGCTTAGACCCTGGATGTAGTGACGGGTGCCCACCTTCCACCAGCCAAAGCAAATCACGTGGCCTTGCCCAGCATTGGTGAGGCTGGGGAGTCATCCCTTCCAAGCCAGTTTGTCAGTTAAAACACAAGACACCTAATTCAATTTAAATTTCAGATAAACAGTGAATACAATTTTAGTAGAGCTATGTCCGAAATACAGCATGGATCATACTTACTTGAAACAAAATTTTGCTGTTTATCTGAAATTCAGCTTTAATTGGGTGTTATATTTTGGTTTGCTAGATCTGCCCCCTCCCCTATGCCCATGGGTAAGTCATTGATCAATATCTACTTGACAGTGACACAAAAGCAGAACTGGGATTTGACCTTGGGCAGCCTGGCTTCAGGGTCCATGTCCCCCGCCCGTAACTCTGGTTTACTGCCTTTTGTGTACAGATACACAAAAATATAGTATCAAAGTAAAGCAGCAGAGACAAAAATACTAATACACACTCAGACACAAATAAAGATACAATTACATGCATGTGGCTCAGCTGCATGTACACACAAAACACAGAACAGCAGGTCCTGAGACAGTGACACCCTGGGGCAGGGATGGAGGTGTGAGGGAAGGAGCTGAGAACTGGCCGCATTCTCGGTCTGGCCGTGCACCCTCGCGTACAGACCCCACACTCACACCCACAGACTCCTCGGCCTCTCCTCTCTGCCTGGGGAGCCCTACCCTTTCTCTGCAAAGCACAGAACGTCCCCGTGGGCAGAGGAGGGCCCAGGGGTGTAGGCTGCCTTATTATGTGGGCTGGTCCTGCTTTTTCAGCAGGAGGAGCTTTGCGTCCTGAGATGACGTAAGCGTGAGGCAGGCTCGCAGAATCTCAGCGCGTCCCCTCTGCCCCACGAACAGTGACTCCGTCCGCCTAGCTCCAAAGTGGATGCTTTTAGACAAAGTTATGTATGTGCATATGTTTGAAAAAGTAATACAAAAACATGGTCCAAAATTTGCAGAATCTTAGAGGCAATCACTGTTCCTGGTGTCTTCGGTACCCTTGCTGTTTATACGTATCGATACAAGCATTTTTACACAGATGTGGTATTCTGGGCACGCTGCTCTATCATTGCTTCTGTGAGCAGAGTGTATTTTGGAGATGATTCCAGAGCCCTGTGCACAGCTCTGTTTTATGGGTTTTATCAGTGACATGTGGTTTAGGGTACATTTTTGAGTAAAGCTTATAAAAGCTCTGGGACCTGCATCTTCTCTTTCATGTCAGTTTCCTCGCAGGTCCAGGCCCCGCTCCCCCAACCGTGAAAACCAGGCACATTTTCTGCCACGCTGACCCACGGGTGTCTGTCCTGGGAGATGCCTTCCTGGGTTCTCTCTGTGAGCTCTGGACACTTTCTGACCTTTAGCTCATCCTCTTGGGGTTTCGATGCCTGTATCCAGCATTAGCAGATCCTACATGTCCACTAAGGGAAAGATGGGGAAGGCCAGGAGGGAGGGGCTCAGGCTTTCAGGAGGAACAAGCATAGAGGTACGGGTCAGAGCCACGGGCTCTGGGCTCACCCCACTGGGATTCTGACAAAATGCAGACACTTGAAACACTAAGCAAGTTGCTTAACTTCTCCAAACCTCAGTTTCCTCATCTCTAAAATGGCCCTACTTCCCAGGGCTGTTTGGAGTTTAATTGAGAGAATCCAGAGGAAGGGTCTGGAGTACCCCAAGCACTTAATAAGTGCTAGCCTTGTCATCTTTTTAAATTATATAAGGATGTGCAGGATGAGAGAGGGCTGTCAGCACACTGAACCCCTGAGCAGCTTGGACCTCAGACTCTTACTGTTAAAATGGAAATCTAGAAATTTCCCCAGTTTTGACCAAAACACACAGGAGGTTGGATGTCAGCTCCACACAAGACATTCAGAGCTGTCAGTGGTAGAATCCAGTGCTCACAATGTAATGAGCTCCCCATCATTTTACGTATTCAAACAGACACTTAGTAGTTTCTTCTTTCCTCTCTGCCCCCTCCTCTCCCTTTCCTGCACTCATTCATTTAACACATGTTTATTGAGCAGCTACCGTGTGACAGGCATTGTCTTAGGGCTAAGGATAAGCCAGTAAATAATACAGATGAGGTCCCTGCCTTGCCAGAGGCAAGATAGTGGAAGCCCTGCTTCTCAGTGGGGGTCTGATCCAGGAAGTCTCAGAAACCCAGTGAGTTCCTGTTTTCTCTAGGGTTTGAGCTGAATGCCGTTGCCTCTTGTCCACTCACACTGTCCAGCACTGTAACCACCAGCCATGTAGCTATTTAAATTTAAATCAATTAAAATTCAGTAAAATTTAAAATTCAATCACACTAGCCCCATTTCAAGGGCTCAATAAGCACACCTGTGTCTGATGGCTACCATATTGCACCATGCAGACGCAGATTTCCATCATCCATCACCGGAGTTTCCACAGGGCAGGGCTGTCTTGGACTTGGAGTCTGATGATATCCTGAGCTAGAAGCAAGGGATGTATAAATCTCAACAGCCTTTACTGAGATAGTAAAAATGAACAGGTGGTTATTGACCAAGGGAAGGTAGGGGAAAGGGAATGGACATGATGGAAGTCATATTCATTGGCTGTTTATTATATGCCAGTTCTCTCTACATATGTCAGCCGACTCAACCCCCAAACAATGGAGATAGTGTTTGCCCATTTTATGGATAAGGAAACTGAGGCTCAGATAAATGAAATAACTTGCCAGTCTCACATACAAGAGCTGGGTCCTATGCTTTTTCCAGCTCAACACATTGCCTTCTATGCACCTCATAGCAACTGAGGGGCACAGGGGCTGAGGGGTGGGGGCTAGGGCTAGGGTTAGGGCTGGGGAACTGTAACGTTTGGGAGCAGTGGGCATTGCTGGACCAAGCCCCTCTCCTCTCTGCCCTGCAGGTGACACCATATAGTCCACAGCAGATGGGACAGCAGGTTTTCCACTCTTCCTACACGCCCCTGCTGGGCTACATCCCCTTCGTCCAGCCCAACTATCCGTACTCTCAGAGGACGCCGCAAAAGCTGTCTGGCAATCCCCGAGACCCTTCCCCCATGGCAGGAGATGGGCCGCAGTGCCTCTTCCCCCAGGCATTCGGGTGAGTCTTCAGCCCACACTGGAAGTCCAGTTTGTCTCCAGGAAGCCTCCAAACAGGGGAGGTGGGTGCTTGGGGCCCCCCGGGTGCTTTCTTGGTACGTATGTCCCATGGCTGTGGGGAGGGGAGACCTTATGCCTGGGTCCAGAGACTGGGTCCTGGATTCCAGAATCTGATGTGAGGTGAACCTGATCTGAATCTGGTGGGGCCCTTTTGGAGGCCCATTTTGGGGCTGAGGGTGCTAGAGTCTGGTGCAGAAACACAGCTGCATGGTCAGGAATAGATGGGGACACCACCCACAGCAGGTGACAGGTCGTGGAGCATGGCGAATATGCCCTTACCCACTTGCTTGGTTCACAGCCAGACATGGCCAGGTAATCCTCTTACAGCTCTCTCCCCTGCTTACTGCATCCTGAGCACCTTGCCAGGCTCCTCTCTCGAACATCCCAAGGACTCCGTGACCAGTGCTGCCGAAGGGCCCCCTGTTGCTTATCAGGCTGCTCACACTTTCTACCCAAAGTACCCCCAAACAGCAGAGGAGGGGGGCTGAGCAGCAAACAGCCAACACAAACTCAACATTTTGGCTGGAAATTGCACACAAACTTTACGTGCTAGTCAGTAAGAAATGTCTGTTTGTTGTTTTACTGTAACAATGCACGGTGTCTCATTCCCACCCAACATCTCTTCACTATTGATGCTCTGAGACGCAGGCAGTGCCCTGTCATTCCTGAGAATCCGAGTGCCTGGGGCACACCCTGGCACATGTGTGCCCTGTTTGAGAACCTCCATTTATAGGATAAGGACCAAATTCCCCAACTGGACATCGATTTCCTTCCTCCCCATCACTGCCCCTCACCGTAGTGTCTGCAGGTGCCCCAGACTCTTACGCCTTCAATCAGTGTTTCCCCGAATGTCTTGTTAAAGGGGATAAATGCTAGAAAGAGGTTTCTACAGTCAGATCTGTTTGGGAAAAGAAAGGTGGAAACAGAGATACACAGATTTCTTAACTGCTGGAATTCACAGATTATTTAATTTCCTAGGGTGCCTGGGGAACATTCAAGAAGGTGATTGATAGTATCATTTGAACATAAAACCCATGACCCCTTGTTTCTTTTTGTCTCCTTTTTCTTTTCCTCCCTCCCTCCTTCCCTCCCTCCCTTCCTCCTGCCCTCCCTTCCTCCCTCCCTCCCAACCCTTTCTCTCCTTCCCTTTTCTTGTAGAGCACATCATGGTGTGTTTCACCAACACACTGTTGAAAGCTCTGTCTCAATTCACATAGTTACGATGAATTTAGCCTGTAGGGGACCATTGATGAATAGGATGTGTTTCTTCCTTCCGAGGCTGAGAGCGGATGAGCAGGAGGAGCAGTGACGTCAGTGCCCTGACAAAGTGAAGGCCATCGATGTGCCTAATCACAGAGGAGGGATCCCTGCTGGGTGAACAGTGAGGGCTGCAGGAAGGGGAGGAACCTGGTTGAAGTACTAGATTTATCCCTGAAAAAGGTGGAAAATAGGAAAAGGAAGGTTAAGCTTGGATGATAAAGGCTGTGACTGGTGGGCCTGGGGATCCAGTGCAGATCTGTGAACGTCAGACTGAACTGATGGGATGGAGGGGAGACTATACGCAGGAGAGGGTGGAGTCTGGAGGTGACTGTAGAGTCTGTAAGAGTGGTTCTCACCTCCCTGGAGGCAACTGCACAGGGAAGGCAGCCTACCTGCAGGCTGGCAAGCTCCCTGCTTCCATGCTGTGGCTCCGGGCTCAAAGTAAGAGAGACTCTCTGCAGAAGCCAGAGCTGGTGCACTTGGAAGGGAGTGTGGTCCCAAGGTCTCATCGGTCAGCGGTTGGGCCCCACTGATTGGGAGCAGTGAGAGCGGAGGGTTGAGACCTGGCCTCTGGCTGTCTTCAGAGGGGCAGGGAGGGGAAACGGAGCGAGCAGGAGACTGAGGAAGGAGCAGTCTTAGAAGTGGGAGAGGGCCTGGGGACACTGAGGGCAAAGGAGGCGAGTGATGGGGAGGAGTAGCGATCAGCAGAGGGGAATGGTGGCCTGAGAGTCTTGGGAAAACCAGGAAAGTGAGGCTGGAAGAGCGAGGCAAGGGATGGAGGCCCGTGCCCCCAAAGGGGTGATTGTTCGCACAGAGTAATTTGTTGAGCCTCTTCCATGTGCCTGGCACTACTCTGGTTACTGGAGTGAACAGGACCAAGTGCTTCCCTCTGCCCTGCCAGGAGGAGAAATAGACACTATGGAAATCAGCAAGCATCATACATGTCAGGTGCGGGGGAGGAGGGCTGGAGAGGATGATGGGACGTCTCTTGAGCCAAGATCTGAATGAAATGTGAGGATGAATCATGCATAAATATGGATGATGAGCACTCTGGGCAGAAAGAAGAGAAATGCAGTGTCCCCAGGATAGGAGATGTATCTGGGGCACAAGGAGTGGGGGAGAGAGAGTGGGCAGAACCAAAGTTGGAGAGGTGGCAGGGCCAGACTAGGCAGAGCCTGGTAGGCGTGGAAGGAAGAGCTGGGAGAAGCCATCGACGCTCCGAGGTTCTCTGCGTAAGGAAGACGACTCGACCAACGTACGAAGAGTGGACTATGAAGTAAGAGCTGGTGGAGGGGACCAGAGGAGGAGCCTTTATAGCTATCCAAGCAGGAGGTGCTGGTGGCGTAGACGGGGACAGTGACCATGGTGGGGAGACAAGAGAAAAGAGCTGGAGTGTTTATTTTCTTGGTAGAATTGACAGGAGTTGATGATGGCTGGATGTAGAATGAGGAAAAGAGAGGAGTCAAGCATGACTCTTAGGTTTTTGACCGGTGTCCGTACAAGCGGCAATTCCAAGCTACCAAGGTCCAGATAATGAGAGCAAAGATCTGCTGATCAGGAGTTTGGTTTTGGATATGGAAAGTCTGAGATGCCTGTTAGACACATGAGTGGAGTTGTTGATAGGCAGGTGGATATATGGGTCTGGGGCTCAGGGGAGAGTTTGGGGCTGGTAATATAAGTTTGGGAATCATTAGCATATAGATACTATTTAAAGGCATGGGATGGGACGAGATCGCCCAGGGAGTAGATGTACCCAGAGAAGAGGAGAGGCCCAAGGACTGAGCCCTGGGCTCCAACACGTAGAGAGGCTGGGGAGATGCGGAGGAACCAGCAAAAGGTCTAAGAGGTGGGAGAGAAAATAGGAGGCTGTGGCGTGCAGGAAGCCAGGTGAAGAGAGGGAGGGATCACACCATGAGAATAACACCTGGGCGCCGTAGGATGGAGCGTGGGAACGCTGAGCACAGTGGTGGTGCTGGGGCCTACAGTCGTGCTGCAGAGGCTGCCCTGGACAGGGAGGGAGGCAGAGAAGAGAACCAAGAGACTAAACCACATGAAGTGGGAGAGGAAGGAGCAGGTCACCTCCATGTTCTCAGGGAGGAAGGACGGGAGCCCTCCCTGCCCTCTTCATACAGCCATCAGGGGTAAGATAACTGTACAACTTATCTTCCAAACAATAACCAGTATGATAGTTAAAAAAGAACATAAATATTAATCACACTGAAAATACCAGTGTAGAAACTGTCCCAGGCCAACTAGGACAGCTCACTATGCTCAAGAGGCAGTCAAGCTCCTCCTCCTCCTCCAGGAAGTATTCCTTGATAGCTATAGTCCACATGGATTGCCCAGCTCCCTGACCCTCTGGTGTGTGTCCTGTCCAGATCATGCCCTTGGCAGCTGATCTGACAAGAAGTTCTAAGCTGAAGGGCTCAGATGTGTGGGGTGTGGCAATCTGATAGGAGGTATGTCATGAGTAATTCGTTCCCAGTAATTATTAAATAGTTAAGAATGTGTTATGGCCTTTATTTTATAAATCAGAGTGGAATTCAGAGTATGCTTATAATAACATCACTTCCAATCATTTCTTTTCTAGTATGATTTTTGAAAAAGAGCGGAAGAGGTGGGGTTACCACTGGCATTAATTGTTTATCTGGTTCCTACCTTTTGTCAGGTCCTGGGCTGGGTGCTGGGTGTAAAATGGTGAACAGACCAAAAACTGTCCCTGCTCTCATGGAATTTCTTTTAGTGAGGAGGGAATCAAACAACCCCAAGCCTCGCTTGTCCACGGCCGCTCACAGTGACCAGCAGATCCCGATCCCAGCTGAGGCATTAGAAATTAATGTGATGGTTTGTTCCCATTGCTTCTACCTTGCCCCCTCCCTCCTCCTTTTTGTTTCATCAATTCACGGGAGGGCGCCGCGAACGTGAGCATCTTCTGTAATATGCATCTGCCCAGCAGAAAAGTGGCTGAGAATCCCTGGATTAGACTAAATCTAGCCGTTGGCTCTGCCGCAATTTGTATGGAGCTCCGTTCCATTCATTCAAAGTATCCTAGCAGATGGGGAAAGAGATTGCAATAGGATACCAGAAGTGTGAGTAAACGATTCCATCTGGAGAGGTCAGGGAAGGCTTCACAGAGGAGATGACGTCTAAACTCTCATTTGAAGTATGAATAGCAGGGTGCTGGGGAGAAAAAGCGGCAGTGTGTGTATTTCTGCTCTTGGAGGGTGAGGCTCAAATCTTCTTGCCTCTTCCTCCCCCAAGGGTCTAGCAAAGTCCCATGCACCCAGCGATGCCTCAGTGCTCGCTTCTCGGCCAGCCTGGTGTGGAACCGGAGAGCCTGACTTAGCCTGGTGCTGAGAAGGGGAGAAAGAGCCCTAGGACCGTGCGGGACCTCACACTGGGACGTGGCCCTGAGTTCTCCAATGCTGTACAATTTTCTGAGGGACCCACAGGGTCCTCTAAGGCCAGTAGAGTGGCTGTATGTCCACAGGTAAGGTGCTCAGATCTGGAGAGGCTCCCTCATCTGTGGTCCTGGAGACAGTATAAACCTGGGAGAAATGGTCCCTACAGGCCACCATCCTGACCTAACTAAGTGGCAGAAGCTCTTTGTTGTCCTGCGGTTGTATCATTTTAATATTTTTTTTTTGTTATTGCTAAAACTTTCAGCTTCCAAGACTGTCCTGATCTTCCCCACCTCTGACAGCCACAAAATTAATATTTTCCTTTTCCTAATATCTCGGCTGACAATAGGAATTTCATCATGACGTGCGTTTCTTTCTCCTCCAGGTTCGGCTCGACGTCTGGCGGGCCCCTGATGAACAGCCCCTATTTTTCCTCCAGTGGGAATGGCATAAATTTTTAGATCTCCATCTCATCCCCCTCCTCCTGCCTTAGCCCCGGGATCGGGACTAAGGGCTCTCTGGGATTCTGGGTTCTGCAACAGCTTGGTGTGAAGTTTGGAAAACCAAGGTTCCGACCAGGTCGCAGTCAGAAAACAGCAAGACCAGATGCATCTCTCGACCAACACTCACACACACAGCCTCCCCTGCCACACGCGGCACAGACCACACACACACACACACACACACACCCCTCATATTCATACTCACTTGCTCAACCACATATGCATCTGTATTTAGCTAACATGAGTGATTTTTGTTTTTGTTGTTGGTAAAATAGAAGTAAGACACTTAATTTTAGAAAGTTTGTATCTTATGATAAAAGTATGAGCTGCTTGAAGTGGAGCATGCCTATTTATTTTCTGTGATGTTCTGCGTAATCTTCCCTGCTTCTTTTCCCCACGAGACTCAGCGTTTACCGGGGACCTAAAGAGAGACCACAGGCTGCCATCCTCCAAGTGATGCTCTCTAAATAATGGACCCCAGGGATCATAAACTTGAGGGCTTATCTCTCCCCTTCTGTGATCCACTCACTTCTCAACAGCCCAGTTTATGCAACTCAGGAATGGATGTAAAAGAGATGCACCCTCCTCTGCCCTATCCAGGTGGTAATTTTACAGACAAAGTCTCTCTTGGGCAGAAGATGGGAAAATGTGCCTGCAAATCAATTCCAAATATAATTCTAGATGTGACAGACTATTTTTAGTGACTGTACCTCAGTGCCCAAGCTAGAGGTCAACCTCAAAACCACCCCTAATGGTCCTGTCCCTGGACCATTCTCTATCAGCTTTTATCAGTGACTTGAATAAGGACATTGAGAGCATCTTGATCACATTTATGGAGGACACAAATCTGAGACGAGGAGATGGCCTGAGTCAGTGGTACACATATCCTTTAATGCTCCCATTCTACACAGGCATCGTTAAGAAGCTATTCTGAGTCTGGACAAAGCCACAGAATCATTCTTCCTATGGTGGTCCACGCAGCCAACATGATCAGGGATGGTCTATGAAATGAAACTCAAGTGCAATCCTTTGGCAAACCCTAACATGATGAAAAGAAACAGAAAGTTAATGTAATGACCTCCTCTTGGGTCTAAAAATGAACCATGCACTTACAGGTGGACCAACTTTGTCAGTTCTAAGTTGCTCTATTGCCACCCCTGTACCTGAAAGCTTTGGACCTCCCTGGCCGAGGCCAGTGAGAGCCAGGGCTGGGGAACATTAGGAGCCCAATCCTGACTGCGATGAGAGGCTAGGGGTCTGGAAGTCACCAGTGTCTCACGATGGGCTTAAGTCCAGTGCCCACGAGAGCTTTTCTTTTGCCTTCGCAGTGTGACATGATTGGCCTCACTGGCTTTTCTTCCTAGATCCCTGGAAACCAGTTTCTCTCCCAAGTCCTCTTAGGACTTGTGCCTTCTCCCCTTCTCCATGGTCTAAGTCTGAAATTCCCCCTGAGTCCTTCAGCCCCTTTCCACAAAGCTGACCCTGCTTCTATCTAGCACATCGTGTTCTTGCTGACATCCTTGGTTAACAGTCTAGACTCTCCACTGATTGGGAGACACCGGTTAGTTAGAAGTTTTCACAAATTCAAGAGCCCTTTTGTCCCCTGAAGGGCTTCCTCCTCTTATTGCTGTAGGCACTAACCCAGGCTGGGCCATAGTTTACCACCCTCTCCTGATCTCAGCATGCTTTCAGGCAGGAGAGACTAAGAGACAGAGCGTGGATTTGTCCTTGGCCAGACGTGGGTTCTTAGCCACTTTCCAACTCTGATATTGGGCAAAGAATTTATCCTCTCTGAACCTCAGTTCTACTAATGATAATGTTAACGGCTGTGAGGATTAAAACATAATTAGTCTCAATATCGGTTTAATGTCTACTTAATGTACCTTTGTGGTTTTAAGATGGCAGAGTAAAGATATTTCTGTCCCTCTTCTCTTGAAATTTACCCCCAAGTAAGAAGGAGAATAAGAACGTCCATGCAGACTCCGTTCTCAGTGAAACCAGGAGAAGCCAGCAATTGCATCTGCCATAGACAAGGGCAGAAGTGGGGTGGAGGACGGTACATGCCTTAGCAGAAGAGGGGAAGATCACACCGAAATGCCTGCCAAAGAGCTTACCAGTCAGCAAGAAGCAAACCACTTTCCCGGCAGAGCCTGTAGGTCTCAGGACGTGACAGGTGCTGGACACTATGGATGATGGGGCCAAAGAGAGATGAGAGCAAGGAGCTGATATAAGAGGTGACTTCTATCCTGGCCCCACAAAGCCAGGGGCCACAGACAGTTCTATTGGAGATAGGTACTTTCTCTGAAGAAACTTACAGATCATGCTTAAGGATTGTGGAGATGAGGGTGCAGGTGGAAAATGGGCATTAAGTGAAATACACATACACACCCAATGCCAGCAGCTAGACTTTACCCAAGAGGCAGGAGTTTGGAGAACTGCCCCAGAGGCACTTGGCGGTACCAATGAAAATGACCCTATGCTCATGCCCTTTCACAAAGAGCTTCCAATCAACTTTTAAGGACTTAATGTTTAATAGGAACGGACAAACTCCAACAAGAAAGACATAGATCAAAATAAAGGTAAAAAGGAACCAAAAAGAGAAGGGGAGCATAATATTCTCAGGGAGGTAAGAAAAGACAGTAAATTTTAAAAATAAGACAATATGCTATATGATTATTTTTAAAAATCAGAACAAGAAAGTGCTTTTGAAATTGAAACAGTGATAGCTGATTTAATTTTTTCAGTGGAAGGGGCTGGAAACTAACATCAAAGAGATCTTATGAAAAGGAGAATCTTTATTTTATTTTATTTCATTTTATTTTATTTTTTGAGAATTTTTTTTAAAGACACAGGGATGGATTATAGGAGATAAAAGATTTTTTAAAAATGAGATCAGTCCAGGAGACCAATATCTGGCTAATGGGAGTTGTAAGCAGAACAGTGAAAACAGAAGGAAGGGAAGTATCAAAAGAAAAACATAAGAAAATTTCCCAGATTGACTAGTCCAGACCAGTGCTCAGCAGAATGAATGAAAAAGAGCTACATCACGGCACATCACTGTGCAATTTCAGCATATCAGGGACAAGGGCAAGATTCCAAGATTTTCAGAAAATCTTGTTCACACACAAATGTTCAGGAACCAGAAAGGCATCAGATTTCTCTACGGTACCTTTGGAACCTAGAAGATCCTGGGATAAAGCTGTCACTGCTTCAAGTGCAAATGATTTTTAACTTGAAAGTCTAAACCTAAACTCTATCTGTGAATGTAGAATGAAGATGTTTTCAGATATGCAGAGTTTCAAAAGATTTGCCTCCTTGTACCTTTGTCAGGACGCTGAGGAAGGATGCAACCCACGAAGACAGGTGGGTAGACCAAGACAGAAGACATGCAAGAGAAGAAACATGTATTCTCAGTGGGAGGGAGGCTGAGCACCTGGTGAAAAAGGAAGGTCTTAGCTCAAGAACCATAAAGCAGAGCCTAGAAAGTCACCACCACCAGTTCAGATTAGGGTGAGAACCTGGAGACCTTAGATGTTGTGTGTTGGCAGGAGGGACTGGGCGGGGCTGCAGAAAAAGAAAATGACAGTTTATTCCAACAGAATTGACTGTGTGAAAAGTTGTATTAAGAGTTGTTTTATAGCGGTTGGTGGGGGTGGGAAGATTCAGCTCTAAATTCAAATAAAAAATGAAACAACTTATTAATTCAGCAGTGAACAGTATTTATGTGCTCATAATAATAAAAGGCCCAAATACAGATTTAACCAAAATTTGTGTAATTAGTATTGTGCAAGGATGGAGGTGAAGAGAGGGGTGTGAAAAGAGCTAAAATCCTTTTTATCATAATAGGAAATCTGTAGGTAACATCTAAAATGGATGATTCGAGAAATTGTGGAGTTCCTATAATGGTCTACAAATGTGGAGGTAAATCCCAGAATAAAGAGTCAAGAGGGTTGACAGAGTTGCCTGTGGGAAGAAGGATGGGTTTGTGAGGGATGGTAGCCTGGGGCTCACTGTCTTCTTTGTGAATCTTTTAGTCCTTAATGGCTTTTAAAACATGTGTATGTATCACTTTAATAAAGAATAAGCATTCATTTAGAAAAAGAGAAAGTGCTTGCAGAACACCATCTAGCGTGGTGCCTGGCACATGGTGGGTGTCAAAAATGTTTGTTGAATTGTATTGAGCCACATTCTGACCCAGCTAGAGCCCACTGCCCAAGCCCTCATTCCAGGATGTCTGAGAATGTGATTCTCAGAAGCCTCTATGAATTTTTTCCCTAGGAAATTCTTTGAGGGGAATCTTAAGGGAGCGCTGGAGCCAATGCCCTGAGTTTTTCCAACACATCACACTCCTTGACTCTGCTCACGTCTCAGAGAATTTCAAAAACACTTTGGGGAGTAATGGGAACTGGGACCCTAAGGACTGGGATCCTGAAGTCTAGGAGGGGATTGAAAATCCCCATCTCTTCTCTGTGTTCCTTCCAAAACTCTTCTCCTCCATTCAGCACACGTTCATCGGAACTTTTTCTTAGGGATACAGCAATGGGCAAGACAGACACAGTGCCTGCCCCCATGCACCCTCAGCTTAGGCATTAAATCACAGTGACTATGAAAGGCAATGAGTTTATCACAGGGCTATATGAGAGCACACAGCAGGACTCCCATCGCAGTTCAGAGCATCAGATAAGTGACATCTGCTCTTTTTAACATTCCTGGGCTCTGCAGCTAATTCTCATCTGATATGTTTTCAAGTCACACCACCCCCTCCCCGCTGGTCTCATTCCTCAGAATTTTATTGCAGATCTTGAAACTAATGATAGTCCATGTGTGGTTTAAGCAACGAAATTGAAGAGTAGCAAAATTGTGGGTTCCAGAAATACTTAATAAAATAAAAACAGCTACAAAATCACTGAGCACTTATGATGGAACAGACACAGTGCTATCTATGTCACCTTTATTATCTAATGTAACATTCTTAGTAACTCTGTGAGATATAGGTAGGTAGGCAGGTAGATAGATAGATGTGAGTTATAGGTAGATAGGTAGGTAGGTAGGTAGGTAGATAGATAGATAGATGGCATGTGTAGAAGCCAAGGTTCAGAGTGATTAAGTATCTCATTAAGGTCATGTGGTAAGTGATTCAAAATCGATATTCTTATCCCCTTTTCCTGCCACTTCCCTGTTTGTAGTAACACAGCCCAAAGTGAATGAACTTCGTTGGAACACATATCCTATGGTTAATGACTATTAAGTTTTCAGGCGACTAAGACCTCTAAGTCATTTTCCAGTATGAAGCCACTGTGGGAGAAGAAGAAACGGGATGCAGGGGGTGAGGACAAGGGGGAAGCAGTCTTCTGGAAAGGGGTTGGGGTCATCTGGAGCAACTCCTCCCGGACTTCAACTCCTCCTCCAAGGCTCCCTCCTTCAGGAGGGCATCTTCAGTTCTGTGTTATCCATTCCTCATTATGACAGGAATTTCCAGCTGGCATCAAATATTACATTTCCCCCTTCCCCTTTGTAATAGAACTCACTTTTCAGATTGGCACAGACCACCTAGAATATGTAACGTGGTTCTGGCCAAATGGGATGTAGGTAGAAGTGTTATGTGTGATTTTTGGAGATCGAAGCTACATTATGAAGTTGGCAGAGCAACAGGGGAGGAGGAACTGAGCTTCTGATGGTCATGGTGGCGCTGGGCAGGCCCTGCAGTGCCTGTCCCTGGACTTTGTTGACGTGAGAAGAAAGTGAACACCTTTGAAAAGCCACTGCTATTTTGGGTTTCTTTCACACATAACGAACCTAATCCTATTAGACATGCTCACAGGGTGAGATGGTAGCCCCCTACACGCCAGGGCAAGATGCTTCAGAATGGAACCTAACTGGCTGGTACCTTGACCTTGGACTTCCCTGACCCCAGAACTATGAGAAATACATTTCTATTGTTTAAGCCAGCCAGTTTATGGCACTTTGTCATGGCAGCCCCAGTAGACAAAAACACTTCTTAATGACTTTGACATGGAAGCTTTTCAAAGTTGCTCAAATGCTCTGAAGTTGTCAAATATGGAAGTGACCACCTCAAGAGTTATCTTCTAAGGCTCACTTCAACCAGCTCCCCAGCACCCCAAGTCTTAGAGAAGTGTGTGTGGGTCCTCTTGGAGATTAAGCTTCCTTGGACAAGGCATTTTTTGCATGACGTTTCTCCAAATCTTCATTCCCCAGAAATTAACTGTTGTCCTTCAGGAATCACGCCCAGGAAGCGGGAGAGGGGTTGTTGGTTGGGGGAATGATCAGAAATTATTAATCAACAGCCAAGCTGTCTTCTTTCTGCATCATAAAGTCTCAAGGCTTGGCTTCAGCAGTTTATTAAATTACCAGAATGCCAAGAAAAATAGCTTTAATAACACATTTCTGCCTATCTATTATTTTTGTATAACCCAGAGTGGAGAATTAAAAGGCACCCTACCATTTAAAATAGCATTTTTAAAATTAAAATGAACATGTTACAGGGATCTCTTTTATTTTTATTTTTTTACCTCAAAAAATAAGCCATTGATTCAGGATGTCATGACTCTAAGCCTAAATTTTATAGCTAAATCTTTGTTTGGTGTAAAGGAAGGAGAAGAAGTGGTTTTCCTCAAGAGGTTTAAAAGTATATTAATTAGAACAGGTTGGACGGGCAGGTCACTTTGTCCTCACATGTGGTTTGGTGTTACAAACACTAGTTTCAAGAATAACGATGTTAAAGAAGCGGAGATGGAAATGCCTTCTAAAGAACCAGCTGGCTACCCAGATGGGGCCTCATGGTGGGGCAGAGCTATGGTGAAGTAGCCACAGTTCAGACTCTGCTTCTGAGCTTTGCAAATTCAAGAACATTACCAGGGTCCTAAGATCTGACCAAATTCAGTGGTTGATGTATAAACCCAGCTACAATTTATTTCTAATGAGGGACCTCAGCAATTTTTGAAAGTCATCTGCTGAGCTCCAAATATGAGACAGACACCACGCTATGAAGCATAGATAAAATGGTAAACTAACTATGATCCCTGCCCATAAAGAGCTCATAGTGTGAGTGACAGGGATGGTGGAAGATATAGACAAGTATAACACAAAATATTTTTGTAATAGTAGAACATAGCTGTGGAGATACAGAGGATTGAAATTTTAGTTTCCTATTGCTGTGTAATGGATTATCAGAAACATAGTGGCTTAAAATCACATTTATTATCTCACAGTTTCCGGGGGTCAGGAGCCTGGGCATGGCTTAGCTGAGCCTTTTGCTTCAGGGTCTCTTACAGGTTGCAATCTCAGTGTCGTTCGGGGCTGAAATATTATCAGAAGGCTCAAGTGGGGCAGATCCACTCCCGATGTGAGTACTCATGTGTTTGTTGGCAAGATTCAATGCCTTGCAGGGGCCTCCCTTGAGCAACTCACAAAGACAGCAAGCAAGCAAGAAGGCAAGAAAACGTGCCAGCAAGTGTGCACTAGCAAGATGGAAGTCACAGTCTTCTGTTAAGGAACCTAATCATGGAAGTGGCGTTCCATCACTTTTGCCATGCTTTGTTCATTAGAAGTGAGTTACAAGGCGCAGCCCACACTCAAGAGGAGGGGAGCACACAGGGACTAGGGGCCTTCCCGGAGCAATGAAGCCAATTGATCAGAGTAGTTAGTAGCAGTTCTAGAATCATCTGGCCAGAATCCAAAGCCTACAGTCTTTTCCTAAGTCTCTTCTCTAAAATAGACAGGTTTTATTTAACACATATTTGTTGAATTACCTGCCATGTGCCAAGGACTGTTGAAAGCGATGAGGATCAGCAGTGAAACAAAGCAGAGTCCCTGCTCTCACGGGGTTGCTGTCTAGTGAAGGAAGAGATGAGCCTTACCACTCTCAGTGGCATTTGAGTGGAGACCAGAAAGAAGTGAGGGAGCAGGATGCAGAGACCTGGAGAAGAGAGCGTTCCAGGTAAAGGGAACTATAAAGGCAAAGAAGAATAACAGTGCTTACTTCAGATGGTTGTTGCCAAAATTAAACAAGAAACGTGCTATAACCAGTGGTGATAAGGGGCTATGCAGGAAAGTAAAACAGAGGAAGGGATGAGGATCTGGGGAGTGAGGTATCCCTATTCTCTTGTCTTTTCTTTTGCTAAATTTGATTTTCCAATAATTTCAAGTATACAGAAAAGTTGCAAGAATAGTACAAGGAGCTCCAGTATGTTCACTCAGGTCCCCTAACTATTAACATTTCACCATTTTATTTTATTATTATTTACTTTATTTTATTATTTTATTTGTATCTGACAATAAGATATGAAACCCTTTTACCCCCCAAAACTTCTAAGTATATTTTCTAAAAGCAAGCCACTTTCTTTACCCAGCCACAAGACAATGATCAAAATCAGGAAATTAATTTAGTACTATCATCTATTCTGCAAACCGTATTAAATTTTAAACAGTTGTACCAATAATGTATGTATTTGAAAAAAAAAGGCTCCTTTTTCTGGTCCAAGATTTAATCTAGGATCATGTGTTCCATTTACTTGTTGTGTTTCTTTAATCTCCTTTAATCAGAGTAGTTGCTCAGCTTTTTCTTTGTCTTGACATGTTTGAAGAGTCCAGGTTAGTGACCCCTCAATTTGAGCCTACCTGTTAAGACAGGAAAACCACAGAGGCAATGTGCCCTTCTCACTGCATTATATTAGGAAGCACATGTGGTAGCTTTATCCCATTACTGGTGATGTTAATTCTGATCATTTAGTTAAAGAGTTGTTTGCCAGCTTTCTCCGTCTTTAAGGCACTAATTTTTACTGTATAGTTAATAAGTATTTTGTGGGGAGATACTTTGAGCCAATATAACCATCTCGTTCTTCATCAAAATTTTACTCACTAATTTTAGCTTCGCTGATGATTGTTGCCTGAATCAGTTACCAATATGATAGTTGCCAAATGGTGGTTTTTCTAATTCCATCATTCTTTCTGCATTTATTGGTTGGTACTCTACCATACCAATTATTTTTAGGTAGGGTCATCAGGGAAGGCTTCTCTGAGAAGGTGACTTTTGGAGTGAAGGAATAAACATGAAGATTATCTGGAAGAGTGTTAGGCTGCAGGAACTCTAAGTGCAAAAAATAAAAATAATAAGTACTTCATATGGCTGCTGTGAAAAGTAAATACAAACATATATGCAAAGGGTGGTACACACCTTTTAGAAATAATTCAACCCAAGAAACTACTATTGTTATTAAATAGTGACATCCAAGCTAAGAGAGCTAAAAGGTATGAAGGCTGGGGTAGTGAAGGTGAAGGGGAGCTGGGGAGAGTCGGAGGAGTCTGACTGTGGTGCGCAGAGTTCTAAGATGATCCCCACGGAGCCTCACCCTTGTAGAATCCCCTCTAGCTTGAGGTGGGAGGAACCTGTGATTTGATGGGATAGTCTCCCATGCTTAGGTTATATGGCATGGTCGACTGAGAAAGGGAGATTACCTTCAGAGAGCCTGCTTACCCTCATCGTAGGAGCCCTTAAAAGGGACCAGGCTCTTCCTGGAGAAGGAAATCAAAGAGAGATCTGAAGCACAAGGGGGGTTTGATGTGTGAGAAGTTCTCTATTGCTTGCTTTAAAAATGGGGTTGCCCAGGTGACAAGGACAGGACAGTGGCTTCTGGGAGCTGAGCGTGACACCCCCGGGTGCATCTCCAAGAAGGAACTGAGCTCTGCCAACCACCTGAATGGGCTTGGAAGAGGACCCCTGAGCTCCCAATGAGAACACAGCCAGCTGACACCTGGATTTCAGACTCATGAGAATCTGAGCAGAGAACCCAGGTACCACATGCCTGGACTTCTGACCTATGGAAATCGAGAGATGATAAATGAATGTTGTCTTAAGTTGCTTTGTTTCTAGTAATTTGTGATACATCAATAGAAAACTAACACACCCAAGGAACAAGGTTAAGAAATATCTCGAAGAGACAGAGGGCATGAGTACACTGGGGGAGTGAAATAGCTCAGCACAGCTGAAGAGCCATGGTGGATAAAGGGATGGTGATGTAGAGGTAGGTGTGTTCAAGCCGCCGAGGTGTTCACACCACTCCAGTTCAACGTTTACTGAGGACCTTGGTGCTGGAGGTAACAGCCCGTTTTGCTCCCTAGGAGCTCGCGGTCTGGTGGAGGCATCAACTCAGTGGATCATTAGAGGCATGACGACTGACGGCTCCCTGAGAGCAGCCTCTTGGTTTGTTCACTTACGTAACTCAGTGCCTGGGACATGGCCTTGCACAAGGCAGGTGACAACAGCTATTTGTTGACTTGAATGGAATTGAAGTGATATTTCATCTCAGCCGATGATTTTCAACCAGGGGCAATTTTCCCCACCCACCCCTCCCCAGGGCCAATGTCTGCAGACGTTTTTGGTGGCCACAGCTGGAGACGTGCTACTGGCATCTAGTGGGTAGAGGTCAGGGATGCTGCTAAACACCCTGCAATGCACAGGACAGGCCCCCGCTCCCCCCTCTCACCCCACTACACAACAAAGAATTGTCTGGTCCAAAACAGTGCCAAAGCCGAGAAACCGTGGTCTAGACAGTGGTGAGATCTGATGAAACCTTTGCTCTTCCCAGCAGGAAACAGTTCCCTAGGGCTTGTTATGCCATCTCAGTGTGTCCTCTCCCTTGGGCAGGATTCGATAAACAATGACATTCCCCTTTGCTGGATCCTCTCAGGGTTTTGTGAAGTTCAGCTTCCTGCCACTGATATTTCTTATAATACTATCAATGTCATTGATTTGAACCCAATGACCTCTTAGGCTCAGTGCCTTGGCTTGGGTGGTACCAAGTGGTGTGCTGGTCAGTTTTAACAACCAACTCTCAAAAAGATACACACATACTGTACATATGTACATACTTTTGTTAAAATTCCATCAATATAAAGGATGTGTTTCACACAATTTGCAAATAATTTCATATACAACACTATTTATCACAAATTCCATATAGCTAATTGATTCTCATAGAATGCCTTCATGGTTTTTTGCTGAACACGTGTATCACAGGCAACCCAAGGAAGCATTGGTGATTGGGTGTAGTTCTGACACGAATGTTGGCCGATATATATATATATATATTATTTTTACATTAACAAGTAAGATGAAAGGGAAACAACAGAGGCATGCCGGAACTCCATTCGTGCGTCAGTGATGTGAGCGACTGCTTTGCTGAACCAGATAATCGTTTTCAAATATTAGAAGAATATTTCCTCAATTATTGTGCCATTCACAATGCAATGTTTGCAGACAGGATAGGCTTTTAAGTTTCATCTGCATTATTAGCATTTTCTTCATCACTTTCTCAAGTCTATACAATCAACAGAACATTAAATCGTGTCCTGATTTGTAGCATTTTCTGATTTCCATGGTATAAATACTCCTTGGCTGCTGTCCAGCCACCAACATGATGTCACTGAACACTGAACAGGGAAGACAAAGCAGTCGTTCAACTCTACGTAGTATTTCCACCATACAGATGTAATTGAAGTAAGTAACTTCAAGAGCATAGATAGCAGTAAAATGCAAAATAATCTGGGAAGTATGGGTTCTGAGTATTTGTTATCTTTGTTTTTAATAAGATGTATTTTAATGGTAGGCTTAGAGAATTTAATTTTTAACAACTGTGCTTCATAACTGGCTCACAAAATTCCAGAAAATGTAACAATTGCCTTTTGAAAGCTGGTATGAGCTGCATCCAGCAGACCTCTAGTTCACCTAGTTACGACCTTGTGCTGATAGTCAAACTTACTGTCTAGCTGACACTTTAAACAAGACGCCTTCATGAAGAGGTATCTTACGTCTGAATTCTGGGGACCGTTCGCTGATAATATACACACAGTGTGAATGTTGTAAGCACGCAGGAGACCCTCCTGTCTGCATTCCACGTCTGCTGGCCCTGTTGGCCTCGGTGTAATGGGAAGAAGACACCTGACTTTCAAAACCTGGCGGAGGCTGTTGACGTTCCTTGCCTTGCTCCCTGTGGGTGCCCTTCCAGGCAGCAGTAGTGGTGAGCAGGACAGGAGAGGAAAGGTGACTTCACAAACCCTTAATGTATTTTTAAAAAATTTTTAATTGAAGTGTACTTGATTTGCAATGTTAGTTTCAGGTGTACAGCAAAATGATGCATATATATATTTTTTTCAGATTCTTTTCCGTTATAGGTTATAATAAGAAATTGAATATAGTTTCCTGTGCTATACAGTAGGTCCTCGTTGTTTGTCTATTTTAAATATAGTAATGTGTGTCTGTTAATCCCCAGCTCCTAATTTATCCCTCCCCCATTCTTTCCCCTTTGGGAACCATAGACAAATCCTTAATTTATTAACACTGGCTACCAAATGCTTGCAGGAGAAACATGCAAGAAAGTAACTTGTTCAAGACGATCTCAAGCACACAGGCTCAGTATATTGTTTTATTAATCAGCCCTCAGTGTCACCCCCATGTGAAGCCACGAGTCAGCCTCTCCCCAAACCCCTCCTATGTCCACCCAATTCCTCTCCATGGTGGAGCTACTGTGGCTTCTTGCACCAGCCCCATTTGTACGTGGATTTCCATTTCTGGTGTAATTAGCAGAGGAGCAGGGCAAGTGGAGGGGTGGCCACCTCACTGAGCCTTTGCGAGGTCCTCTTTTCTATTTATTTGGAATCCAGCTATGTCTGTAGCTCACCTCACTCCTATCCAGCTCTGTCTGTAGCTCACTCAGAGGTGAAAAAAGCATTCTCTAATCATTCTGCCCGTTCTGTCCAATGCCTTAGTAAATGCTCCATGTTTCCTTGAATTCTCCATCTTAACAGATTAAAACAAATTTACCAGCTAAACATAAAACACAAATCATCCCTAACCATATTTATCTACATAATTATACCTTATCCACTACCGAACCTCTTACCAAATGTCTTCGATACACTTAATGCTTAACCTACAAGTTCTCTCCTTCTAATGCAATGCATTTCCCTCTTAGCCAATTTTAGACATTAAGGACATTATTTGCTCTATGGAAAGTATTTATTTATGTTTTTAACAAGCATGAATGAATGCCAGGCTCTGGGCTCATGGCTGGGGATGTATCAGTGAGTAAGAAAGACTTACTCCCTTCTCTTACAGGCTTTTAGTTTGATAGAGGAAAACAACATTAAGCAAACATACACACAAATATATATAGTTAAACTGGTAAAAAGTGCTATCAGGGCAAAGAATGGATTTCTATGATGAGAGGACATAGTTTGTACTGGGGGCCAGAGAAGGCATTACTGAAGGATGAAGAAGAACCAGCCGGAGGAGAATTGGGGGCAGAGTGTGGGGAAGAGGGCTCCAGGGACAGGGAGCCACTTCATCCAGGACCCTAGGAAAAAGAAGGAGAAATCTCCAGGGCAGGGATGGAGGAGGTGGGTAGAACGAGGTGGACTTAGGTCCAGGAGAGTCAGGCCTTGCTACAGCTTTTATTCTAACATCAATGAACCACTGAAGTCTTAATGCAGGGGAATGAGTGTTCCAATTCATTTTCTAAAAAGATCACTCTGGGTGATAGGTGAAAAGTGGATTGGGGAATCAGGGCACAAGGAGAAACAGAAAGACAGTTGGAGGGAGTTGTAGGAGTCCAGAATGGAGATAACGGTGGTGTGAACTGTGGTGACTGCAGTGGGGAGGAACAGAAAGAGACAGACTTGAGAAAATATTTAGGAGGTGGAAATGACTGAATATGTAGGGGAAACTCATGTTGAGGGGGATGAGTGAACAGGAGGTGTCAGGGATGGAGGCTGAGCAGAAAGCAGGGTCATTCATTGAGAAGATGGCGTACATACCAGCCTAGAAGGACAGTGTCTAACACAGAGGAGGGGCAGTTTTGCAGGAAGCAAGGAGAGAAACAAGATGACTTGAGCTAATTCCTTTCATATATTTCATCAGAAAGGACCCATCAGGCAGAGGTAATTTTCAGTTGACAAAATATACTGGCTGTTTTGCCTCCTAATCCCCTCAATAGCCAACTAGTCCTCAGTCTCACTGGCTTTGGCCATTCATTCAACAATTCTGGCCAAGTTCAAACACTCCAAGACAATGCTCCTCGAAGTGTCAGGCAGGTAGTACTGGCGGTATACCAGATGGTTGTAAGTGGCACGGAAAATGGCTTTTCAGTGCTATTTGGATATGGCCTCACATCACATCGAATCACACAGTGAGAAAGTAATTTCCTTTTCAGTTCTTTCTTAGGCCTTTTGATTACATCAGGGAGAAAGGCTCAGTTTGGTGTTAGTATGTCTTTACACCTCTCTAACACTTGATAATCTCTCTTTTTAACCAAGAGAGAACAAGGCCACAATCTCAAAGCATTTTTAGCAGCCCACAGTCTCTAGTTGGAATTTATTAACACAGTTTTGTTTTCACTGTAAAAAAAGAAAAGTTTAAGATTACCGCCCATTTATGGCAAGTAATACTGGTTTTTCGGCTACAGCAGTGACATAAATAAATTTATTTAGAAATAAGGCTGTGAGTGCAGAAACAGAGTGGTGACAATGCAAAGGAATAGTGCACATGATACGTGAATATAGCACGTATCACAGAGGAACACAGGGATGAGTCTGGAAAACACAGCCTGACAATGAAGTGGACGATTATTGTTCCTGCATCTGCCTTTCCTTCTCGGGGCAACATTTCCTGACTTGCTTTGGTGAATCATCTCTCCCTCATGTTCAGACTACTAAGCTCCCAGCAAAGCTGATTTACTTCATGCCTGGGTCCCAGGGGTCAGCACTGGGTGTTCCCTCACCTTGGCCAGTCATTGGCTTACAGATGGATACTTGATCCAAACCAGGCCAATCAGACCCAGGGCTGGGATTTGAACCCAGACAGTTTGGCTGCAGAGGCCACGCCCCAAACCACTGCACTCCCCTCTCTCCTGTCTACTATGGCTTTTGAGCTGAGATCTGAAGGATGGGTAGCAAGGGTTAAGATAGTAGATGAGGGAGGAGGGAGCAATGTGATGAAACTACAGACCATCAGGGACCAGACCACAGATGCCTTATAGACTTTGGTTGGAATCCGGTTTTTTTGTTTTGTTTTGTTGGTTTTTGTTTGCTTGTTTGTTTTTAGTTGAAGTATAGTCGATTTACAATGTTGTGTTAATTTCTGGTGTAGAGCATAGTGATTCAGTTATACATATATTTATATTTTCCTTTTCATATTCTCTTTCATTATAGGCTATTACAAGATACTGAATGTAGTTCCCTGAACAGTAGAACCTTGCTGTTTATCTAAGAACCCATTTTGAGCCCCAACCTAAAAGCAATGGGAAACCCTTGACTGGTTTTTAGCAGGAGGGTGGCAGGCATTTTTAAAGACCTCTGTGGTTTTTGCATAGCACTTAACATGACATCCAGCACCTAGGAAGCATGAGTATTAAACTGGAGTATGTCCAGTATTTGCAGGGTACAGAACTGGGGCTCAGTAAATGTGCACCCCCCACCCCCACCCCGTTCCTGAGGCTGCTTCTATCAGAAAGAGCCTCCGGGAAAGTAGAGTCTTAAGTAGGATGTAGCCTTGCCCAAGGGCACCGAAGTTTAGATGGAGCCTGTTAGCTGAGGCCAAAGGCAAGAAACAAAGGTATGTGCTCCGGATTCTTTTAAACTTGTAAATTTTGGTGGTCACTGAATTTCTACAATTAAAAAAAAAAAAGAGTAGAACCATGGTGTGAAGAGTTAATGAAGCAAATAGAAATTTTAAAGAAAGAAAGAAAGAAAAAGCAGTGATTGACAGTTGAGGTCTGACTTAACACAGGTTACTAGCCTCAGAAGCACCCCTTTTCTGGGTCATGGCCAACAGGCAGACAACATGCTTAGCCTACAGGAAACAAGGCTTGTTGGCTTGCAGTCCCTGTTTGCACGTGGGAATGAATGCACAGCTACAGGAGGAAGATGAGAGTGTAATTTGGAGATAGAAGTAGTCAAAGGAATTCAACTGATAAATAACATCCTGGCACAAACTTAAGACATAAAAATAAAATCAATTTCACAAGACCCAGAAAGCCTGATTCTTGTGAAGTGTCCTCATAGAATCTCAACAAGCTTAGACATCTCCAGTCTCCTAACCCCTCCCTCCACTGTGCCTTTGCTCCAGCCTCTGTGGAAATTTGCAATCTCAATCCCTCACCTGTCTTTGTCCAGAGGGGGCTGGGGCCATCAATCCTGCCACTGCCCTACTCCCATCCCAGGCCCCCTGGGTTCAGAGATCCACCAGACCCACCCCATTCCTCCTGGCCTCTGCCTGGCCTCTGAACTTGGACTTGCATCACCATCCCCCTCTGACGCCCAGACAATCTCCCATGTCAGGGCAGTGTGGCTTAGTAGTTAAGCATAGCATCTCAGTCAATGTCTGGAGTTGGACAGACAGAGCTGGGGTCTTGATTAACGGCCAAGAGAGCAAGTTTTGGTGCCCGGTTGCCAAGGTGTAATTCCTAACTTCCGCCACTTACTACATGTGTTACCTTGGATAGGTTATCTAACTTTTGTGGACCTCAGTTTTCTCATCTGTAAAATGGGGATACAATTTTGCCTACCCCTCAGGAGCCAACAGGTTTATGAAATGAATTCCTACATGTTGTGAACTAAAAACAGTTTTTGATGCCTAGCACATGCTCCATTTATGTTGGATGTTATTCTTTGAATCCCCTCCGTACTATTTATGGGCTGTGAAACCTTGTGCACATGATTTAATCTAAGCTCCAGCTTCCTTCCTTGCCCCCTGTGGCCACGCATCATTCCCATGAGCTAACAGGGGTGCTTAACAGACAAGACTTGTCCTCTAGGCTCAAAATGTTTTCTGTTTATTGGGCCATGACCCAGATAACGACTACTTACCTGTATTTAGTAACATGTCATTCAGTCTCTTCTCTCCCCTAAGGATTCATCTGTAGTTAACACCTTTTAACTTCATTCCTTTTGCCTCTATGTCTCAAACATTTGGTCAAGTTTTCATGCCTTTTTGTGTGTGTGTGTGTGTGTGTGTGTGTGTGTGTGCAGAGTTTACTGATTTCCAAATGCAAAGCCCAGGCCATCTTAGGAACGGGGTTAACCACAAGATTAGAGGAGATGTTGCAGGTCGCCTTCGGTGAATGGCCTCAGCAGCTATCAGAGTTGGAAATCCGGAGCCATCCTGGACCCCCTCCTCTCCTCCACCTCCGATATCTAGTTGGTCACTAAGTTCCATCAATTTTGACTTGTAAAAATTTATAATTTTTTAAGACAATTTTTAAGAGAAGTTTTAGGTTCACAGCAAAATTGAGAGGAAAGTACAGAAGTTTCCCATTTCCCCTCTACCTTCCTCCTCATTATTAATATCTCCCACCAGAGTGGTCCATCTGTTACAACTGACAAACCTACAATGGCGCATTATAATCGCCCAAAATTCATGGTTTACATTAGGGTTCACTCTTGGTGTTGTGCATTCTTTGGGTTTGGGCAGATGTTGAATGACATGTATCCACTACTATGATATCATTCACAGTATTTTTACTGCCCTAAGAATCTTCTGGGCTCCACCTATTCATCCCTTCTGTGACTCAAGTCTGACTTTTTTAATGCCTCCTACATATGCCTTTTCTGCCATCTTCACCATCTAACCGAGGCCGCCTGTATCTCTCATTCCGTCACTGCAGGAGTCCCCACACTGATGGCTCTGACTCCAGTGGGGCTTCCCTTCCGTAATCCATCTTGTCTCTGTGGTGGCCAATGTGACTTTTTCAAAACAGAAACTGACTTTGTCCTTCCGTTAATTAAAACTGTCTCATTTCTCCTCATTGCCTCAGAAGATGCCTAGACTTCAATCATCTTTAACAGAAAAATGTTTTGAGACACCTCCCTGCTCCTCAAAGCATGACAGAGGTTGTACTTTTGGTAACTGTCAAATGGGAAAATACCTAATGCAAACAAATACTTCGACTATTAAATGAATCTGAATTTTAAAAATCATGGCCATGTTTATTTACACTTAGAAATAGCAGCATATATATTTACAGTATTTATTCATTCAACAGGCAATGCTTGGTGCACATAAGAATTTGAGAACCCCTTTCCTGTAACTTCATGACCCCCAGAAGCTCTCTGAGGACTCACCGGCTAAAAATAATAGGCCCAGAACTTAAACTCTAAACTTCCTGCCCCCTCCAGCTGTTTTAAAAGGCCTCTGTGCACACTACCTTCCCATGTACGTCCAAGCTCCAGACACAGGAATCTGTGTTTCTCTAGTGCATTCCAGAACCTTCCACACCTTCTCAGAGGATCTCTGCCCCCGCCTTTCTCTCTGGCAAGTCCCTATCCTTTTTTTCAAGCCCCCAACTCACATGTCACCTTCTCTGATGAGCCCAGTAGTTTCCCACCTTTTCCTCTGCACAAAACTCAATTAGCCCCAGGCTTAGTGTGTTGCAATTATATGTTGATGCGTATTTTCTCCCTTCGGAAACTCTTCATGGGAAGATACCCTATCTGCTTCATCATCTTTGCACCTCATTCACTGACATAGCGCCTGCACGTTGATACATGCTTAATCACCTATGATGGACTAAGGAGTGGTGGAAGGAGCAGTCTCTAAAGAGATCTGATCTCATCCGTGCACATGTGTTAATGGGAGACAGCCAGCAGACCATCCAAGGTAAAGAATGTGCATCTTGATGTAGTCCAGGAGGAGAAACAGATGATGGGTCTCTCAAGCCAACCAGGAGGGTGGGTGGCACATGGAGACAGTCTTTTCCAGAGAGACTCTTGAGCCCTCGCTTTGTATCAGAGGTGGTTTTCTGACTGTGGTTGGGGAAGGGAGCCAGGGGACTGCTCCTCATTTCATGGAGAGCTTGGCCCTGAGATCCCAGCTGCCTCAGGGTAAAATGAACATGGGCTGATAGCCAGCACCTTCACTGTCCACCACCTTCACTAGGAAGGAGAAAGTTCTCGATGTGGCAGGGATCTAACCTGTGTAGGGTCTAATATTTGATGAGATACTTGATGGAGAGAAGAGACAGCTGATACTAACTGTATCCATGGATGATGGAAATAGCAGGGTGAAGGCTGTCTCCCCAGCCAGGTACTGCTCTGCCTCCCTCCCCCAAATTCAACTTCAACCTGGAAGCTGGGTGATAGGATCTGCTCTGTTCGGGGTCCATAGTTTCAAGATCTCAGGGGTCAAGAGTTTTGGGGTCAGGTCCCAGTTCTGCCACTGAAATGCTATGTGACTTAAAAAATTTATACTTGTAAATATTATATTCATACAAAATTCATAATTATAATATATGTTTATAAAAAAGAAGAATAAAAATCTGTGTTACCTTTATTCGGCATAAGAAGCAGAACACTGCCAGCACCTCTGACTTTTTCTTTGTGCCTCACTGCAAACCCGTATTCCTTCCTAACCCTCCCAGAGGTAATGGCTGTGTTGCATTTTACGTTTGTCATTCTCTTGCTTTTCTTTATAGTTTTCCCACATACATAAGCACGTAGATGATATATATGTTTATGTGCTTTATATATGGACTCCAGTCTGTATAAATTCTTCTGTGACTTGTTTTTTTCAATTGATGTTATGTTTATGAGATTCAGTCATGTTGATGTGTTTAATAGCAATAATTCAGGGTGATGTATGAACAGACTATAATTTTCCTGAAGTTAAGTCTTTAAAATGTTTCTAATTAATGACTGTTATGAATAAAGCTGCTATGGACATTTAAGTATAAGTCTTTGTATGGACAAAGGTATTCATGTCTCTTAGTTAAATACCTAGAAGTGAAACTGCTGGGTTTATGGAAAGTGTAGGTCTGATATTTTAAGAAACTTCCAAACTGTTTTCCAAAGTGGTTGCACCACTTGTATTCCCACCAGGCATCTATGAGAGTTCTGTTGCTGCATTTCTTTGTTACCACTTAGTATTATCAGTCTTATTTTTAGCCATTCTAGTGGATGTCTAGGGGTATCTCATTGTGATTTTCATTTTTATTTCCCTGATGACTAACGATATTCATTATCTTTATATATGTTTATTTTTCATTCATACACCTTCTTTGGAAAGGTGTCTGTTTAAATCTTTTGCCCATTTTAAACTGAGTTTTTGTCTTTCTGTTACTGAGTTGTAAGAATTCTTCATATACTGTGTATACAAATCCTTTGACAGATACATGCATGTGAATATTTTCTTCTAGTCTGATACTTGCTTTTAATTTTTTAATATCATCTTTTGAGATAGAAGATTTTTAATATTGATGCAGACCTATTTGCACCATGGAATTACTTTGGCATCTGGGACAAAATAATGTCTCTGCCCCCAAAAGATTTCTGTGTCCTAAACTAACATGTGAATATGGTAGGTGATATGGCAAAGAGGAATTAAGTTTACAGATGCAATTAAGTTTACTAATAGAATGACCTTAAACTAGGGAAATTATCCCAGTTTGAGCTGACTCAATGTAATCACAGAGGTCCTTGAAAACAGAAGAAGCAGAATAGAAGTTAGGATCATGCAATGTGAAAAGTTCTTGACCCACCATTGCTGAATTTGAAGATGGAGGAAGGGGCCGCAAGCTCAGGACCGAAGGCAGCCTCTTGTAGCTGGAAAAGGCAAGGAAACATTCTTCTCTAGACCCTCTAGAAGGAACATAGCCTTGTTAACACAGTGACTTTAGCCCAGTAGACCTGTCCTGGACTTCTAATTTATAGAACTGTAAAATGATAAATTTGTATTATTTTAAGTTGGTAGTAATTTATTACAGCAGCAATGAAAAATTAATACAAATGCCACCAATTGACCATATATATGTGGATCTATTGCCATACTGTTTCACCAATGTATACGTCTCTCTGTCTTGCTTACTAAACCTTTATATTTAGTTTTATAGCAAATCTTGAAATCAGATAGTTTAAGTCCACCATTTGTTTTTCTTTTTAAAAATAGTCTTTGTTATTCCGGTTCCTTTGCATTTCCATATAAATTTTAGACTCTCCTTTTCAATTCCTGTATAAAAGTCTACTAAGGCTTTGGTTGGGTTTGCATTGAATTTATAGCTCAGTCTGGGGAAAACTGACAAACATCATAATAATATTGAGTCCTGATCCGCATCCGTAAACATGTTTTATCTTTCCATTATTTAGTTTCTTCACTTTCTTTGTTTTTCAGTTTTTTAGTGTATAGGTCTGAACGTATTTCATTAAATTTATCCCTAAGTATTTCTTGTTTTGTGATGTTATTGTAAATGATATGGTTTTCTTATTCCAATTTCCAATTGAATGTTGGCAGTGTACATAAATACAGTCTATTTTGTATATTGATCTTGCTAAACTTACTTATTAGTACTAGAGGCTCTTTTGGGTACATTGCTTAGAATTTTCTACTTACAAACTTTTAAAATCTTTTCCCTGCCCCTAGGTACTGCCTAGGACCACGAACACAATGTTGAATAGAAATGGTGATAGTAGACATCTTTGACCTTTTCCCAGTTTAGGAGGTAAAACATTTAGTCTTTCACTACTAGGTTTGATGTGAGTTTTATTTTTGTTTTTGTTTTTGTTGTGCTGTAGGGGTTTTTTGCAGATGTCCTTTTTCTGGTTGAGAAAATTTCTTTGTATTCCTAGTTTGCTGAGAGATTGTATGACAAACAGGTCTTGAAGATTTCAAATGCTTTTTTCTATCTATTGAGGTGATAGCAAGGTTTTTCTTTCATTCTGTTGATATGTTGAATTACAATTATCGAGTTTTGAATGTTAACCAATGTTGCCTTCATAGAATGAACCGCAATTAGTTAAGAAGTATTACCTTTTTGTGTATTGCAGGATTAAATTTGCTAATGTTTTGTTAAGGCTTTTGTGTCTATGTTCACAAAGGATATTAGCTTACAGTTTGCTTTTCTTGTAGTATCTTTGTCTAGTTTTGGTTCATGATAATTCCAGACTCATAAAATTATTAGAGAAGTGTTTCCTCTTATTCTATTCTTTGAAAGATCTTTTATAAAACTGGTATTATTTTTGCCCCTTAAATATTTTATAGAACTCACCAGCAAAGTCATCTGGACCATGTATTTTCTTTGGGGGAAGACTCTAAGAATTGAATTTCACTAATAGATATAGGACTATTCAGATTCCTTGCTTCTTCTTAAGTGAGCTGTAGTGTATTTTGTCTTTCAAGGAATTTCCCTATTTCATCTAAAGTACTGAATTTGTTAGCATAAAGTTTTAATAATATTCACTAAATGATGTATAGTGAATGGTCCCTCTTTTATTCGTGATATTGGTAATTTGAACCTTCTTTATTTCTTGGTCAGTCTCACTGCGGTTTTATCAACAATTATATTATTTTTTATTTTATTATTTTCCTAATTTTTAGTCTATTTTCTATTTTTTTAATTCCTGCTCTTATCTTTATTATTTCTTTCCTTCTACTTACTTTGTTCTTCATATGTTCTTCCGGCTGTATTTCCTTTTTTTATTGAAGTGTAGTCAGTTTACAATGTTGTGTCAATTTCTGGTATACAGCATAGTGTTCCAGTTATACATACATATATTCCTTTTCATGTTCTTTTTCATTATAGGTTAGATGCAAGATAATGAATATAGTTTCCTGTGCTATACAGTAGAAACTTGTTTATCTGTTTTATATATAGTAGTTAGTGTCTGCAAATTTTGAACTCCCAATTTATCCCTTCCCACCCCCTTTACCCCCTGGTAACCATAAGTTTGTTCTCTATGTCTGTGAGCCTGTTTCTGTTTTGTTAAAAAGTTCATTTGTGTCTTTTTTTTTTTTTTTAGATTCCACATGTAAGTGATAACATGTGGTATTTTTCTTTCTCTTTCTGGCCTACTTCATTTAGAATGACAATCTCCAGACCCATTCATGTTGCTGCAAATGACATTCTTTTTATGGCTAAGTAGTATTCCATTGTATATATATACCACATCTTCTTTATCCATTCATCTGTCAATGGACATTTAGGTTGTTTCCATGTCTTGGCTATTGTAAATAGTGCTGCTGTGAACATTGGGGTGCATGTGTCTTTTCAAATTATAATTTTCTCCAGATATATGCCCAGGAATGGGATTGCAGGATCATATGGTAAGTTTATCTTTAGTTTTTTAAGAAATCTCCATCTGTCCTCCATAATGGCTCCACCAATTTACATTCCCACCAACAGTGCAGGAGGGTTCCTTTTTCTCCACACCTTCTCCTGCATTTATTATTTGTAGACTTTTACATGATGGCCATTCTGACTGGTTGGCTCTTTGTAGTTTTGATTTGCATTTGTCTAATAATTAGTGATGTCGAGCATCCTTTCATGTGCCTGTTAGGCATCTGGATGTCTTCTTTGGAGAGATGTCTATTTAGGCCTTCTGCCTATTTTTTGATTGGGTTGCTTTTTTGTTGTATGACCTGTTTGTATATTTTGGAAATTAGTCCCTTGTCGACCACATCATTTGCAAATATTTTCTTCCATTCTGTAGATTGTCTTTTTGTTTGTTGATGGTATCCTTAGCTGTGCAAAAGCTTTTGTATTTTCTTAAGATGGAAGTTTAGATAACTGATTTTAGAACTTTCTTCTTTTCTAGTATAAGGAAATAAAGGTATACATTTTTTCTCAAAGCATTCTTTTAGCTTCATTTCACAAATTTTGATATGTTTTGTTTTTGTTTTCCGCCAACTCATAGTATTTTCTAATTTTCTTGCAATTTCTTCTTTCATATAGATTATTTAGAAATATTTGCTTAAGTTTTCAAATATCTTGGATTTTCCAGGTATATTTTTATTACTAGCTTCTTATTTAATTCCCTTGTATTCAGAGAACATCCCCTACATTATTTCAATTCTTTTAAATTTGTTAATATTTGTTTTATGGCCCAGCACATGCACAGTGTTCTATTGTGTGTGTGTGTGTGTGTATGTGTGTGTGTATAGTATACATATATATATACACATATATATATTATACACACACATACACATATATATATAAACATTGTCTTTATTCATTCATCTATTGATGGGCATTTCGGTTTCTTCCATATCTTATCTATTGTAAATACACTGCCATGAACACAGGGGTGCACATATCTTTTGTAAACAATGTTTTTATTTTCTTTGGATAAATACCCAGGAGTGGAATTACTGGATCATATGGTAGTTCTATTTTTAGTTTTTTGAGGCATAATGTTTTCCATTGTGGTGGCACCAATTTACATTCCCACCAACAGTGCAGGAGGTTTCGCTTTTTTCCGCAGCGTTGCCAACACTTGTTATTTGTTGTCTTTTTGATAGTAGCCATTCTGACAAGGGTGAGATGATATCTCATGGTGGTTTTGACTTGAATTTTCCTGATGATTAGTATGTTGAGCATCTTTTCACGTGTCTGTTGGGTATCTGTATGTCTTCTTTGGAAAAGTATCTGTTCAGATCCTCTGTCCACTTTTTAATTGGGTTATATTTTTTTAAATGTTGAGTTGCATGAGCTTTTTTCTTAATACTCTGGATATTAATCCCTTATCTGATATTCATTTGCAAATATCTTCTCCCATTCAGTAGGTGGCCTTCTTGTTTTGTTGATAGTTTCCTTCATTGTGCAAAAGGTTTTCAGTCAGATACAGTTTCATTTGTTTATTTTGGCTTTTGTTTCCTTTGCCTGAGGAAACATATCAAAAAAAAAAAAAAAACTACTAAGATTGATGTTGAGAGCTTACTGCCTATGTTTTCTTATAGAAGTTTTATGGTCTCAGGCCTCACAACATTTAAGGCTTTAATCCATTTTGAATTTATTTTTCTGCATGCTGTGAAAGAGTAGTTCAGTTCTACTGCATGTATCTGTCCAGTTCTCCCAACACCATTTATTGAAGCGCTGTCTTTTCTTGCCTCCTTTGTCATAGTGTAATTTCCCATCTAAACGTGGGTTCACTTCTGGGTTCTCCAGTAATGCTTTTTACTTTGAAGTCCATTTAATCGGATAATGCTAATAGAGCCATGAGCTTTCTTTTGTTTAGTAATTAAATGATGTATCTTTCCCATCTTTATGTTTTAGACTTTCTGTTCATTTACTTTCTGTTTTATATACAGTATGTAAGACGTTATTTTTCCTGATAACCTTTTATTATTCTGGTAATCCTTTTTAAATTCTGGTAACCTTTTAAATTTTAACTGGAAAATGTAGTCATTTTATATTTATTGGGCTCACTGGTAGAATTGGACTTTATTTTGCCATTTTGTTTTGTGCTTTCCATTGGTCTTGTTGTTTTATTTTTTCCCATTCTGTTCTATATTTTGCCTTCTTTTGGATTGATTCCTCCCTAAACCTACTCATTATTCCTCAAGTAGTATGGAAGCTACACATCCCATTTTTGTTCTTTTAGTGTTACCTTAGAAATTATATTATGTATATTTAACAGAATAAATTAAATATATGCTTTCCACCAAAATAATTGAGATAATTTTAACTACAACTTACTTTAACAACAATTACTATCTTCTGACTAAAGGCTATTGTTGTTTAGTATTTTTAACATCCCAAATTACACATTACTATTATTATTTGTACAGTTAATATTTATTTGGATTTACCCACAACTTAATATATTCCTTTTTCGGTTCTGGAAAAGTCCAAGTTATTGTCACTTTGAAAGTTGCCTCTATTTAATTCTATTATAAAAATGGCTGGAGGACAAAACAACTTACAAAATAGGTGCAGTATACATTGTAGGGCCTTTTACCTGGCATCCTATTCCTAGAAACAGGGTCAGAACGTCAGACTCCAGGAGAGAGGCTTAACCTTGGGCTGTGGGAAGCTAATACGTACAAAGGAGTTGGGTAGAGCTACGTTGTGGTCATATTGGACCAATTGCAAGCTGAGTACTCAAAGAGAAAAACTGATGAGAGGCACTGTGAGGCTGCTGAGAGAACAGCCTGGGTCCCCAGTGTGCCAATTTCTGTCCCTGCAAGTCTCAGCTGTACTCTGGGGCTGGGCCTCACATGTTCATTAGATTGTCCAGCCAGAGCTAGTTTGACTGGCTTTTGGCTTTTGCAACCAAGAGTCCTGACTAGGACACCTGAGTCTTACTTTCTGTATCTGTAAGATGGGACAACATGTGCCCAACCAACTTTATAGAACAAAGCGCAATGGTGAGAAATAAAAACACAAGCAAACAATAAATAAGAAAACACCTTCACAGCTCCAGACAGAACTAGCCTGTCCACAGAAAGCCAAGACATAGAGCGTGGTGCCCAAGGGCAACAGCGCATTCCTCCCCGAAGGCAGAGGGAACTACCTTGTTTTCCATTTTCTCATTGAGACACTACTCCCACTCATGTCTGTTAGTTAACATTCTCTCTGTATAATTATTGTATGTATCAGGTGTTCATATTTTGTGAGGCTGTAAAATGGATGGGACTTTGAAAGGAAACTGAAATTTATTGACTATTTTATGGTGCGTAGTCTGCTTTTTATGTACATGATCTCACTTATTCCATCTTCATAGCAACCCATTAAGATCAAATTAATGCGCCCATTTTACAAGCGAGGAAACAGGCTGAGAGAATTGTGTGACTTGGAGCTGGAATTTGAGTCCGGGCCAGTCTGATCAAAACCCCATATTACTGCAACTTCATCATCATCCTAAATGTGAACAATAAGGGTTAACATGGATGAGTTTTAATAGGGAATGCTCCAGAGGTAAATGATATCAATGGCCTAAACAAGACCATTCCCTGGACCTTAGGGTACCAGTCACTCTGGCCCCAAAGTCATGATGTGACCCTCTCAGCAGAGCAGTGAACTGAGTGAGAAGTTTGGAAAGGTAGGATCAGTCTTTTGCATTGTTTGTGGGGAAGGCCACTGAACAAAGAGAATAAATAGCTTCTAGAACAGTCTTTCATTCACAGTAGGCACTTAATAAATAAGGAGTTGAAAACCACAGGGCCGTATAGGTACTATATAAATGAGTGAAGCAGGCTAGAATGTGTAGGTAGCTACACATTTAGGCTTTGGTGGGTGCCCAGTACATCTACAGACCAGAGCTTATGTCCCAGTTAACGGGGGCACCCATCACTCAGCTTCACCATAACTCAGCTAGCCAACTATTATATTACCACCTGGGAAGGCAGGCTAACCTTGTTTCGTCTTCCAATTTTTCTAGGGTCCAGAAATCTAGAGTCTTGAGTAATATCTCCAGATTTTTCTTTTTCATGTTGCCTGTGACTAGTCAGAGAGTCTAGTTTGCAAACAGACATTAGTCCCTCTCTGACTTTCTTCTCTTTCCCAGCAACTCAGGGATTCAGAATGGCACCCAGAGGGGCCACAAATAGGCAGGGCATTTAGGGAAGAAAGAAAGACAGGCCTATATTCCTGAAGAGACATGTCATTTCTCAGTTGGAGGATATTGTCATAATCTTGGCTCAAGTTGTAGGCACCAGCTCAGTACAGCTCTTTCTGATATCACTTTATATTTTGGGGGCTCATAAATGTAGACTTGGGAAGAGAATTGAGCTTACATTGTATGTGTTTCCTGTTATTTCTATAAGCATTGTGTTTTGAGAACATGGTTCTCCAAGGAGAAGGAAAAGGTATGAGTCCATGAAATGTGATAGGATTGCCAAAAATGCGTGAAGTCAGTTATAGAAGTTGTGAAACTTACATCCTGGTTCTCCTCATGCCGCGATGGTATAGACATTGCCAATTTTGCATCAAGATATAAGATAAACATAGCTTTTTCCAGAAAGGTGTCATAATGATTCTTCCCCTCCTGCTTTCCTTTCTACACCTGGATCCCTCCCTTTTCCCTGTTTCCCAAGGTTCAAGCCTAGGGAAGGGGCTTCTGAGCGAAAAGGAAAGTGTAAAGCAAAGACAGGCCACTTTGGAGTCACATAGTCCTGGTGTGGTAGACTGTTTCATTTTACTGAAATATTCCCTGAAGAAGGAGTGTATTAACTTCCTGGCCCACTGACTTTGGGCTTTGCCATGGTACTTGCTTTGGACAATGCAACTTGAGGGAACTTGACATATTATATATCTGAGCAAAAGCTTTTAAGTGTGTAGTTTGTATCAGCCTTTTGCTCTTCCCCTCTGCCCTAAGGTTGGGTGTATTGCACACAGAGGGTACTTTTTCACCTGGGTCCCAGAAGACATGTAGAGCAGAGCTGAGTAGAGCCACAGCTGTCTGCAGCTGCCAACATGCAACGTGAGTATAAAGTAAACATATGTTGTTTTTGCCTTGAGATTCGGGGTTGTTTGTTATACTTCCAAGTTGACTCATAATCTGGTTTTGCTGCTTCTTAGGTGTTGTGATTGTCAGAAAGTTGCTTCACTTATTCAAGCCCCAAATTCACTGATGCTTCCAGGATAGGTCCTGTTTTAGACACAGGTGATCAATGAAGAAGAAAAGTCCATGTCATTGGGGGAGGGCTCAGTGTAGTGGAGGAGGAGAGAGCAAGTTTAGAGCTGTGTTAGGGGCCAGCACTAGAGTCAGGAGAAGGACCCCTGACTCGGTCAGTGAGATCATGGAAGATTTCCCGGAAGTACCCATGCTAAATCTTGAGAAATAAATAAGCCAAAAAAAGGGGTAGGGGGAGAGCAGGGGAGTTTTTCTTGCAAAAGAAACATCACAGGCAGAGTCTCGTGACATTTTCACATAAGGGCTGCTTTGGATGGAGCTGCAACCAGATGGCCTCTGAGACCCTCCTCCCTCCTCGATTTCATCCGTACACTGAACCTCGCTGAGACAGCTCAGACTAACAGCCCAAGTCAGTAGTAGTCCCTGGTTTGTGCCTGAGGCTATGTCTAGACACCTAAATGACTACCGTGAATGGCTCTGCTTTGGAAACTGACCGAGGAGCAAATTGGCAGCTCTCAGGACTGAACAGACAGGCATTAGGCGCCAGGGCAGGAGGTGGAGAGGCTGGAGGCTGGGCTGCTGCGTTCTCACCCGGGTCACAAAGAGCGACTGATTCCGAGTGAATAATTTACTAGTGTTTCCACATTCATTAGACCAAATGAAGAGTTCCCTCATCTGAACAGAATGGATTGCCCAAGTTAATCCCAGAGTCTGTCTGAGGGAAGTGAAACATGGTAGAAAAGTAATATGGCAGGCTTGCTGCTGGGAAATATATTGAGTCCAAACGGGAGAGAGATGAGCAAGAGGTGAAATGACAGTCCAGAAGAACAGGGTTCCTAGTGCTAAATCCTGCATCAACTCCACACAGGTTCAAGATAATTCATTACAGTCCTGACTATACTCACTTACACTTTTTCTCTATTTCTTTCTCTTTTTTTTTTTATTAGTATAGCTGAGAGTAAAGGATTTGAGCAGTATTAACCCAGACTCATTTGATTTCTGTCTCTCTCATTCTTGACTAACAACAAGTAATGACACTTGGCTTCCACAGACTGCTTCCCCTGGGTCATGAGTGCCTGCTCTGTGTCAGTCCCTGTTCTAGGGACTGGGAAGACAGCAAGGGTAAAACAGAGTTTCTGCACCCTGGAGCTTGCATGCTTCCAGAAGCTCTTTGGATGCTCTCCTTTTAACAGACACTGATTAACACGCCCACCAAGGCAGCACCCTGAAACCCTGCCCCTGCTCCAAGATTCTCGAGTTTCTCTGTACCAAGTTAGCTCCAAAAAGGTTGTTGCATTTCATCCTGACCATAACCCTGTGAGGCAGCTATTACTGATCCCCTCTCAGAGCAAGGACACCAAAACTCATGGTCAAGGGGTTTCCTTGGAGTAAAGGCCGATGGAGACCACTGCTGCTCTGGGCTCTTGTGCCTCATACCTCCTTAGTTTCCAAACTCCTGCTGCCCTTGGCTGTGAAGCAGAATCTATGTGGGTCCCCCAGCACACTTCAAAAAGTCCCTCCTTAAATCCTGCCATAGGTAACAATACAGATGAACTTTGAGAACATTGCACTAAGTGAAATAAACCAGCCACAGAAGGACAAATCCTGCACGATTCCACTCATAGGAGGTATCTACAGTAGTCAAACTCAGACGTAGAAAGCAGAATGGTGGGTCCCAAGGGCTGAGGGAGGCAGGGAATGGGGAATTGCTGTTCAGAGGATGTGAAGTTTTGGCTATGAAAGACAAACAAGTTCTAGAGGGGTGCTGTGTAGCACTGTGCTTGTCGTTAACAATACCGGACTGCACACTTAAGGTTTATTAAGAGGGACGATCTCCTGTGATCTGTTCTTATCATGTACACACAGATACATAAAAGGGTACATTCTATTCTCCTATGAGCTGGAAATGCGAGCCAAGTAATTAAGACCCAGAGTTCTGGGTGAGTGGGAAGAAGAAGGAGAGGAGGACCACTGGCTTTCCTCTCACCATGTTGTGGGGTGAGGTTACTTATTCAGTCAATCAACAAGTGTTTACCGAACACAGACTCTGGGGCAGGAACTCCCAGAGGCGACAGCAGAACAGACTGACAAGATTCCTGTTTTCCTGGAGATTAGATTCTAGGGAGAGAGTTAACAAGTAAACAAACATCCAGAAAGATGGTTTCAGACTAAGATAAGGGCCCTGAAGGAAACAGACAGTGTGGCATGGCAGTGACCGGGGGCAGGCTGTAGATACGGTGGCTTCTGTGAGCAGGTGCATTTGTACTGAGATCGGAGGAGTCAGAATAAGTCAATCATGCAGAGCATTCCAGGCAGAGGGAACAGCAAGAGGAACAGTCTGGAGGGTGGCGAGGTCTGCTGTAACCAACGAACAGAAAGGAGCCCAGCGTGGAAGGAGCATTGTGAGCGAGGAGGGTGTGGCGTGTTGGGGCTGGAGGAGTGGGCAGGAGTCAGGTTACTCCGGGCCTGTGTGCCATATCAGCATTCTGGGCTTCATTCTAAGAGCTTTGGGAAGTTAAGGGAGGATTTAAGCAGGGGGTGAGGGATAAAACATAAGCCCCATTTCTCTCTTAAAAAAATATCACTTCAGCTGATGAATGGAGAGTGGACTGTGAGGGGCAGGAGGAGAAGTAAAAAGAGTACTTTGGAAGCTATTGCAAGGAATGATGATGAGGCTGGAGCTCTGGAAGTGGGGGTGGGGAAAGAGGCAGGAGAAAAGATCTGATATTAGTTTTGGAGATGGAAGTGATCAGACTTGCCGATGGATTAGATGTACGAGGTAAGGGAGATCAAAGATCCCTTGGATTTAGGTCTGAGCCATTGAGTAATTGAAGGTGACGTTTTAATGATGTGGAAAACTGGAGGAAGAACAGATCTGGGGCCCTTGGGGAATGGAAATCAAGAGGCATTGATTGAATACCCAAGCATAGATAGTCGTCTGCCAGTACCTGGAGCTGAGGCCAGAGGCTTTGACCGTGTGGCATGTCTGGGCGAGGTGGTCGCTATGAAAGTGGTTGGGCATTGTTGGAAATCTACTCTTGTGTGAACAAGAGGGTTTAGAAGAGGATGGGTGGAGTCCAAAGTAGGTTTCTCATTTTCACAGATGGTGTTTTCTTGAAGCAGTCACCATCTCCCCTCACCTTAGGAAGCTGTTTTTCCCCAGAAGGCAAAAGGAGTTGTTAAGAGAGGCAAGGCTCTGGAGCCAGGCCCACTGTCACCCCTATATCTCCTCATTATCAGTCTGTCCCTGGAATCCAGGAGCTGAGAAGACTTACAGGCCACAAAGTGGAAGAAAGTGACACCTGCCGAAGACCGATGCTATTGCTGTCCCCAGCCAGTCCCTCTACTGCCAGGAACAGCTGCGTGTGTGCAGGAGACTCATTCAGGGAGCTGCGGGCACACCATCCTTGAGATGCCTCTGGACGTGTCACCATCAGGGTGAGGAAGCCAATGGCCCAGCCCAGGGGTCGGCGAACTATAGCCCCTGGGCTCAGTCCAGCCTGTGCCTGTTCTTGTAAGTGAAGTTTTATTGGCCCACAGCCATATCCATTCATTTACACATTGTCTATGATTGATTTCAAGCCACAACAGCAGAGTTGAATCATTGTGACAGACTATTTGGCCCTCAAAGCTGAAAATATTTACTATAATACTATATGGCCCTTTATAGAGAAAGTTTGCCAACTCCTGGCCCAACCAGTTAGACTTGGAAGTGTATCTGCAGGACTTGGTGGTCATGTCCCTCCATTGTCCCATCCCTGTCCTAGACCAGCTCCCTGGACAAGGCGTCTCGTCCTTCCAGGAGATCCCAGGTTATAGGAACGACCCCAGGAAACATCTCCAGACAAGGTACCCAGGGACCAACCACACAGCCTCACAACCTTGAGACTGGAAGATAACTTGGGAACTGAAAGATCCTCTAGGATCCAACACTGCTAACCACCAAGTCAGTTCAGTCCTGCCCATCTGCCTCCAGAGGCAAGAGTGTGTCCAGTGCACTGCCATAATGGTGACCGGGACACGTTCTCAGCTCAGCCCTCCCTGTGTGTCTTCCTGCTTTCATTCTCGCTATCCTCTGCCTTGGGTTACTGCCCCCACCAGAGAGAGTTGGGTTGGACTTGTGAGATGACATTTTCCTTCAAGTAGAGCTTTCTAGCTAGACCGAGTCAGAGGCTACTCACAGGTCTGTAGCTCATCTATCCCTGTGCTCTCCTGCAGAGGCCTCTGTGCGGTCTGGGTGAAGGTGGTCACATAATCCCAACATGACAGTTTTCATAGACGGTCTCCAGAATAATGGGCTAATGGGCATGCCTGTTTGGGGACTGGATGTGCTCTGTATTTTGATGAATATTGACCTGAGTACTGTTTCCTTCAGGTCGGTTGGAATAATCCCCAGAGCTTCCCATATTCAGAGGTGGGGGTCCACAGGGCCTGGCTAGAGTATACCTGCCCCATAAACTCAACACCTGTCACCAACTAAATGTCTACTCCGCAGGGAGCAGTTTCTCATCAGAAGCTGGCTGACCAGGACAATGTCTTTTATCCAATTTGCTTGGGAGACTGTGTCCACTCCCTCTCCTGCTTTTCATCAGCAGGGCATTGCTGTCCACAGAATTTCTACCCAAGTCAGCTTCTCTATGAAGCTCACAAACTAGTCAGAAAGATCTGTCTTCCCCAAAGTCTTCAGTCAAGCATGAAAAATTCAGTCATTTGGCTCATTCAGACTTTCCAGATGCCTGATATTGGACAGGAGAGGCACGCTGCTGATGGATGGCACTTTTTTACCTTCTGCCCACGTGTTTGACATCGTGCAGACGGAGGCATTTGAAAAAGAAGATAGATTTGTTTTATTAATGAAAAAGTGTTGAAATAACACTGGAGAAAGTTTTGACAAGTCACACATGATCTCCACTGTTCTCATACAACCACCATCTCCACTTCTGCACATTTCCTTCCTGGTTTGGTTCACCTCAGATGTTATAGATATAATTGCAAATGCAATGCTCCTACCATTTGGTAATCTGATTCTTTCATTTATTATTTCATCATGCGTATGCTTCCTCTGTTTTCACGTTACCTTTGAAATAAGTGATCTTGATTTCATAGTAGTCCTTTGAAGTGGATATGCCATTTCCTTAGTAAAGTGATTAATGGTCTTTGGTTAGCCTGCCCCATTCAAAACATTGCTCTGTGACCTTGGGAAAGTGAGCAATTTAACCTCCGGAGACTCAGTTTCTACATCTATAAAATGAAATCAGTACTAGTCCCTGAGGGATGTTGTCAGGGTTAAAATGAGATAATATGTTTGTATCAGTCAGCATAGGTTATATGTTGCATAACAAACAACCCCAAGTCTCAATGGTTTTAAAAAACAAAGGTTTAGTTCTTCCCCATGTTACATGCGCATCATGGGTTAATTGGTGGCAGGAGGGGTTGTTGTTGCTGTGGCTCTGCTCACTGCTGTTACTTAGGGACTCAGAACCACAAAGCAACAATATGTCACCTGTTTACAACTCTCCTGACAGAATTACATGGCTCCACCCACCAACAAAGGGGAACAGAAGTACAAACTAACCTCATTAGAAAGGGGAACTAGAGCATTTGATGATTTCCACAACACCTGATTGGGGGATTATATATTATTATGCTTATTTCTACAACATATAATTAAAATGGAACCATACACGTAAAGTTCTTAGCACAGTGTCCCAAGAACACAGGGAGCTCTCATTAACTGTTAGACACTGTCATTAATGTTATTATTACTGTTGTTATTGTATTTTCCAACTTTTTTTCCCCAATTAAGGTAGTGCTTTGATGAATATCCTTCTGCAGAAGTTTTTTGCTCCTATTGAATAGTTACCTAAGAATTAATCATCGAAAGTAGCATTAAGTGCCTAAGCTTTCGGATCAGGCAGAGGAGGATTCAGATTCTGGCTCTGAAACTTAATAAATAGGGAACCAATGCCAGAAGGTATATGAAGTGAGGACTAATTCACTGCTTTGGTTTTGTTGCGTCATCTGATTTAAATATTTTTTTACCCGTAACATAATATCTTCCATTTGTGGTGATTAAAAATTTCTGATTTGTATTTTGAGGTAATGAATTTTTTATGTTTTTTTATAGTATGCCACACCCTCTACAACTAGTTTAATTTCCACCTTGTGAGCTAGTGTGTACAAACTATTCTGTGCATGATATTGGCCTTGCTGAATTCTTATTGGTTGAATGTACTTGAGGTCTGCCAGCTGGTGATGTCACTCACAAGAGCTGAGGCCGAATTTAAAGAACTGCTTTTGTGGAGACAAGACTGATGTGCACACTTTACATGGCAGGTAGCGTCACGGTCTCACCCTAGACCCAGGGTCTAGCCTGAGGCCCCAGCTTGCATAGTCTGCCTCAGGGTGGGTGGATTTGCTTCTGACTTTGAACAAGCTACTTAACAAATATGTGCCCTCATTCATCCCTCGGTAAAATAGACACGGTAACATCTTGACATCTAATAGATGCAATGAGCTTTATTTCCCTTCTCTTGCACAGAGACAAAGTATCTCTATGGCTTTTGCTAAGCACATTCATTTTGGAAAGAGGATGTTTGTAGATTTGCCTATTAAATATTGAGATCAGTGGTTCATAACCCTCAACATCTATCAGAATCACCTGGAGGAACTTAAAAAACACTGATGTCTGGATCCCACCCTGAGGCATTCTGACTTAATTGGGCTAGGACCAGGAGAGGACAGGCCCAGATGTCTGCAGGACCAGGATAGGGCAGACCCAGGAGACGGCAGGACCAGATGAGGGTAGGCCCAGTAGAGGACAGGCCTAGGAGAGCCATGCCCAGGTGAGCGCAGGTTAGGAGTCTGCCCTCAGCTTGGCCAGCCCTATTCTGGGTTTGCCCTTTCCTGGTCCGGCCCTCCCTTGCTCCCTCCATCTCCTAGGCCTAACTTCTCCTGTTCCTGCCCTCTCATATTCCTGTCCTCACCAAGGCCAGCCCTCTCCGGTGTTTGCCCTCTCAGGGCCTGCTGTCAACTATGCCTGACCGCACATGGTCCTGCCCTCTTCTGGGCCTGCCCTCTCATGGGCTTGCCCTCTCCAGGGCCTGCCTGCTCCTGTGCCTGGCTTCTCCTGGGCCATCCCTCACCTGAGCCTGCCATCAACTGTGCCTAACCTTACCTGGGCCTGTCCTCTCCTGGGCCTGCCCTCTCCTGAGCCTGCCCTCACCTGGTCCTGCCTTCTCATGGGCATTCCTTATCCCGGGCCTGCCCTCTACTGGGCTTGCCCTCTCCTGGGACTGCCATTTCCTGTTCTTGCCCTCAGTAGGTCCTGCCCTCCCCATGGCCTGCCTTCATCTGGTCCTGCCATCTCCTGGACCTGCCCTCACCTGGGTCTTTCCTCACCTAGTCCTGCCCTTTCCTGGGCCTCCCGTCTCTTGAATCTGCCCTCTCCTGTGAGTGCCCTCTCCTGGGCCTGCCCTAAGCTGGGCCTGCCCTAAGCTGGGCCTGCCCTCTCCTCGGCCTGCTGACTCCTAGGACTGCCCTCTCCTGGCATGCCAACTTCTGGGCCTGCCTTCACATGGTCCTGCCCTCTCCTGGGCCTGCCCTCAGTTGGTCCTCGCTCTCCTCTTCCTGTGCTCTCCTCGGCTTGCCTTCTGCTGTTTCTGCTCTCACCTGAGCATGCCCTCTCCTATCAGGCCCAGGAGAGGACAGGGCCTGTTTGAGGGCAGGACATGGTGAGGGCAGGCCCAGGAGAGGGCAGGCCCACATAAAGGCAGGAACAGGTGAGAGCAGCACCAGGTGAAGGCAGGCCCAGGTGAGGACAGGTGCAGGAGACGGCAGGCCTAGGAGAGGACAGACCAAGCTGAGGGCAGACCAGGTGATGGCAGGCCAAGGAAGAGCAGGCCCAGGTGCGGTCAGACCCAAGAGCAGGCAGGCACAAAAGAGGGCAGGCCCAAGTGAGGGCAGACCAGGAGAGGGCAGGATCAGGATAGGGCAGGACCAGGAGAGGGCCAGCCCAGGAGAGGGAAGGCCTAGGAGTAGGCACGGCCAAGAGAGGGCTGGCCCAGTAGAGGGCAGGCTCAGGGGAGGGCAGTCCCAGGAGATGGCAGGCCCAGAGGTGGGCAGGCAAAAGATAGGGTTGGCCTAGGGGAGGGCAGGCCCAGGTTGGTAGGCTCATGTGTGGGCAGGTCCAGAAGAGGACAGGACCAGATCAGGGCAGGCCCAGGTGAGGGGAATCAGGAGTTGGTAAGCCCACATGAGGGCATGTGCAGCTAAGGTCAGAAACAGAAGAGGGCAGGCCCAGGAGAGAGCAGGACTAGGTGACGGCAGGCCCAGAAAAGGACAGGCCAACCTGAGGGCAGACCAAGTGACGCAGGCCACGCAGAGCACAGGCCCAGGTGCGGTCAGAACTAGCTGAGGGCAGTCCCAGGAGAGGGCAGGACCAGTTGAAGGGAGGACCAGGACAGGGCTGGCCCTGGAGTATGCAGGCCCATGCGAGCGTAGGGCCAGGATAGGACTGGCCCAGGAGGGCACAGGCCCACATGCCGTCAGGTCCAGGAGAAGGCAGGCTCAGGTGAGGGCAGGCCCAGAACAGGGCAGGAACACGTGAGAGCAGGCCTACAAGAGGGCAGGCCCAGGAGAGTGCAGGCCCACATGAAGTCAGGACCAGGTGAAGGCAGGCTCAGGAGATGGCAGGACCAGGAGAGTGCAGGGCCAAGAGAGGACAGGCCCAGTTGAGGGCATGCCCAGGTGAGGAGAGGCCCAGGAGATGTCAGGCACAGGGGAGGGAATGCCCAGGAGAGGGCTGGCCCTGCAGAGGACAGGGCCAGGTTAGGGGAGGCCCAGACAAGGCTGGCCCAGGAGATGATAGTCCTAGAAGAGTGCAGACCCCAGTGAGTGCAGGTCCATGATAGGAATGGCCCAGCTGAGCAAAGGCTCACATGAGTTGAGATCCAGGTGAAGCCAGGCTCAGGAGATGGCAGGCACATAAGAGGGCAGGCCCAGATGACTGCAGACCCAGGGGAGGTCAGGCACAGGGGAGGGAATGCCCAGGAGTGCGCTGGCCCTGGAGAGGACGGGACCAGGTGAGGGGAGGCCGAGGACCAGGGCTGGCCCAGGAGAGCAAAGGCCCACATGCGGTCAGGTCCAGGTGAAGGCAGGCTCAGCACAGGGTAGGACCAGTATAGGGCAGGCCCAGGGGAGGGCAGGACCAGGTGAGCGCATGTTAGGATTCTGCCCTCAGCTTGGCCTGACCTATTCTGGGTTTGCCCTCTCCTGGTCCGGCCCTCACTTGGTCCTGCTGTCTCCTAGGCCTAACTTCTCCTGGTCCTGCCCTCTCATATTCCTGTCCTCACCAAGGCCTGCCCTCACCTCGGTGTGCCCTCTGCTGTGCTTGCCCTCTCGTGGGTCTGCCCTCTCCTGGGCCTGCCCTCACCTTGTCCTGCCCTCCAACTGGCCCTGCCTCTCCTGGGCCTGATTCGAGAGGGCATGCTCAGGTGAGAGCAGAAACAGCAGAAGGCAAGCCGAGGAGAGCACAGGAAGAGGAGAGCGAAGGACCAGTTGAGGGCAGGCCCAGGAGAGGGCAGGACCATGTGAAGGCAGGCTCAGAAGATGGCATGCCAGGAGAGGGCAGTCCTAGGAGTCAGCAGGCCGAGGAGAGGGCAGGCCAGGTGAGGTCAGGCCCAGGAGAGGGCAGGACCAGATGAGGGCAAGAACAGGAAATGGCAGTCCCAGGAGAGGGCAGGACCAGAATAAGGAAGGCCCATGAGAGGGCAGGACCAGGTGAGGGCAGGCTCAGGTGAGGTTAGGCACAATTGAAGGCAGGCTGAGGTGAGGGAAGGCCCAGGAGAAGCCAGGCACAGGAGCAGGCAGGACCCTCTCTTGGTCCTGCACACTCTTGGTCCTGCCATCCCCTGGTCCTGCCCTCTCCTGGGCCTGCCCTATAGTGGTCCTACCCTGTGCTGAGCCTGCCTTCACCTGGACCTGACCTCATGTGGACCTTTGCTCTCTTGGGCCAGCCCTGTATTGGGCCACCCCTCACATGGTCCTGTCCTCACCAGGGCCAGCCCACTCCTGGGCATTTCCTCCCCCGTGCCTGACCTGCCCTGGACCTGCACTCAACTGGGCCGGCCCTCTCCTGGGACTGTCATCTCCTGAGCCTGCCTTCATCTGGACCTGACCACATGTGGGCCTTTGCTCTCCTGGGCCATCTGTATCCTGGGCCTGCGCTCACCTGGGCCTGCACTCTCCTGGTCCTACACTCTCCTGAGTCTGCCTTCACCTGTACCTGACCTCATGTGGGACTGCACTGTTCTTGGCCAGCCCTCTCCTCGGCCAGCCTTCACCTGGTCCTGCCTTCTACTGTGCATGCCCTCTTCTGATGCTACCTTCAACTGGATTTGACGTCTTGTGGGTCTTTGCTCTCTTGGGCCAGCCGTTTCCTGGGCATTCCCTCACCTGTGCCTGACCTCCCCTGCGCCTGCATTCACCTGGGCAGGCCTGGTGGAGATTTGGACTGTGTCAGCAGTAAACAACTCGGGGGAAGTGAGGCAATTATTAACTCCAGAAAAAACAAAAAGTTGTACAAATGTAATCATAGTACACTATGTGGCTAAGCTGTGAATAGCAATCACTTAGAATGCAAATACTGTATACTAATTTTATTCAAGTTCTTTTTTTTTTAATTGAAGTATAGTCAGTTTACAATGTGTGTCAGTTTCTGGAGTACAGCATAATAGTTCATTCATATGTATACATACATACATTCATTTTCATATTCTTTTTCATTCTAGGTTATTGTAAGATACTGAATATGGTTTCCTGTGCTATACAGTAAGAACTTGTTTATTTTATTGTATCCTAATTTTTAAATGATGATAGAAATACATTGGGAAGATAAAGGGAAGAAAAGGTACGTGTTGATTCAGATGAAGGGCAGTGTAAGGGAGTTAAAACTTCACTTAGAAATTAATAATAAGAGCGGCGGCGGGATGGGCGGCGGGGCCGCGGGTTAGTCGCCGGGGCGCCGGCTCCACGCGTGCGCATTGTGCCTCCCGCGCGTGCGCATTGTGCCTCCCGCGCGAGCGCATTGTGCCTCCCGCGCGTGCGCATTGTGCCTCCCGCGCGTGCGCATTGTGCCTCCCGCGCGTGCGCATTGTGCCTCCCGCGCGTGCGCATTGTGCCTCCCGCGCCGCCTATCCCGGCGCACACCACGCGTCCGCGGCCTCGGGAGCAATCGGGAGGCAGCCGGCGAGCCGACGGTGGGCCGGGCCTGCTCTCTGGGAGGAGGAAGGAGGGGCCGCCGTGCCGGTCCCCAGAGCCCCGCAGCCCCGCAGCCTGCCCCGCCGGCAGGAGAAGCTGAGGGCCGCCGGCGAGGAGAAGCTGACAGCCGCCGCCGCTCCGCCCGGCGCCGCCGCCATGGCTGCCATGATGGGTCGGAAGTGAGCCTGCGGACGACGGTGCCGGCGCGGGCGCTGCCCGCGGGGTCCCCGACGCCCCGCACACCCCCGCCGGGGAGCCTCGGCCCCCGCGAGCCCTGTGAACCCGGGGCGGCCCGCGTCCTCCAAGCCTGAGCAACGGGGAGTGGCTCCCGGCCTCCGGCCCCGGCGCCGAATTACATGGTGGACCCGGCGGAGTGCAACATCAAAGTGATGTGTCGCTTCAGACCTCTCAAAGAGTCCGAGGTGACCCGCAGCGACAAGTACCTCGCGAAGTTTCAGGGAGAGGACACGGTGATGATCGCGGTGAGTGCCCGCGCCCCCGGCCGGCTGCGCCCGGAGTTCGGGGAAGTGGGGAGGGGGGCCGGGAAGGAGCAGGGGTCCCCGGCCTCCCAGGGGGTCCGGCGCCCCCCACCCCAGCCTGCAGGCGGGGGACGCAGGCGCGGGCTCGGTCCGGGGCACTCCCGCACCCGAGGCGCCGGGGGCGCCGTCCGGGAGCGCAGCCACTGGTGAGGATGCTGCCGGAGTTTAGGGCTCCCCCCGGGTTTGCCGACCGTGAGATAGGCAAGATCAGACCCCGGCCCGGGACGTGGAGCTCTGAGGCCAGCCCTTCTGTGCCTTAAACAGTCACGATGCTTGGTCTTAGGGAAAGTGAGCCGTGTTGAACCCTATGGTTCCCCCCGTGGGAGGAGGAAAACTACCAAACGGCCGCAGTCGTCCCTGTACCTTCTGCCAGCCTGCCCTTTGACTTTACAATTGCAAATGGCGAATCGAGGGCTGTGAAAAAGAAATGGTGAGGTTTCTTTTGAAATAGGGGCGGTCAATTTTGTTTAATCTTCCAGCGGACCTAGGCTGTTCACATCGGGCTGACTAAGTAAGTGCCCAGGGAGACTCACTGTCTCATTCTCACTGGGTTTTAAGGGGTAACCGTCTCGGAACGACTGTTAACTTTTTGTGCGTACATCAAAGTATTATAAAGCCAAGCTTTAAAAAAAAAAAAAAAAGATAAGATTTGACCAGTGGGCTAGGTATCTTGTATTAGGTTCTTACATCTACAGTTAAGATCTACCTTGAAGAAAGTTGACTTTGATAGTCCCGAGGATGGTGAGAGATTGTCCTTGTAGTATAAAACATAACGTGACTGGAGTTGGCTGATCATTGTCAGGGAGACCAGAAAGTAAAATTGATACATATATATATATTTTTTTTTTTTTTTTGAGGTCTGATCTTCAGTATTGAAAGGTCTCTAAAAAGGATATGATCAGTTCAACGAGATTAAAATGAATAGTAAAATACTGCCTGCAGAACAGTGGACTGTGACTAGAAATTAAATTCTTTTTCTCGGTAATGCCATTTGGCAGAACGTGTAAGACAGCACTGAAGTTCTTTAGAGTTTATGTGAAAGTTTCCAAAGTTCAGCTCTAGAAAATGAATGTCACAGCTCCACGTTTGCTCAGTTGGATTTTGGCAAACAAATCATTAGTTACCAAATGCCAGCTACCACTGTGTGAGGGCTGTCAGGCTGGTTCTTTGTTAACAAGCCCACCAAAAAACTCTTGCTATAAATGACATTATGATGAGGCCAAAAAGTTAAACACAAAAATCGTCATCCTTTTCCTCTAGGATGGTGCATTTTACATGGAATCAGAGGAAGCATGCGAGGCCTGGGTTGTAAGTTGGCAAACAGGAGGCTACTAGTTTCTTACAGAGTTTTTGTGATCACTCAGCCTCAACGGTGGTGGACACATCAAAGCTGGTTTTCTTATTCAGACTTGATTAAGAGTGTCTTCTTTCTCCAGAATTTGTGCATTTACACAAATCTATAAGCATTATCAAGATTTATTTGTTGGAATGGTACAATTTAGGATTCACAATATGTTTTACAAGATTAGGTTAGAAAGTAACCTTCTGATGCAGGCCAAATGTGACATGAAATATGAGGAAAGAGTTGATAGGAAAGAAAGAATTACCACAGGAAGCACGGTTATTCTAGGTTGTTTCCTTTGGATGAAGTTATTTTAAGTTTCTTATATAGTTTTCCTTAGTAATATAAGTAAGTTTAAGTGATAATATTAGGAATCATAGAAAAGTGATTGAGTCATGCATCAGTAATGAACAGGTAAGTTGGCCTTTAGATAAACTGGTAAGCATTTTCTCTGTTTTTTTTTTTTTTTTTCTTTTTAAGTGTAAGCAAAAATACATTACAGCTGTGATATAGCTTTAAAAAAATGTAAGGCAGCATGTTTAGTTCATTACTTCCGAAACTGGTCTTTTGCGTTAGAGTATGTCATTACTCTGAGGTCTCACTTTTTTCCCCCCAGTTTTAAAAAAATGCATTATTTTAATTTTTAAAAAGCTGTCTGGGAATTTTTACGGATATCAAGGAGGAGCAGAATGAGAAAATATCTAGGTTAAAGCGTATCTAGGTTTGTTTTGTTCATTTTGCTGGATCCTGATCCTGATTCAAGGTAAATAACTTAAGAAGGAATTGCTGTGATGCAGCATTTAAAACTGAATTGTTTTAAACGATTTTAAAACATTTTTTATATAGCCTTCTGGTTAAATCAAAATTTAAAGAATAAATATTTTAGTTTACAGTGTTACTGAACTCTAAGTATAATTAGTGCTCATGTAGAAAATAATTTTTAAGGATTCTGATTTTCATCTAAGTTCAGTTTCCGGTACTTTGTCCAGACTTTTTTCCTGTTACTCATTTAATGAGTGATTTTAATATATAACCCCATGGCAGGCAAATCTTGTAATCTTATAATGTTTCTCTGTGTATTGCAGCCTTTGTGCAGATGCTCTTTTGTAATTTAGTGCTTGGTGAAATGTAAGTATTACATATTGAATGAAATAAATGCATTATTTTTTGAAGATCTTTAAATGACACAAATAGAATATTTGCTTGGATAAGCAAACCTGTTATCCACAAAAGAAGGGAAGACCTTTTTAAAGAAGAGAAATGCCTTATATGTAGTTCAAATGAGCTTGCTGAAAACACCAGGGAAAAAAAACTGAAAACATTACCCCTGTATCTGTTTATGCATCAGAAAAGTGGAACAGGCACATTTGCATCGTTAAGTATCTTTACTAATCGTCGTTCCTTATATGGTGTACACTGCGGCGGCTGCCAGAACCAAGAACAGGTCGTTGTAGTTGATTGAAATTAGACCCACTTCCCTACCTACAACAGCACAACACAATTGCCCCTTTCAAGTGAGTGGTTTGGTGTTTTATCCTAATTACCTTAAATATAAAAATTGAAAGAGGAGCCACCATCACAGCCCTTTACACCTGTGGAACGTTAGGCCTCAGTCAGTGTCTCCACCCATGTGGTGTATGATCTGAAAATGACTATTCAGAATTCCAGAGAAAAACATATTCCTGCCAGAAGAGTGTCCTTTGTAGCCAGCTTTGGTGTTCAGCCTGATGCATGCAGATTCAAGCAGGAATCATTTCACTTATTCCTGTTTGGTTTTGTCCCCTTGAAGCCTAAGTCAGATGTGAATGCATCTTGTGACTTGGAGTGTCTTTGAAGATGTATAAGAGTAAAGGCTGTATAACGTACATTTCAAAGCCGAGAACCAGGTTTTTAAGACATAGATGTCCAGATTGTGAGTTTTCTTTTGTTTAATTTATTTGAAGGATTATTAGTTAAGGGGTGTGTCTTAATTATAGACGGTTAGAAATAGTTTTGTTTCACAAGTCTTATTTTTCATCCCAGGAAGCCAGGATCAACTAGTAACTTTATAGTTAGATCTCTACTCAAAACGTTTGCCTTACTTAAGAAAATTATTTTAGTCTTAGAATTCAAATAAGACTAATTTGTCAGCTTAATGCCAAGCACTTAATTTTTTAACAGTGATACATACCTTAAAAATCACTCTATCCCAGTGTAGTTATTTTTATGTTTGCATGATCATCCTCTTATCTGAATAAGGTTAATGGTGTTTGCATATTTGTTATGAAGTGATGCTTCTGGTAAACAGCTGCAGAACGTGCTTTTGAGGAGGCTTCACTGTGACATTATTTTGAGCATCTCTCTTTCTAAATGGTTTATGAGCACTGTTTTTTTTATTGATGTAAAAATGAAGGCAGGACTTCAGTAGTGTTTGTTCTTTTTATTCTTTAAACGTTTACTTTCGTGAAATATTATCTGACTTATTTTGGAGGGATGCAGTGGTCATGCTATTACCTATTTTTTATTGATTAACTTGTTTCTTGCAAGCAAAGTTAGAGTTAATGGTGAGGCCTTTAGCGCTAGGGGCTGTCTCCATTCAGTTCAGTTGACATCACTCGATCACATACACTAGATCCCAGTATGTATCTGCTTAGCTTAGTGGTATAGACCCCACCCAGCCTTCTCCTCTGTTATTATTTGAACCCTACACTCTGTACTAATGAAGTATCATTTCTGAAACTACATTATTCATTCCCAGTATCTGATACCTTGTAGATGCTAAGTAAATGTTTGCCGGGTAGATGAAAAGGGAAAATTACTTCTTGCGTAGAAAGCGTATTAGCACGGTTTATCTCCTTCATTTGGATTACGCTCGGGTTTGTGTCCAGAATTGCTTAGCATGAACACATTTTGTACAATCCGTAAAACAAGAGATTGTCTTTTATCAGCCACACCTGTAGACTTGAATGTTAATGTCTCAGAATCTTAGCAGAGGGACCCTTTTCTGTATGTTGTAGCCAGAGAATAATCAGCCTACTTTTAATTGATGCCAAAGTGAGGTCATCTGAGTATGTCCTTCAGGAACGCTTTCAGCTGCAGAGGGAAAACAAACAACTAATGGTGGTCTAAACAAATAAGAGGTTCTTTTCTTGCCCAGAAAGCCTGGGGATGAGCCTTTAGTTCCACTTGCTGACGCTGTCACCCTCCATCATCCTTAGCTACTGACTTTTCATGATATATTTGTCACATTTGCAAGATGGATGCTTCCGTTCCAGACATTCATTCCAGAAAGGAGAAAGGGCAGCTTCAGCTGAGATGGTCCTTTAATCAGAAGAACAAACCCTTCTCTGAACCTCCCTGCAGACCATCCCTTATATCACAGTGTCTAGACCTGGGCCACGGGGCCGCTGGTTGCAAGGAGACTCCACTGGTGGGCGGTTAGCTTCCAGCCCGTCCAGTGGGAGGTGGCAGGGGCATCGGGAACACAGCCCTTTGAGGGGGGTTTGCTTCGTTGTTGCTGTTGCTCCAAGCTTTGGGAGGGGAATTGTGGGGTATAGTTTCTGAAAAGTACAGTCTTTTTTCACTAAGACCTAGGAGTATTCTGGAATATTGAGTTGTTTTGGGGCCATGATTGTATTTTATTTTAAGGTCCAGCTTTCTCCCTTTCCTTTGGAAGAGACTAGAGTGCAGGCATACGTTTGCTTTCACTATCGAGACGCCCCCTCCCCTGCTTCCCTCTCTCATCTTGAGATGTCTACATTCTCTCTTAGATTGCTAGCTTGTCCCTGCCAGCACTTAAACCTGCTTGGGTCTTGCCCATCGTAAAAAATACCTTTCTTCCACCCAGATTTCTGCTCTACTTAGTTACCTCCTAGTCTTTTTTCAACTCTTTCCAATCGGACCTTTGTCATTGGGTACTTTTCAGTTTCTTCTTGACGTCTCAGCTGTATGTGACATAATCACTTCCTCCTTGAAAATTCTTCTTTGACTTGTGTGGACATTGTACTCTGATTTCTTTCATTTCATGCCTCTGGCTCCTTCTCAGGCTACATCAGCAGTTCTCTAAATGTGTCCCTGAAATGGGAGTCCGCAAGATCCTTTTAGGGGCCCGCAAGATCAAAACTTTTTAAAATAATACTGATATTATTTCACTGTGTTGGCATTTGGTTTTTGCTCCTTCATTTCAAACTTAACTCCCTTTGATTTCTTGAGTGCTGCAAGCTCCTTTCAGCCTTAGGACCTTTAAGCATCCTGTTCCCAATTCCTGGATGACTTCTCCCCACTCACCCTCCCTCTTGACTAACAAGGAAGAGAATGACAGTGAGCTGGGCGCTTCTTGTTCTTCAGTTCTTTGCCGGCCCTTCTCCAGAGTGTTTCTCTGGCACCCTTCCGCTCCCCCACCCCGGCTCTCCTGCTGTGGGCTCTCAGCACTCCCCCAGCGCAGTGCCTGAGTCGGCGTTCTCGTCACTTGGTTGCTTGTCTGACGTCCGCCCGCTGTTACTTACGCTCCACTGACAGGTGGAGTGTGTGGGCCTTGGCCCTCATTCTGGCATGGTGTCCAGCATCATGGGCACTCCATAAATACCTGGTAAATGGGTGAAATGATTGAAAAGCTGTTGCATAGACTGAAAAGCTGAAGGGAATAGTGGAAGGAGCCTTGAACCAAAAGACAGGAGATTTGGCTTTGAATTTTAAATTTGTCATTAACAACTTTTGGACCTTTGGGGATTCGAGTTCCTCATCTGCAAGATGAAATTGGTTTTGAAAATAGATTCTCAATGCTTGCCAGAAAAGACACCCAATAAATAAAAATTCACTCAGCAGTGTGAGTGCCTACCACAGCAGTGCTAATTACTGTGCTTTGCCCTGGAAAGACACCAAGGACGAACACACACATTCTTGGTTTTGTGGAGTTTATTCTCGTGGATTTGTGTTTGGGCCCTAAGGTCCTTTCCGCAGAGATTCTGTATGTGAAGTGATGCGTATAGTAAGTATCCTATTTTTAAGGTTCAGTGTATGATGACTTCTTTGAAGGAGCTTAGAAGTGTCTATTCACGTTGCACTGTGTAGTTGAAACCCTTGTCTCTGTTTTTCAGTCCAAGCCTTATGCATTTGACCGGGTGTTCCAGTCAAACACATCTCAAGAGCAAGTGTATAATGACTGTGCGAAGAAGATTGTTAAAGGTAAGCATGTTGAACCTGCCGGGTTGTCCCAGCGATAAGTAGTTTGTGGTCTTTCCAACGTCCTTTTTCATTTTACTCTCCCTTTCTTTTTAGTTAATTGTGAAAGTTGTTTAAATAATGAGAAGGTCGAATACAATTAGTAAGCTTGCTGCTCTCATTGCATGAACTAATTTATGTGCGACACCTAGCGAAGGGTGTTAAGAAAATTGTAGTGTCACACACGTGTACTTGGAAGGTGCCAGATACTAGACGTGCCCAGCAGAGGTTCTCAGGTGGCAGTGCTAGAAATACAGCAGCAGGAGGGTGGAAACAAGATGGCCGGACGAGTTTCTGCGAAGTGGTAGGAGACGGCGGCCTGCCCTCCTCCCGTTCCGCTGTGATTCCTTCCCCAGGGACTGGGCTTGTCAGTCAAATGAGAAACCTCTGAGGAATTTAACAAGGGTGAGAAAAGTGTGTGCGTTCCAGTTATAAGTACTGGTAACTTATACTAATGTATTTTTCAGGTTTATATTTTCTGAAAGCCCAGAACCCTAGAGCTGAGACGGTGTTAGTGGTTATCTGGACTTACTTCCAGTTACTCCAGAAATATCTTAAGTCAGAGGGATCTTACGATAAAATAGACATTACTTTGTGAGATGATTTATACCGCTTCTTTTGACAGTTCTGACTGCTAAAAAGTACTTCTTAGATTGAGGCAAAAATCTGTCTTGTAGTGTCCACCAGGATAGAGGGGTTGGGCTTCAGTGTGCAAGTGGAGAGGTCAGGGCTGAGTAGGAGCACGGGCACTGCATCCAGTAAGAGGAGAAAAAGTAGAGTTTATGGATACAAATAGGTCCATGCATATGACGGAAGGAAAATGTACATGTTCTTTGGCAAGGTTGGCATGTTACAGTCTCAGTGGGGTCAGAGTCTTGTTGGAGTTGGGGTACGAGAAGGAATAAACGGACGTGGGTACTTGATGTTAGGCAGGCCGTGCAGTTAGTGATGGGAAGGTCTAGAGAGTGACCGTGGAGCTGGCATCTGAAGGAGTAAAGGACAAGATTGTGGAGAGAATCAGGTCGAGGGTCTGAGGGGCCAGGGTGTCATGTAGCAGTGGGATCATCTACTGCCTGGACGTTGAAACGGCCAGCATGACAACTGGAATGGAACTGGCGAGAGCGGACCGGAGGGAGAATTACACGTGATTCTGTACATGATCTCGAGAAAGGGAGGTGGGCAGTGTCGTCCTGTGTTGTGAGCCTGACGGAGCCGTCCAGTGGCTCTGTGCATCCTGGAGCGTGATGGTACGACGTTCTTTGATTCATTGTGCTTTTGTCATCAGTACAGCCTGAGATTACTTCAGCTTTTTTAGTAATACAGAGTTACTGATACATGAATTTGAGGGCAGTTTAAATGTACAAATCCTTTTCACATCTGCTGCAGCCGGGGTTACACCCCAGTCCACACTTGACTACTGAGTGCAAGCCTTTAAAGTGTAGGTTCCATCATGTTCCTTTTAGCTCATGCTCATATTTTGAGTTTTGCTTTTATGGTTGTCTTACGAGGAATCTAAGTGGCTATCAGCATGTTTTGATAAGTCTATTATGGCGTCAAGGATATTTAAGTGTTCTTTTAAGGTTTTTATTTAAGGACACTGAATAAGGTTGTTGGTGATTATTAGATCACATTGAGTATTCAGCTGACATCAGAGTCTCTTACTGTCCAGTCGTCTATACTTCTTAGCTTGTCAACATATCCATAAGAAAACGATGAAAAACTTGAATCCTTTTGTGAAATCATGGTGCATGACTCTCGTATTCCCCAGAGTACCAGTTGAGTGATCCAAGCAGACAATGGGGTTAGCTTTTCCTTAGTGAAATTTTGGTATATTTGTCTGAGGTTCCCAGAATCTATCATTTTTCACTTTTTGAAAACGAGTATAACATTTACAAGTTAGTCATCTTTTGTTACCTCCATTCTCTGTGGCTTCTGTGAAATTTTTATCCATGGGATGTACTCCTCTGACAACTAGGAACTTGGGCTCATTTAGAAACGTTCTTTGGCCGTCCGGCCCACCTCAACCCCGAAGTCGGCCCAGCGGTGTTTTTCCCGTTGTTCCATTTTGAGGAGAATGGTGTAGATGGTAATACATCATTAGTTAACATTTTTTGGTCTCTTCTAGGCAGTGCAGGTCTTACTCATGATTCTTTTTCTGAATATTTTTAAAGCTCTCTTTAGGGCCTTAGTTTTTTCTTTGTTTTTGTTTTGTTTTGTTTTGTTTTTGTAAGACTCGCTGCTCCCGGGCTTTTTCTTTTCTCATGTTGTTCCAGTGGTTTTTTTTACCTTATTTGTACGTCTTCAGATGGTTTCTCAGCAACCACCTCACACCTTCCTTCCTCAGAACTCTGAAATCTGTTGTCCTGAAGTCCAGGGTGCTTATTTCTGCTGCCTTTTGTTCTGTTTCAGGTGACATCATTTCTAAGATGACATCATTCTTGTTGTGAAATTTCCCTCTCAGCATTTTGGTCCCTTTTACTTCACCAGCAGATTCCTGTTTCACTGTTTGGAGCTGGTTCTGAGTCGCGGCTCCCTTCTGTGCAGCACGGTTAAGCCCAGGCTCTGGGATCAGACGGACCTAGATTGAGGTCTCGGGTCTTCCACTTTCTGGCTTTGTGACTTTTACAGTCACCTAACCTTTCTAGTCTCTGTTTCCTCTTCTGCAGAATAAGGGTACTGTGAGGATTTTAAAAGATGATTCGTGAAAAGGTGCTTTACCCAGGACCTGGTATGACCTAAGTATGTAACAGGTGTCAACTGCTGCTTGTGGCCTCTGTTTTCTAAGAAAGGAAATGATTTTCTTAGTTTGATCAACCATAATTGTACTTGGGATAGCTCTCAGCCTAATTTTCACTCTGCAAAATTAGACTTCAGGTGCTGTTACAGTAGAAGGTGTCCGTCTGTCTGTCTGCAGGTTCTGTGCCAGCTTTGCCATTCGTAGAAAAGTATCTGGCTGACTTTCTCCTCTTACCTTCACCCAAATGCTCTGCCACTTTGGAGGGGCCTGGGTGTAGTACCCAGCGGGACTTGCCCCGGGCAGGATGTGAGTGTGGCGGGGTTACCCATAAAGACATAGATTTAAGGAGAGTGATGGGGTGGGGGCTAGGTGAGGTGTGAGGACAGAAAAGCAATTGAAACTACGTGGCAAGTTGGACTTGGGCCCCTCGTTGGCATACAGAGCAAATAGGATGTGGTTAGAAACTGGTGGGCAAGGGTCGGCAAGATGGAGGGTGAGCTGGTATTTCTTCTGAGATGTGAGTTTGATGAGCGAGCTGCCAGGGATGAGCTGAGAGCAGCTCGTGTGCCCGGGGCCTGCCAGGCGCTGTGGCCGCTTTGTTTCAGATTCCCATACAAGTACAGAACTTATATACAGGGCTAAGACTTCCTTTTCATAGACTGATTAGATAGGTTTTTTTTCTTTTGAACATGTTTTATCCACCTGTATTCTGTTTTGAAGTCTGAACCTGAGCGGTGTCTGTAAGTTGGTTTCCCTGGTATAAAGTAGGTGTCATTTATTCAGTGTTTGCTGGATGCCAGGTGTCATACCAGGCCTCCATAGGGTCCCCAATTGCACCATAGCTTCCTGCCTGGGACTGTCTGCCACTGTATCCACCTTAATTTTTCCAGAGGTAGCCTGCCATACTGTGTCGTGGTTAAGAGCTTGTCTTCGGAGCCAAGACTGTCCTGGTTTGCATCCCAGCTCTGTCTTCCTAGCTGTGGAGCTATAGGCAATTTATTTAACCTCTTCGTGCCTCAGTGTCCTCACCTGTAGAATGGGACTAAAATAGTACCTTGCATAGGGTCTTGTGAGGATTAGATACATTGATATATGAAAAATTATCAGAGCCTGGCACATTGCACGTTCTCAAATGTTAACAGTAATAATTTTATATGATGACTTCTCATTCTCACAGCCTTCCCCTAAGCAGGCATTTTCCTGATGAGGAAGCTGAAGTTCAGAGATGAAGGGACTTGTAGAAGGTGATAAGCCACTGTCTCACTTGCTCAGTATGTTTCCTTGTTTACAAAGCATGAAAGAAGTAAGATGGCCGTAGTCCCACCTCTGTTTCTCACAAGAACAGCAAAAGTATGTTGTAAAAGGAGGGGGACACTTTAGAAAGATACTGTGCATTACAGTAATAGTCATTCACCAAGCATTTGAGGCCCTGCTGAGTGCCTGGCACCACGCTGGGATTTTACAGGCTGGTGAGGAAGGCAGACAAGTAAATTGGTGTCTGCAGTACACGGTGGTAAGTATCATGGCTGAATGCAGGGGCTGTAAGACTCTCACCCGGATTCATTTCGGGGTAGGTTGTGGAACTGGGCTGGAGGAAGAAGTGAAGCCTAAGTTAAAGGATGCACGAGAGTAGGAAGGGGAGTGAGGGGCACCCAGACAGGTACGCATGGGCTGAGGTGTCCACGTGGGAAAGTATTGCGTGTGTGGGGAGAACATACATTATAGGTGAGTGAACTTGAACCATATGAGATTGTCAGATTCAACCATTTTTACCAGCAAAGACAGCAGTGTGAGGGGAAGGATGGTGGGAGATGGAGCTGGAAAGAAGGCAAACAAGAGCCAGGTCCAGAAGTGCCCGGTTTCGTCTCATTACAGATGCATGCTCTCTGGGATTTTAAAAGAGATGAGTATTGGTGTGTGGGGGTGTGTGTGTGGGTGGGTGGGTGTGTGTTTAAGATCTGTACTTTTAAGATATGTGCATTTCATTCTACATAAGTTTTACCTCTGAAGACTAAAACTGCAGAATATTGAATTGTGGCTCATGGTGTAGGCATGGTGAAGTGTTTAGGTGGAAGCGTGTTGAAGTCTGCAGTTTACCTTGAAATGCATTAAATAAGAGGGATGGATAGACACATGATTAAGGCAAATAGTAAAATGATGGAATTTGTTTAATTGAAATATAGGCAGTTTACAATGTTGTGTCAGTTTCTGGTGCGCAGCGCAGTGCTTCAGTCGTGCGTGAATACACGTGTGTTCACTCTCATGCTCTTTCACCGTGTTCACTCTCATGCTCTTTCACCGTGAGCTGCTACAAGTTACCGAATACAGTTCCCTGCGCTGTACGGTATAAACTTGTTTATCTGTTTTGTGTGTACCAGCCAGTATCTGCAAATCTCAAGCTCCCAATGATGAAATGTTAATGATAGAACCTTGGTAGTGGTTATGGGGTGTTCACTGTAAGATTCATTCAGTTTTTCTGTAGGCTTAGACTTTCTTATAATAAAGTCACCATGGGAAGCAGGAGTCAGGAATGGTTTTGAAGGTACATAAGGGATTATTTTCCTAATTGACGAAAGTGGTCTTCCTTTCATGACAACATGGCACCTCTAGAAATCACCTAATCATTGTTACCTCCCCTGCACCCAGAACCGAGAGCCTGGGTCCTAGTGCTGAGTAAATACTCCATAACCTCTGATCGTATACAGTTTTTAAAGTTCTGCTTGAAGTCCCAGATACAAATGTGCTGCATACATTTATTATCCTATGAGCCGTCACGTGATAGGGCTTCACCTAACACACACACACTGTGATGTCATGTATCATGTAGATTGTGCGTCAGTACGATCTTGGGAAAGTCGCTTAGTCATTCACCTACCGGTATTTATTAAGTACTTATTGTGGTAGTTGCTAGGTAACCGGATCATATCATGAATGAACGTTTTATGTATAGATCTAACAAAAATTTGGAATTCATCCTTCAGTTTTGTGTGGTTGATTAAAAGATCTTAAGCAGGGTATATTACACAGACATACCGAGAACAATTATGTATAAAGGAAGTGAACTGGAGAGGGTGGTGCTTTTTTTCTCCATATAATTTCTTCTTCAGAATTACTGACATATTATTGCAATTCTGTTTTAAATGTGATTCTTGAAATTATTTTGCTTCCTGTCATAAAACTGAAAAGATTTACAGTGAAAGTTTCAAATTTTTAGATCTCTTAAAATCTTCCCAGGGAAGTAAATACTAATGCCTTCTCTTTCCTATTAGTATATGTTTCTGTAGCAGATCTGTTATCTAGTTAGTTGTGCCCAATGTTGGGATCTTTTTTCTTTCTTTCTTAAAATAATCAATTAAAAGAAAAAAGAATTGTCTTGCTTGTTACAAGTTTACTTTCCACTGTTACCATCTATTTCCAGCAGTCTTCTCTTTTTACTTTGGCTTCCTCTAGACTAGAATGTAATTTTATAGTACCTTTTCACCAAAAAAAACAACAACAAACAAAAAAAAACCAGAACAAACTGAATCCATGAAAACTGGAAATCAAAAGGTTACCTTGTTCACTCTTATTTAGCCCCCTTGAGCCTAAAGGAAGTTACTTTAGGTCTTGGGGTATGCAAAGGACTAGAAAAACTGGTTTGTTTTGTTTTTTGATTACAGGAGCGTTCTGATAATTGATTCTGAGGTAGGACTGGACTTGGTGTGTAAGGAGGGATGGTGTCTGTATGGGTTTGTGAGGCTTAACCAGCAGTTGACTACTAGTCAGCCTTACTTCTAAAAGCCGATTGATACCTATAGGTAGACTGGCAGAGCATTTGTCTCTTTTGGGTCCCCTGAAGCTTTGGAGTACAGGTGTAATGACAGTGGAGATGTACGCTGACTTGAGAAATGATTACAAGCAGTGGAATTTAAAATGCGTTTCTTACAACAGAAAGTAATCTGGGCTGGAGGGGAAGGAATTGCTTAGAGGGAGCATCACAGGAAATTACTGTTAATATATTCTTAATTCCCTTAATGCCTTTATAAATTTTTCATGTGCTCAACTTTGACTTAGATGGAATCTTTCATATTAGTGTAAAGGGAATCTGAATCTTCCTCACCATTCTTTCCACAAACATGTTAATGTGGGGATTTGATGGTGCACGGGTGAGGCACAAGGTTGATGTACGTGTGAATTATTGTAGTGTTTTTGAACATTCTGCTTAAGGAAAAAGAATCCCCTGATGTATAAAATCTCTTTATTTCCTCATAGATGTACTTGAGGGATACAACGGAACCATATTTGCGTATGGACAGACCTCCTCTGGGAAGACGCATACGATGGAGGTAACATTTGATGATCTGTGCTTGGATGTGGCTTGCAGCGCACACGGGGCATTCATCCGTTATTCCTGACAGTGTTTGACCCGCTTAACTAGCTTTACTTACTGTTTATTGCTTTGTCTCATACGAATTGTATACAAGTAACATTGTTGGCAAATGATCAGTTCCTGAGTTTAAACAGTGAAGAGTTGTATATTGGAAGTCATGCCTAGCTTTGTTTTATCAGTGTAACCACAAAATTATGAAGATTTTAGGATTAAATTGGAGTTCTCTGGTAAATTTTGAAATTTTTAATGTTTATGTGTTTTCATTTCTCTTCAGAGCACTTAATTTTTCCTCAGCTCCTTGGTTGTGTCTGTGTGTCCATCCCGTACCCCGGCCCCTGGCCAAATACTTGCCACTCTTTGATAGGAAGTTCTCCAGAATAAGCAGAGCTGCTATTAATAATAAATGTGGGCCTGCTCAAGCTTTGCTTCTAGGAAACAGCCTGTAATCTTCTGCCGCTGCTGCAGAGTATCTGCTTTTATCATCTGTGAGCATTCTGTATAAAGTAAACGGCTGCTTGTTTTAGTCTCGTTCATGTTACTCATTTTCGTAAAGTTACAGTCAGAGAGGAAGGACGTTCCTAGCACTTGGATGAATTTGACTTGAAGTAGAAGCTGCCGTGCAGATTCATAGGGCAAGAAACTTAACTAAAACCTTTCCCTAGAGTATGTTCATTTATAAATGTGCATAATCTGAATCTGATGATTAAATAAAAGGCCAAGGTCTGTTGGTAACCCCCGTCGTTGGCGTCTAGACTTTATGTGTAACTTACCAGAATATATCCCGGTTGAACTGGGTTTTTTTGGGTGTTTGTTGAGCCACTTTTTTTTTTCTTAAATCAATAATGGCAACAATTAGAATTCCTGTCCTCTGTTGACTGTAAATTGTGAATTAAAAGTTTTTAATCTGTGCTTTACAGTTTAAGAAGCCTAATTTTGTTTTCTCTTTAGGGTAAACTTCATGATCCAGAAGGCATGGGAATTATTCCAAGAATAGTGCAAGATATTTTTAATTATATTTACTCCATGGATGAAAATTTGGAATTTCTTATTAAGGTAAAATCACTGGGGAAAGACTGTAATTTATTTTATGCCTAGAATAATTCTGTTCCAAAAAATAATAAACCTTTTCTTTTAAAAGGTATTTTTTAATGTTTTAATGGACAGGTATAGTTGAAAGAACATTAGAATTAGTAAACCGAAGTCCTTCATTTGCTGTTAGTAAACAAGTAGGCTAACCTCTTTGGCCTCCTTCTCCGTAAAATAAAACAGTTTGTTTTGCTGCAGAGCTCAAAGGTTTTAGATGATTCGTTTTGGATGAAGATACGTAATGGAAAGTGCATTTTAGTTGCATGAGGATTTTAGCACATTTAGGGCCTCCCAATAGAGTGAAAGCCGTGACTGAGTTGTCCCCATAGTCTAGTCGATGCTTGGCACTAGGACCCCAATAAATATTTAGTGAATAAGTGAATAAATTACTTCATAATGTTAAGTGGTTGATCTTTTTCCATTTATTTCCTCTGCCCTTTAGGTTTCATATTTTGAAATTTATTTGGATAAGATAAGGGACCTACGAGATGGTGAGTTAAATTCTTGCTGTTTGATCATTTTTGAAAGCCACATGTTACTTTCTTTAGTAGTAAATGTGAGACCAGTTCTCAGTAACCTATGTGAAATTGACTTAAATGATAGAAACATTTTAAAGTGCTCCTTATAAGGCTTTAATTGAATGCCTTTTGACACATGGAATAAACTCTTTAAAGCATATATTTATGAGTGGTTTGTAAGAGGTAAGTTGAGCACTGGGCTGGAGTTAGGGAGCCTAGGTCCTGAGCTCTGGTCTTCCATCAGCTGTCAGTTGACACATCATCCTTGAGGAAACTACTGAACCACTGCGACTTAATGTTCTTATTTCCAGAATGGGGGTGGCAGAGGGGGGCCTGGACCTGAAAGTTCTATATTGCTGCATTGGTTTCTGTATACATCTGTTTCTGTAGGGTCTTGCTTTAATAGTGATAATTAACTGTTTTAGAAAAGTGTTGTTAATAGTATTTATTTTTCTTTTTCAGTTTTGAAGACCAATCTTTCAGTTCATGAAGATAAAAACCCGAGTTCCCTACGTAAAGGTACTTGTGATACAGAATGTGCAGGAAAGCCCTGCAGTAGAATTTTGAAAGTATTGACGTACTCTAAAACTTCACTTCACAGGGGTGCGCAGAGCGTTTTGTCTGTAGTCCAGATGAAGTTATGGATACCATAGATGAAGGAAAATCCAACAGACATGTAGCAGTTACAAGTAAGCAGCATGTTTATTAACACTAGTTAAGGTACAGACTGCCTTAAAATATCTTTATGAAGTTGATTAAGATTGTAAGATTTTTCTTAGGTAAAATAATGCTTTAGTGATTACTAGTAAGGGAAAGCTGTGTTTATATTTGTTTCTGTGGTTTCAGTGCCGATATGAATGAACATAGCTCTAGCAGTCACAGTATATTATTAATGTAAAACAAGAGAACACGCAAACGGAACAAAAGCTGAGTGGAAAACTTTATCTGCTAGATTTAGCAGGTAGTGAGTGGAAAACTTTATCTGGTTGATTTAGCAGGTAGTGAAAAGGTAAAAATCTTTACATTCTGATGGATATCTAAGCATGTTTACTTAACTTTAGCTCTAATATGCATTATTCATTGTTACATCTTGAAAACGTTTATCGAATTGGATTTGGTAATAATTTTGAGAGTTCACAAGCATTTGTGCCATTGCTTTATCGTTACATAAACTGAATGATTCCCTCCGAATTACTGTCATTTGGGCCGTAGCCCAGTTCAGCCAACATGTGTTGTCCTTGACTTAAAGTGTATGCTTCTATTGAGATTGTGTTCAGCATACGTCATTAAGAATCTTACTAGGTACCCTCTCCCTCATTTTCCGGTGTCTGTCTGACCCATCCTGGCATCGGGCCCTGTGAGGACGGGGAGCTGCCCGCCAGCCCTCCCTGCTTTGGCTGTGCTGCTTTCTTCCTTCTGTATGACTGTTTACTATAGCCCTTTGCAGCCTGATTCTAGTTTATGTCAAAATCGGAGTAAGTTCAGGTGTTTTCATGTTGGCCTCTGTCACCATTTTTGCTGTTCTGCTGATTTGTGTCTTCTGATGAGAACGACATACCTGTTCCCTTTTACGCAGAAGTCTTACACACATCCTTCAAAGCCTCTCTCTAATTTTGTGGATACTGAGAAGCTATTTCAAGTTTCTCTTTTCTGGTGCAGCAGAGGGGTTAACAAAAGTAAACTACAAATGTATGTGTAAACTGGTTAATTTCAAGAGCACACCTACAGATGAATTTGGTAACTCCTTGGCCTGGGTCACTGGTCCTAAAGAAACAGCATGGGCCTGGGTCACAGGAGCAGAATGCACACCCTGGGCCTGCGTCACTGATGTTGACAGCACACACTCGGCATGAGTCACTGGTCCTGAAGATACACAGCCTGGGTCACTGGCCCTGAAGACACATTCTTGACCAGGGTCACCGGCCCTAAACTCACACCATTGGCCTCCATCACTGGCCTTGAAGACACACCGTGGCCCTTGGTAATTGGTGCTGAAGACAAAACCTGGACCTGTGTCACTGGTGCTGAAGGCACACCTGGGCCTGGGTTCCTGGTCCTGGAGGCAACCCTGGACCCGGGTCACTGGCGCTGATGGCACCCTTGAGCCTGTATCACTGGCCCATAAGACACACACTTGCCATTGGTCACTGGCTCTGAAGACACACAGTTGGCCTGGGTCCCTGGCCCTGAAGTCACACACGTGTCCTCGGTCACTTGCGCAGAAGGCATAACCTGGGCCTGGATCACTGCCCTGAGGGTACACGCGTGCCCTGGGGCGGAAGCCTTAAAGTCACACATATGGACTTGGTCACTGCCCTTCAAGATACACCCTGGTCTTGGGTCACTGGCATAGAAGGCACAGCCTGGGCCTAGGTCACTGACACAGAAGCCACACCTGGGGCCTGTGTCTCTGGTGTTGATGGCATCCCTGGGCCTGGGTCAGTGGTGCAGAAGGTATACACTGGGACTGGGTCAGTAGCCTTTAAGTCTTACCCAGGCCCTTGGTCACTGGCCCTGAGAACACACCCTTGTCCTGGGTCACTCTCCCTGAAGTCACACACGTGGCCTGGGTCACTGGACATTAAAACACACACTGGGGCTGTGTCAGGGGCTGAACGCACACCCGTGGCCTGGGTCACTGATCCTGAGGACAGAGCTTTAGCCTTGTTCACTGGCCCTGAAGACACACGTTTGGCCTAGGTCATGGGCACTGAAGGGAAATGTGTGGCGTGGGTCTGTAGCCCTAAAATCACACACTTGGCCTTGGTCACTGTCCTTCCAGACACACCCTGGGCTTAGGTCACTGGGCAGAAGGCAAAAGCTGGGCTTGGGTCACTGGCGCTGATGGCCCGCCCAGGGCCTGTATCACTGGATATGAAAGTACACCCTGGGCCTGGGTCACTGACCCTAAGAAACACACTTAACATGGGCCACGGGCCCTGAAGACACTCACTTGGTCTGGTTCACTGGCGCAGAAGCCATACCCTGGTCCTAGGTCACTGGTGTTTAAGGCACACCCTTGGCCTGTGTCAGTGGACATTAAGACACACCCTGCGCCTGTGTCAGTGTGCTGAACGCACACCTATGGCCTGGATCACTGACCCTGCACAAACACACTTAGCCTGGGTCACTGGTCCTGAAGACACAGCCTTAGCCTAGGTCACTGGCCCTGAAGACACACACTTGGCCTGTGTCACTGGCCCTGAAGACACACACTTGGCCTGTGTCACTGGCCCTGAAGACACACACTTGGCCTGTGTCACTGGCCCTGAAGACACACACTTGACCTTGGTCACTTGCCCTAAAGCACACCTTGGACCTTGGTCTCTGGAGCTGATAGCAGCCTTGGGCCTGTCACTGGCCCTGAAGGCACACCCTGGACCTTGGTCACTGGCCCTGACGGCACATGCGTGGCCTGTGTTGGTGGCCCTAAAGTCACACACTTGGTCTTGGTCACTGGCCTTCCAGACACACCCCGGGCTTGGGTCACTGGTGCAGAATCCCCACCCTGGGTCTGGGTCACTGGTGCAGAATCCCTACCGTGGGAGTCAGTCACTGGAGCTGAAGGCACACCATTTGCCTGGGTCACTGCCGCTGGGTTCACACAATTGACCAGGGTCCCTGGCCCTTGAGACACACAGTTGTCCTTTGTCGGAGACATAACCGGGCTCTGGGAGATGACACGGGCTTGCAGACATATATGTGCTCTCGGACATGACTATGGCTCGGGAACATGTCGTGATCTGTGAGAGATGACGTGGGCTTGGGGATATGACTGGGCTCGGGGAGATGGCTTTGGCTCAGGGAGATGACCCAGACACTGGTAGATGACACCGGCTCACATAGCTGACGTGGACTCCCAGATATGACACCAACTTGGGGACATGACATGGGCTCGGTTAGATGACGCAGGCTTGAGAGATGATGTGGGCTTGGGGAGATAATGTTGGCTTGGGGGGAGGAAGTGGGCTTGGGGAAATGATGTTTGGGGAGTAGATGTGAGCTTGGATAGAGGATGTATTCTCTGCGAGTTACAGCTCGGGATGACGCAGCCTCGTGGAGATAATGCGGGCTCCAGGAGATGACACAGATCTGTGTAGATGATGTGGGCTCGTGGATATTCTGCTGTCTTGAGGACATGATGCTGGCTCAGCGAGACCATGCGGGCTGGGGAGATGATACGGGCTTGGGTAGATGATGTGCCTTTGGGGAGATGTGGGCTTGGGGACATGTTGTGGGCTCGGGGGAGATGATGTGGGCTTCTGGAGATGACACAGGCCTGTGTAGATGGTGTGGCCTCCGGATATGACGCGGGCTTGGGGAGATGACTGAAGAGGCTCATCACCTTCACCAAAGCCCTCCTTATCGCCAAACCCAATGTATCTCCAACCTCAAACTTCTCTGACTCTCAGTAGCTTTTGACACAGTTGACCACTAGCCTCTTTTGAAACTTCTGATTCTACGATTCCTTATTCTCATCCCACTTATTCTCCTACGTGACTAGCCTCTCTTTTTAAGTCTTGTTTACTAAGTTCTTCTTCTCTACTCAGTCATTAAAGTTTGGTCCCCCTCACAACTGGGTCCTGGGTCTTCCTCTCAACAGGGTCTTCTGTATCTAAATATTCTCACCTACTCTAATGTCTTCACTTACATTGTCTATGTCACAGCTCCTAAATAAATATCTTCAGCTAAGTCTCTCTCCCTAGCTCCAAAGTCACATTTTTTCAACCACACACTTCCCATCTCCACTGGATGCCTCTCACAGATAGCTCCACATCCATATGTCCAAAACAGAACTGATTGTCATCTTGAAGCTGTGGTTTCTTCTCCAATCGCATTCCTGGTTCTCCCTTTATATTAACAAATGGGGGGGGTCACATTCATCCAGGAACCAAAATTAGAAATCTAGACGTTATTCTTGGCTCTTTCCTCTTGCTCAGCTCTTACCTCCAGTTCAGTTCTTCATAGATTCTATTTCCAAATATATTTCCATTTCTTCTCCTTCTCTCCATGTCTACTACCCTGGGTGTCCACCATGAAAAGGAAGGAGCAGAAAGGATCGTGGACCGGTCCAGGCTTCTGCGATCCCAGGTTTGTGAGCCTAGAGGGAAGAGAGAGCTTCTCTCTCCCAGCATCAATGTATAGCATCCCAGAGAAGTGACCAGGTTTGGGTCACTCACCAATCATTTTGACCAGGGAGGTGTGAGATGATTTTTCAGGCTTAGTTTCTGTGTCCAGTCCTGTGGTCAGGGGTCCAAGGTATGTGATTAGAACCCCCTAGAATCACATGGAGGAGAACGGGCAGTTCCCCAAAGGTATAGTGGTGCTGTTGCAAGAAGACCAAAAAGATGCTGGACAAAGACAACGATGTCTGTGAAGAGTGGGGACTAGTGAGGGAGACTGCCACCTCGTGAGTCCTCTGCTGTCCTGTGTGCATTTCCCAGGTAGACCAGAATACTTGAAGGCTTTGGCTCTTAAATGATGGGTATCATTATAATGCCTACAGGCTTTGAGGATTTCCTGGGATAGTATTGTGTAGAGCTTATGAGTGAAATAGTATGACATTTTGTTGAGTGAATGGGTCTGGTGATCAGTGGAAAATGTCTTAATTCTGTGTTCCTTTTCAGTCTCTCGGGATGCTCTCAGCTCTGGATTCCCCGGATGGGCAGGGTTCTGGGATATATATATATTCATATCCATTCTACTCCTTGAGTTTGTGCTGTAACTGCAGTTACACACGTGAGAAAAATCCAGGGTTGAAGAGCTAAACAGGAAGATGTATAGATAAAGAGGTCAAGCTGGTTTTCTTCCATCCTCAAGCCTTATCTCCAAAGACCCTCAGTAATTCAAATTAACCTAACCCATCAAAATGCACATATTTTCTTTTAACACCTTTAGAATTGGGAACGCAACCAGAATTTTGATTTCACAAAACAGAAACGAGTAAGAGAAATCTCACCGGGTCAGAAAGAGTAGTTCTAACCGTTCATGTTCTTCTGCTGAACAACCAGCAGAGGGCGAACAAGATGACAAATAGAACAAGAGGAACCCCAAGGCAGACAGGAGGGGCTTTGCATCCAAGTTCACAGAGAACCTAAGTGCAAAAAAAAGCCCTAACTCAAGAGCTTAGAAAGGCGTAAATACAGTCTTGAGCATGAGTTTGACTTAACCCTGGCATTTCCAACTTGCTTCCAGAAGATTTTAGTCTGTGATAGAGATTAAATCCTTTGCAACCAGGACTCACTCAGATCACAATCTCCTAGATACCAGTTTTGGAAAGGGAGGTATTCAGATGTATCAAGGTGGGGGGCAGAAAACCAGCATATTTATTACTCAAATGGTAAGACTTCACATGCATGTAGCAGCTAGACCCTAACTCCCCCGAACACTTATGGAATCACAATGTCCTTAAATTTGAAAAAGAAAGAAATCAAGAGATGGAAAATTGATTTTCATACACCCTAGGTTCAAAATGAAGGCACATAGAAGCATTATGGAAAGAAGAGAATTTCATAACTCTTGATGTTAGGTAAAGGTGTGAATGTTCTATTAAAAACATTAAATATATATTTCTGGCCTCTGCTCAGTTTGGTGGCCTAGTGGGTCTTTTGGGTCAAGTATTCGTTATAATGTAGATCAATGTGTCCAAGAGCAGTTGTATTTTGAGAAATTGAGAAAATTTTTTTAATTATAAAATCTGGTTTGGGCAAAAGTCTGGGGAAATGGAATCATCAAGTACACACTATTGGCTGGACTATAAATTGGGATGACTTTTGGAGCGCAGTTAGGCAAGCATAACTCTGTGTGAATGTCCAACAGAATCCCTCATTCTCACCCCATAAAAACACTAGGAACTGTTCAAAGATATGTATATAAGGATGTTCATTGTAGTACTCTTTGAACTAGTTACGTTTTAGAAAGAACTTAATGATTGAATTATAGACACAGTGCACTTGCTGGGCTGTTTGTGTTTTATCTGCTCAGTCCTTACTAAATGCATCTGATTACATTTCACATCAGTTCATGTAAAATGTCCTCTTATTCCCTGCACTCTACTGTTCCTCTTCCTGGGCTGTTGTAAAAATAAGGAGGAAAATTTGTATTCATGATGTGAAAAGACATCCATGATACACTGTGAAGATTTTTGAAAAATCAGCCATTGAATAATAATACATGGATGGATAGTATAATCACATGAAAACTATGTGTCAATATGTAACACACTACATTGTTGGAAGGGGTTTCTTCTGGGGAGAGAGACTGATGGTGGAAAGGGACAGCTAAGTGAGCACGTTCCCTTTTTATCATTGGCAGGTATGCACTGTTTATATACATAAACATAAACTTCTTATACAAAGATTCTTAAACACCGACATGAAAGCCTAGTCCTCCAGCTCCTCCACACAGGGACACCTAAGCCAGATCTCCCCCAAGGGAGCTGTAAAGTCACTTAGAATGACAGGTCTGAAAGATCCAAAGAGGCAAAGCTAGTTTTCCACGGAACTGCGGTTGGTCGACTAAAAGTTTTGACTTAGTGTCTCTTCAAATCTGGATTTGAACCAGCCATCTAGAGTTACTAATTGACCTGACAATCCCTTGAATCAATGAATTTTATATCAAATGCTGATTCTAAACCAGATTGTTTGGGGGAGTGGGTGGGTACAGTATCCACGTATAATTGCTGAAAAATGCAAACAGTATCATCCCAGTATGAGTAAACTTGCAGCTTGCTTCCTCAATGGCACTGGAAGTTCTTAATTAATATAACTGTGAAAGAAATATTCTATATCCACAAACGATCTTTTTCCCTTTTTCTCCCCATTAATGTGGCCCTTGGGATGATGACAAGAGCCATTTTGAAAATTTTTCTTTGCTACAGTGTGCAAGATGGTGGCTTTGGTGAGCCAACCAGTGATGACCCATCCTCGGTCATTTTCAGGTGAAGGTCTGGTCAGTGCTCTTGTTGGGCAGCCTTCTCCATAGCTCTTCTTCCTGCTTCTGTGGGATGCTTGGAAATAAAAGTGTTTCTCTTTCACATTGTATATGTTCAGCATTATCCTGGCTTTCACCCCGCATATTTTCCTCCAATCTGGTTTTATTTTGTCTTAGCCTCTCCCCAAATCTAATCTCATAACAAGCCATAGAAGCAGGGAAAAGAGAACCAGCATTAATAGGCATCTTCTTTGTGCCAGGTACTGGGTGTTGTGTTTCCCTACATTTGTCACTTAATTCTAACAACACTTCAAGAGAGGTCCTATGACCCTCACTCTCCTCACAAAAGAATAGGTTCAGAGGAGCTAAAAGCTGGCCTCGGGTCATGTCACTTGTAAGTGACAGAGCTGGGGTTTGACGCCCTGTCTGCTGGACGCCAAAGTCTACACCCTTTCCAACAATCCCGACTTGACCAAAAAACGTATTTATGTTTCTAGTGTTTATATCACTCGCCACCCGGATCTTTCCATTGCACATGCTTGAATTTGCAGAGCCATGAAGTCCCGTGTGCAGACGTTAATCTCATCCCACTGCCTTTTCCTCAGCTGGTGTGGAGGGTCCAAACAGAAAGCTGAAAAGCTGTCTGAACTAAAGGACTTTCCTAATACGAAGATCACCAGTTTATCCTCTTGCAGTAAAAGAAGATTTGTCACAGGATGAGGAGGAGGGCCACTGACAGCTCGGCCCCTACATGGGAGCTAACGTTGTTCCAGAAACTCTTGCTCTGGTTACTCTTCCATGTCTTTGGAATTTGAATGATTTTTAACCTGCTGGTGGAACTCTGTCTCAGGAAGGGGAGCCCCACCAACACATTCTTTGCCAGGATGTGATAACAGCAGAAGGAAAGCAGTGTTTAGATACTGACAACACTGCAATACTTAACATGGTTAGATTTGTCTGAGTCCAGCACTGAGGTCCAAGAAAAGATCATACAATTCCCAAATTTAATAGAAGCGTATGGACACACTTAATGGAAAGCAAGTATATAGTTCTTTAAAATACCAACTCTCAGTAAAATTGTCATACTTTCAATTCCTAGATTAAACACTCATGAATTCATTCAAGCACAAATACAAGAGTGTTGTTTGCAGCATCGGTTTTGTGGGTGAGCTCATCAACCCCCATTTCCCTGCTGGGATATGAGCCTCACCAAGAGCTCACAGTACTGATGAGTGAAAAAGCTAAATTTTTGTATTCCAAGACAAAATTTTTTCATCTTTTCCTTAAAAATAACTTCAGCTGCCTTCATTGCTGTTGTTAATCTGGAGGTGATGAGTGTCCACTGAGAAAAGTTTAAAAAATACCAAACAATAGAGACAAATACAAAAATTGCACTAACATTTCTACCTACAAGTGACCACCCTTAATATTTCGGTGTCATCTTCCTAGCACTTGTACACTTTCAGCTTCTTTTTTTCAAAATTAAGATTATGCAGAGCACACTATTTTATTAGTAGCTTTTCCACTTAATCGGTTTTTCAGTTTCTTATGTTATTAAGTATTCCCTTCTAATATTAAAATAATCAATGGAAAATGGAGAAATAAAACAAAATGCTTTATTTTTATGATGTTCACATCATCCGTATAGAAACGAACCCTGTCTGAGGCAGCAGTCCCTAGATCCATCCATCCTGTACCCCATAATCTTGACCACAAGGCTCAAGTGAACTGAGATATGTCCCACCTCACCAGCCTCAGGGGCAAGATGAGGTCAAATATCTCTTAATGATCTAATCAGATTTTTCTGAAAACCCATCACACCAGTTGAAATTTTTGTCCACCTCAGAGGTCTTTTCTCCTATTATAACTCAAAGAACCCCAAGAATGCTGCAGGCAGGCAGATCTGTCTTAGGTAACACTGCCTCAAGTCATGGAAAGCAGAAAGCTGTGATCAGTCAGGGATTAACATGTGCTGTAACAAACCCCAACATTCAGCAGCTGAAACCAGGTCAGTGTTATTTCTCCTTCACTCAGGAGTTCACATGTGTGTTCCTTGGGGGTCCGGTGGGGAGCAGCTGTATTCAGTCACCTCCCGAGGCGACACTGACATACAGCTAGCAGAAGGGGAAATGCGTTCAGGGAGAGAGTCTCATGGGCTTCCACCACAGTCCTTTGGCCAGGAGTCATGACATGGTCATACCTCACTGCCAGGCAGGCCAGGAAATGTGGTCTGACTGCCCAGAAAGGTGAGAACACACATTTTCACAAGCACAATCAGTCTCTGCCACCTTCTCCTCTTGGCACCAAATACTCATTTGTAGCCCTCTTCCTACGCCATAGACATACCCTCCCATCTCCCCCAAGAGCATCAGTGAAAAGCACCACCCAGCTATGGCATACAGCTCATCGTCCAGAACCTTGCCCTGATTCACAGTTTTCTCCCTCATATTTGAAGGGGGCTCTTTGTGGATGGGTGAGCTGTGGACTAAAATATAAAGGCTCTCACTTCGCTCGCTCCCTCCCTCCCATGTATACACTCAACTTCCAAGGATAGAGCAGAGACTCATCAACCACCATCAAAGCTCCCACTTGGAAATGGGAGGAATGACAGACACCTGCCAGTTACTGATTTGTAGCAAAGGTGAAATTCAGTGGGCAGGCCTTGTCAAGACACCAGCTAGCGCAGTGGAAGAAGTTGTCTGATTTACCTGGCCCTGACAGTTGGGAGGAACTACCTCGTCCCTTGCTTTCCACCTAAAGTGGGCACACGGGAGGACATCTTTCTTCAGAGGCTATAGCAATGACATGCATCGCTTCCTGCCTTGTCAATTTTGGCCAGCCAAGGGCTGATTTAAAGAACAAGGCTCTTTTTAGGCAAGGCTCTTGGTGTATTTGAATACATAATTTCCACAGAAAATGCAGCAAACTCCTGGTCTATTTCTTTCTCATGATGTAATTCTCAAGATTCTTATTTACTTGCTTCCTTGTGTCCATGTCTTCTCCAACCCCACTCCCACTTAACAGGGGCCACTTCAATAATACGAAATAGTAATCTGATCTTCACAGATGGGTTGAGTCCCTCTGTTCAGCTAAGAAGTCTTAGGGCCTTTGTCTCTCAAACTCATTTTCTGCCTTATTTTCTGTTGTTGGAGTCCATAGGAAGCTGGCTTTTCAGTCCCTATTCTCCCTTTGGTATCATCAAAGCTTTACTGACGTTCGTCCTCAATGTCCAAACTCCCCTGACTATGATGTCTTCTTCACTCTAGTCTCATAGACAAGCGCACTGGGGTAGGGCATCTTTCTGTAATGACGCTTTCATGCCTTTGGCCCAAATACTTGCAGCAACCACCATGTGCCAAGCCCTGGATGCAAAGATAAACACAACACAGTGCCTGACTCTGAGAGGTCCAGGAACACACCGTTCTCCTAAACACATGTACGAGGCTGGATGAGAGCACGGTGGAGGAAACACAGGTGCCTGGGAAGGTCAGGGAAGGTTTCCCGGAGGAAATGTCATCGAAGTTAAGTTGAAGACTGATTCAAGGTTTTCCAGAGGTTTGCAGACACAAAGGCTCTAACAGTCTAAACAAGCAGTCATACAAGGTAGTACCGGCTAATTATAGGCAGCTCGCTCGCTCGCTCTCTCTCTCTCTCTCTCTCTCAGCAACTGCTCGAAGCTCAGGATTAAGTACTGAGTGTCCACAAGTTATCCTCTGACAGGCAGGCTACGTCAGTTCCGATCAGTCGTGTCTAATATCTTGGAAGCTTGCTTTACCCCGCACTCTTTTGCACAGGCACCACTGGAGTTTACTGGAAAGTTCTAGGAGGGGGCATGGATGCTTATGTACCCTTGATGAATCAGTATCTTCCTCTCTCGGAAGGTCCTCCTGCTTCATCAAGCAGGCCATTTGAGGAAGGAAGCGTATGCTATGGTGACATGGAAAGGGTGCCCACCTGGATCAGCAGAACCAACGCTGGCCATCAGTGATGGAGGTTAAGACCTCGTCACCTGCCCTCCCAGCTTCTTTCTTTGGCTCTAGCTCTCTCCACTCTTAATGGCACAAAAGTTGAGGAGGTCTCTCTTCTAGAATATTCTGCAAAATGCCCATTGCCTGGCAAATCATGTTGCCCTTTGAGTTAGCTCCAGCTCCCTCTCAATGGACGATCTTCCTCCCGTGTCGCTGTCCCTGCCCTGCTCCAGCAGTGAGAAGGGTGCTGGGCAGCTCTTTTGAAAGAGAAAAGCTCCTGCAGGTTCAGGACTATTTCTGTTTTTGCCAGAAGCACAGTTCTATCCCGAACACCCCCCCTTGCTAGCGTCAGCTGAGGCTTGATAACTAGGCCTTTACTTGTGGACGCTGCAAAAGCACACGTCTCCCCCCGTGTACTTCTGCATAGTCTTTAATTGCCAGAGGGGAAAACAGGAGGGTTAATGCTCACCAGCATTACTGAAGCATTCTATTCATTCTTTGGTGGATCTGGATAAATTCTTAGAATGAAGTGAATTATTGAGCTGAAGTCAGGATCATTTGGGTCCAAAGGATACAGACTAAGTCACCTCAGGAAAAGGGAGACTTAATGACAGGCCCCAGATAGCAGGGACACAGGGACAGTCCCAGGTGGGGCAGGGATGAGGGCTTCCCTTATTTAACAAAATCGATGTCTGTTTCCTGACTCAAAGTTCTCAGGAGAGGAAATAGATCAGCCGTTCAATCCACCTTTGCCACCAGGTAACCAGATCGTAGGTTTCACGCCAGCCAGAGGATGGCCTGTCCTGTTAGGTCTCCTTTCCTGGACAATTAGCTGTGACCAGGGAAGCGGTTCCCATAGGCACACAAGGGGAGTGGGTGAGGAGCCACCCCAAATGTACCTAATACACCATGAGACTAGGGGCATCCATTAGGAGCTGTGTTTTAGACCCAGAGTGCCTGATTCTAACGTTGGCTCCGCCCTTTGCCAGTTGTTTGACCTTGAGCAAGTTACTTAATTCCTCAGTTTCCTTATCCTTAAAATAGGGCATATAAATGGCATGTTCTCATAGGACTGTTGTAAGGATTTTTTTTGTTGTACTTGTTTGTATTTTGGGGTTTTGCGGGGAAGGGTTGGTAATTAGGTTTGCTTATTTATATTTTTAATGGAGGTACTGGGGATCGAACCCAGGACCTCATGCATGCTAAGCATGCTCTCTACCACTGATCCATAACCTTCCTCTGTTGTAAGGATGAAATGAGACAAAGCAAAAAAAAAAAAAAGCCTTCAAATCTATAAGCGGCACACAGTGGACATTCAGTGGGTATTGCTAGGATCATATTTTCCTCCCAAACAAGTGCCGCTCCCTCAGTTTCCTGTTAAAGGCATCCTCTTTCTCCCGTACTACAGTCATATGTCAACCACCATGTCCCGTTCCTTCTTCCTTTGGTAAGTTTTATATTTTACTTGCTGATTCATCTATTTACCTGGCTTCCAGTTTTTGAACATCCATTTGCTACATAAAAATAGTTTTTCCTTCCCAGTCTTGCTGGCAGTCTCCATCATAAGCCCTTAATACCTCTCAAGTGGCGTGCTGCAGGCAGGGTTCTAAGTGGTCTCCCTGACTCCGGCATCCCGCAGCCAGATTCACTTTGCTAACCTGCATTCTGATCCTGGTCCTCCCCCTCTGGACAGTTTTCAGTGTTTCCCTCTTGCTAATACACAGTTCACGTGTTAAAACTTGACGTTCAAAACACTCAACAGTTTGAATCTGACCTGCCTTGTAGCTTTGTTTGGCTCAGCGTCCCCACGATAGAATCACGCCCCATTAACTGGACTGTTCTTGTTTCGGGCTCCGTTGCAGCTCGTAGTGATAACACTTCCCTGCCCTTGTGCCCTTGCTTGGGCTGTTCCACGCACTGGAACTGCCGAACTCCCCGCTCCGTGGACAGGCAGCATCAGCACCACCTGGGAGCTTATTAGAGATCTCACACCCAAAACCTGCTGACCAGAACCTGCATTTTAACAACATCCTCAGATGATTCATATACATGCATTTTTCCTATGAGATATTTTACAAGATAAAATATCTTTAAATTTATTAATATCTTGTAAGTTGTATAGGTTAACCCTCTCCATCTCTCATCCTGTTAAAATTATACCCTTGCCCCAAAGCCTGGCTCAAATAATACTGCCTTCTCCAGACATTTTTAACTACTAGAGCTGAAAATAATTTATTCTCTGAATTCCCATTGCTGCTTTCTGAATTCTCTAAATTTCCCACAACTGAATTCTTTACACCTCCTTATGGTAATCAGCACTTTTTTTTTTAATGCATTGACAATTCTGTAATTACTTTTAAAAATTGAGATATAATCAACATAAAACATTACACTCATTTCAGGTGTACAACATGATTTGATATTTGTATGTATTGTGAAATGATCACCACAATAAGTAATTAACACTCATCACCACACATTAATATTTTTTCTTGTGATGAGAACTTTTAGGATCTACTCTTTTAGTAACTTTCAAATGTACACAGTACAGTATTACTAACTATAGTCCTGCTACAGCTCCAGGATTTATTTTAGAACAGAAGTTTGTACCTTTTGACCCCCATTACCCATTTTGCTCACCCCTCACCCTCTGGCAACTGCTAATCTGTTTTCTATATCTATGAGCTTGATTTCTTTTTTAATATTCCATATGTATGTGTATAAATATGTATATACATACACACACACAGACACATGCATATATGAGATCATACAACTTTTTTCTGTCTGACTTATTTAACATAATGCCCTCAAAATCCATCCATGTTGTCACAAATGGCAGAATTTCTTTCTTATGGCTGAACAATATTCCATTGTTATATATACCACAATTTCTTTATCCATCCGTCCATCGATAGACACTTAGGTTTCTTCCATGTCCTGGCTGTTGTAAATAATGCTGCAATGAACACAGAAGTGCATTTATTTTTGAGCTGGTGTTTTTGTTTCCTTCAGTTACATACTCAGAAGTACAATTGCTGGGTTATACGGTACTTCTAATTCTAATTTTTTGAGGAAACTTCATACCATTTTCCACAGTGGCTGCACCAATTTATATTTCCACCAGTAGCGCACAAGGGTTCCATTTTCTCCACATCCTCACCAACACTTCTAATTTGTTACTGTTATTTTTGTATTGTTATTTTTGATCATAGCCATTCTAACAGGTGTCAGGTGGTATCTCATTGTGGGTTTGATTTGCATTTCCCTGATAATTAGTGGTGCTGAGTACCTTTTATTGGACATGTTGGCCATCTGTATGTCTTTTTAGGAAAAATATCTAGTTAGACCCTCTGTCCATTTTAAAATTGGATTTTGGAGAGATGTCCAATTATATGAGTTCTTTGTATATTTTGGATATTAACTCGTTATGAGATATAAAATATCTTCTCCCATTCTTCATGTTGCCTTTTCATTTTGCTTATGGCTTCCTTTGCTGTGCAGAAGCTTTTAAGTTTTATGTAGTCCCATTTGTTTATTTTTGCTTTTGTTACCTTTGCTTTTGGTGTCAGATCCAAAAAATCATCACCAAGACTAGTATCAAGGAGCTTAAGGTTTCAGGTCTTACATCAAGTCTTTAATCCACTTTGAGCAAATGTTCATGTATGATACTAGATAGGGGTCTAGTTTTCCTAACATCATTTATTAAATTACTGTCCCTTCCCCATTGTACATTCTTGATTCTTTTAATTGACCATATATGTGTGGGTTTATTTCTAGGCTCTCTATTTTGGTCCACTGATCTGTTTATCTGTTTTTATGACAATGCATACTGTTTTGATTACTATAGTTTTGTAATATAGCTTGAAATTAGGGCTTATGATGCCTCCAGCTTTGTTCTTTTTCAAGATTGCTTTGGCTCTTCAGGGCTTTTTGTGGTTCTATACATATTTTAGGACTGTTTGTTTTATTTCTGTAAAAAACATCATTGGAACTTTGATCGGGACTGAATTTGTAGTTTGCTTCAGGTAGTATACATTTTAACAATATTAATGCTTCCAATCCATGAGCATGAATTTCTTCCCATTTATTTCAGTTTCTTCCATTAATGCCTTATAATTTTCAGTATACAGATCTTTCATCTCCTTTGTTAAATTATTGCTAAGTATTTTATTCTTTTTGATACAATTGTAAATGGGATTGTTTTCTTAATTCTCTGTTATTAGTCTATAGAAACTTAACTGATTTTGGCATATTTTGTATCCTTCAATGTTATTGAATTCATTTACTAGTTTTAACAGTTTTTTGGTGAAGTCTAGGATTTTCTATATATGTCATCTGCAAATAGTAACAGTTTTATTTTTTCTGTTCCAATTTTGGATGCCTTTTATTCGTTTTCTTACTCATTGCTCTGGCTAGAACTCTCAATACTATGTTGAATCAGAGTGGTAAGAGTGGACACTCTTGTCTTGTTCTCGATCTTAGAGGAAAAGCTTTTAGCTTTTTCACCGTTGAGTATATTAGCTGTGGACTTGTCATGTGTGGCCTGTGTTATATTGAGGTTTTCTCTCACCCACTTTGTTGTGAGCTTTTATCATAAATGGATGCTGAATTCTGTCAGATGCCTTTTCTGCATCATTTTGTTGATGTGGTGTATAGTGTTGATTTACAGATGTTGAACCATTCTTGCATTCCTAGAATAAGTCCCACTTGATCATAGTTTATGATCCTTTTAATGTGGTGTTGAATTTGGCTTGCAGATATTTGAGGATTTTTGCATCTATGTTTTACCAGGAATATTGGCTTGTACTTTTCTTGTGATGCCTTGTCTGGTTTTGGTATCAGGGTAATGCTGGCCTCGTAAAATGAGTTTCGGAGTGCTCCCCTCTCTTCTTTTTTAGGGGACGTGTTTGAGAAGTATTGGTATTAATTCTCTGAATGTTTGGTAGCAGTCACCAGTAAAGCCACCTGGTCCTGAGCTTTGTTTCCTTAGGAGGTGTTTGATTATTGATTCAATTTCCTCATTAGTAGTCACTCTGCTCAGAATTTGTATTGTTTCATGATTCAGTCTTGGTAGGTTGTACATTTCTAGAAAGTTATCCATTTCCTCTAGATGGTCCAATTTGTTGGTGTAGCATTGTTCATAGTAGTTGCTTATGACTCTTTAAATTTGTGGTATCAGTTGTAATGTCTCCTCTTTCATTTCTGACTTTGTGTCCTCTTTTTGTTAGTAAATCTAGCTAAAGCTTTGTCAATTTTATCTTTTCAAAGACCCAGATCTTAGTTTCATTGATTTTTTTTCCCTATTGTGTTTTTATATCTATTTATTCTGCTCTGGTCTTTGTTGTTTCCTTCCATCTACTAACTTTGGGTTTTGCTTGCTCTTCTTTTCTAGTTCCTTAGGGTGTAAAGTTAGGTTGCTTTGAGATTTTTCATGTTTCTTGATGTAGGCATTTATCACTGTGAACTTCTTTCTTAGAACTGCTTTTCCTACATCCCATAAGGACATGGTGCATTTCCATTTTATTTGTCTCAAGGTTTTTATTTTTTCTTTCTTGACCCACTGGTTGGTCAGTAACATGTTTCATCTTCACATATTTGTCAATTTTCCGGTTTTCTTGTAATTGATATCTAGTTTCATAGCGTTATAGTAGAAAAGTGCTTGAAACAATTTCAATCTTCTTAACTTTATCAAGACTTGTGGCCTATCATGCAATGTATCCTGGAGAACACTCCTTGTGCACTTAAGAATGTATACCTTGTTTCTTTTGGGTGGATTGTTCTGTATCTAGCTCCTAAAGTAATCTGAACTAATGTGTCACTGAAAGCTGCTGTTTCCTTATTGACTTTTCATCTGAATGATCTATCCACTGATGTGAGTGGGACATTAAAGTTCCCTACTATTATATTGCTGTCTATGTCTCCCTTTAGGTCTGTTATTATATAAGTAGAAGGCAGTATAATATTAGTAGGGGACTTTAAGAAATTTTTAATGAGCATTTTTTTCAAATACATACAAAAATAGAGAAATAAGCCTATATTTATGCATCATCCAACTCAAACAATGGTTAACAATTCACCTATTTCATCTATTTTTCTTATATAGCCACAATTTTCTGGAGTACTTAAAATTCCATAGTAAAGCATTGATACTGGTATTTTAGTAGGTATCTCCAGAAGATAAATTTTTTAAAAAACCTAGCTACAACACCCTTATCACAAAAAACCAAAAATTACAATTAGAAAAATCCTTAGTAAAATCTTTTTTCTTGTTCAAATTTCTCCATTGTCTGAGAAACATCTTTCTAGAGTTGTTTTGTTCAGGTCAGTATACAAGCACTGTCCACCCATTACAATTGGTTGATCTGTCTAATTTCCCATGTCATTTATTTGTTGAACAAACTCAGCCTAACATACATTTTTTAAAAATCACTCTGGATAAACAAATTGTGGCATATACCTACAATCAATATTATTCAATCTGAAACAGGAAGGAAATTCTGACACGTTAACATGGATGAACCTTGAGGATATTGGGCTAAGTGAAATAAGCCAGCCACGAAAGGACAAATGCACATATACCTCCACTTGTATGAGGTACATAGAGTTATCAATTCACTGAGAAGGAAAGGTGCTTTCCAGGGACTGGGGGGATGGGGAAGTGGGATGTTGTTTAAAGGGTATAGAGTTTCAATTCTGCAAGATGAAAGAGGCTGGAGATTTTTTGCACAAAGATGTGAACAGACTTAACACTACTGAAATGCACTTAAAAATGATCAAAATGGTAAAAAAAAAATTTTTTTTTTTTTGCTTAGTTTTATGAAAGGGAGGTAATTAGGTTTATTTATTTATTTCTATTTGGAGGAGGTACTGGGGATTGAACCCAGGACCTCGTGCATGCTAAGCATGCACTCTACCACTTGAGCTATATCCTCCCCCTAAAATGGTAAAAATTTTGTTATGTGTATTTTATCACAATTTAAAAAAATTTTTAATCACTGTTGTGTGGAGAACAGTTTGCAGACAAGAAAAATCAGAAGCAAGCTGACTAGCTGGGATGCTATTGCAGTGGTCTGGGTGAGGCAACAGTGGCTTGGATTAGAGTGACAGAGGTGGAGGTGGTTGAGAAGGAATCAGATTTGGGGACCATTTAAAAAGCAGAAACAGTAGTACCTGCTGGCAGATTGGATTCTGAGTGTAAAGGAATGGGAAAAATGTCAGACTCCCAGGACTCTAACCTGATCAACTGAGTGACAGGCAGTGCCACTGAGTGCTGTGAGGGATTCTGGGGGAGGAGCCAGCTGCCAGGTGGCAGGTTGATTGCACTGGACCTTTTCCATCAGGGAAAGGGCAACCAATCTCCTTGGAACAGGCACTCGTTCCGGATTTGGATTTGGTTTCCCTGGCTGTCATCATGCTGCTGCCAGCACGCTCTCTACGGACTTGCTGGATGACTTATACTCCACCATGTTCTCCTACACAATGTTACTTCTGACTAAGGAACTCATTTTTACAGAGAAAAAGCAGGCCATAAGCTAATGCCCATGAGATTCCTTAATCATATTATGTCTCCCAACTCCAGAAGCAGGTAGCTCGGTAGAACAGAGGCATGGTCTGTTGGCAGCCAGCCCCCATGCCAGCTGGAGAAACACCATGCAGGGATTCAACATATGCTCTCCCCAGCATTGCTGTTTCTCCCTTAGGAATACTCCCAAAATACACTTGGCCAGGAACCCAAGGGGTGGAAATAGTGGTAGTTAAAATGACACCTACTGACTTACCCAAAATTATTTACCTCCTTTACTCAAAGATTCTGTTTGGGAGATTTTGGTACCTGGAGGAGAAATGCTTTCACCTGGAGACAGTCTTCCAAAAATGACCAACTGGGCTATCCTGTTAGCCAGGCCAATGAACTTTAAGCCAGATTTGATTTTATGTAGAAAAGTAAAGAGATGGGATTTTCTGACACTTAAGTATCAAGGACACTTATTATATATAACCTACGTTTCCAGGTCCCAGCATCTTGCATTGATACCCAGAAGTCCTGGAAACATCGCCTTCCATGGACTGTGTGCTGTCCTGCCCTTCCCTCCCGGCTCCTCACTGCAGTCTGTTACCTAAAGCCCACAGGCTGCCCGCTGCCCTTGCATGAGATCACCAGTATCCCTGCCAACTGCCCTTTTAATACCTCCGGGTACCAGGGAGGTGCTGGGATCCACCCACGCACACTGTCACCTGGGCCACTGGCAACACTGCACATCCCTGTGGGTCTCCCAGAGTCTCTGTCCAAAGCAGACACTTCCGGGGAGGGGGGTGTATAGCTCAGTAGTACGGCACGTGCTTAGCATGCACAAGGCTCTGGGTTCAATCCCCAGTGCCTCCACTGAAATAAATAAACCTAATTATCTGCCCCTTCCCCCAAAAAATAGCAAAAAAAAAAAAAGCAGACACTTCTGTTTTCTTTGTTTCCTGCCCACAAACAGCAATCAAAACTTAGGAACTAGCACCAATTTCATTCCCATAGAGCCAAGCCTCTCCACCCATCACACTCCAAATCAAGACAAACATCACTCCCCAAAATGCACAAGGCACCTCGCCAAATCAGAACACCTTCCATCACTTTCCAGGGAATGGTGACTTCCCGGTTTAAGTTCACAGGTATTCCTTTTGTTAGGAAAGGGTCTGTTCTAGTAAATTTCCTAAAATTGAATGGATACCAATTACTAAGGCCTTAAACTCAAGTGTATAAGAAATGCAAATTTTTTATCACAATGATTTTTTTGGTCTGACGGTCACTGTCTACCACCACTTCTCATTCTGCAGGGTGGCAAACGTGAAATCTTGGCCAGTTCAGATCATGATTTCTCAATAGTTCAGGCTCCCTGCCTGCCTTTCCTGGGGCTGCATCTGAATTCTGGCAGTTGAGGGGAGGGGTGAGGCTTGGAATCTGCGGTAGGAGAAGCCTGATCCCAGAGGCCTCTGTGCTGGGGCGTCCTCAGTCCTCGGGGTGTCCTGGCTGGATTACAGAGCCCTCTCGCGGGCCTCTGCTCTTCTGCTGCACGCACACTGCTCTCAGCCACACGGAGGAGCTTGGCTGTACCTGTCCTCGCGGGGACACTGAGACAGCCCCAGGGACCATCCAGGGCATCTTCCCTTCACCGCTCCCAAGCCACCCTTCATGGGGGCTCTCAAGGCTGCTGCCTCCCTTCTCAATCTCCTCACTTACTTGGCAGTGATCATGAGCGAGTTTGGAGTCACTGCCTTTCCTCAAAGGGCGCATTGGCTGCAAGTGGCTTCCTCAGCCCGGAGCCCAGCCGAGCCACCTCCCCTCCCCAGTTCCCTCTGGGCCTCCGCGGGCAGGTGCGGCAGGGAAAGTGGGCAGGCTGCCCCGGGGCCCCCACCCTTCTCAGGGTCCCTTCCAATTCGCAGACATCCTCATACCCACCTTGGATACTACGTGACAGTCCACCACCCCGTGTTCCGTTTGCCACTAAACAAAATCAGGAGAAGCAGAGAAGGCATTGGTTCTTCCGGAAACTTTTAGGGGTTGTCTCAACACAAAAAGGAAAACCTCCTCCCCTTTGGGATGGGGAATGCTGTCTCCCTCTGGCGTTGGGAACTGGGATCCTCCTTCAGAGCACAGCTTGTCTGCAGTGGCTTCAGGAATTAATTCATGGCAGGCCGGTTAAGGGGATGCCAGTTTGCCGGCAGCCCAGGGTCCTCCACCTGGGTGGTCGGATGGGGAACCAGGAGCTACAAGATACCAAAGTCCAGATCACCTCAGAATTCACAGAAGAGCCTTTAAATGCTTTTTTTTCTTCTGATGCCAGCAAAAACTTTTTGTGTGTGTTTGTGGGGGTGGGGGTTGCTTTGTTTTATTTATTTATTTTTAATTGAAGTATAGCCCATTTACAGTGTTGTGTTAATTTCTGGTGTACAGCATAGCAATTCATTTATACGTATATAAATAAATATATTTCTTGTCATATTCTTTTTCATTATTGGCCATTATAAGGTATTGAATACAGTCCCCTGCACTATACAGTAGGACTTCGTTGTTTATCTTTTATATATAATAGTTCATACCTGCAAATCCCCAACTCCCAGTTTATCCCTCCCAACCCCTTTGCCCGCTGGTAACCATAAGTTTGTTTTCTATGTCTGTGAGTCTGTCTCTGTTTTGTAAATAAGTTCATTTGTATCTTGTTTTTCTCTCCTACACAACAGTGTAGGAGGGTTCCCTTTTCTCCACAACCTCTCCAGCATTTATCCTTTCTGGACTTTTTAATGATGGCCATTGTGACCAGTGTGAGGTGATACCTGATTGTAGTTTTAATTTGTAAATCCTCTTTAAAAAAAAAAAAAATGGAGGTACTGGGGATTGAACCCAGGACCTGGTACATGCTGAGCATGCACTCTACACTGAGCTCTACCCATCCTTCCACCCCTAGGTTTCTTTTTGCCAGCTATTTTGAAGAGACTCAGAAACTCTAGAATTTTTTTTAAAACATGCATTTTCTCCCCAGCCCACTAATAGTTCTAAACGAACAATTTTCTGAGAAGTTCACCTCACTTCCGCACACCAGTTTCCTCATGTCCTAGGGTAACTGGTCTCAAATTCCATTCTAGGGTTTGTCATCAGTCTGTAGGGCCAATATATGCTTTGACCTTAGACAGTCGTTTAATTTTCTCTGCACCTCAATTTTCTGCTGTAAAATAGGGCAAATTGGATCTATAAAATCACAGGTAAAGCCCTTGGAACAGAGCTTGGTACATAGTAAGCCATCAATAAATATTCCTAGCATCATTATGACTATTATAAACCCCACATGAACCCCAGCATGCAGCAGGGCTGAGTCTCAGGCCATAGCTCAGATATGCAAAAGATGTAACTTGCTTTATTTTTCCCCAAGTCTACTGAGTTTCTATTTTGTGTGCCCATTGCACTGGGTGGCAGAAACTTCATTCCAACTAATTCCAGGTAAACTCACATAATTTCGAGTCTTCCTCTTTCTAGGGTGTGCCTCTCTCCGGGGCCTTTGCCAGGTTCTAATGGTCTGGCATCTGGCCAGCTGTTGGCTGAGGTCATCCTAGACGGTCCCAGGCCAGCAACCCATCGAGGTCCCTGCAGTGGAACTGCCTCCCCAGGGAGCCCAGCTTAGATCCAGGTCTACTGCCTGGGGAGAGGCATAGCAGAGAACCCCTCTAAGAGAAGTCAGCTTCCTTTATGAGTTCAGGGGGAGGCTATGTTTTCAGATTCCTATACCACATGTTTCTCATTAGTGGCAATTTATTTTTTACCCAATGCCCTTTACCAAAGCCAACCAGGAGACATCCATTCTATATCCCAGGGAAGGGTCATTACATCAGAGAAGCAGAGGAAATACATCTTGGAGGCTCGAACATCTGAGCTTTTCAGAATCAAAAGCCTGGCCTTGAAAGAGTCACAGCATCGGGTTTATGCCAAAAACACCAGGTTGGATAGAATAGGGGGTGATGGTGAAAGTCAGGTTTTCCAAGCTGAACTGAGATACCGAATCTCTAAGTTAGAGAGAAGGAAAAAGGAGAGCTAGAAAGGAAACAGGTAAATTAGATTCTGGGTGTAGGGGTGGCCGACCATATCGGTTAACCCAAACTGGGACACTTTAGAAAGACAAAGTGCTAGGAATAACTAGGCTGGGACCACAGGCACAAACCAGGACTGTCCCAGGCAAACGGGCACAGAAGGACATATGTTCACTCTACGTAGGGTCCCTCTCCCCACTCCTAGCCCAAGACCAAGTGGAGAGACCATGGATATGTTGGGGAATCAGAGGAGAACTCCCAGGGCTCCCCAGCTGGCGTGATTCAGTGGGATGTCTGCAAAGTACGACTCACAAAGGGGTGGAATAAGCCTGATGCAATTCCCCGCACGCCTACCTGTCAAGGAAGCACAGCCAAGTGTTTTCTCTGCCCCGAGAAGTCAGTAGCAGTTGAGAAAGAGCCAGGCCTGGAGAGGACACAGGGCAGACACATGCAGAAGACGAGCGCCCTGCAGGGGGCCCACAAGGGCAGAGGACCAGCACCCCTCTGTCTTCTAGTATGAGCAGTGCTGGGGTGGGGAAGGGGACCCCCTCAAAGCCACACACGTGCTGGATGGGGATCCCCTCCTATGACTGAGACTTCGCTTTGAGTGCCAGATAGTGGGGGGACCTGATTTAGAAGTGAAGTGGTTATGAATGCTGGGGCATAATCTTGCACATCCGAGATGCTGACCAGAGATGCACTTCACGATGAAACAGAAGAGCTGAATCAGTTTCGGGTTCTTGCAACTTTTAACTAAAAGTGCCTCGTTTTTCAAAGACTGCCTTGTGTCTAGTCTTCCAGGGCATCCCACTGTATAGACATACCCTCCCCCCCCTTTAAAATGCTTTAGGTTTTATATTGTTCTGAAGTGGAAAAATCCTCATCAGTTTTACAAAGTAAAACATAGACCAATATATACACTATGATATCACTTATGGAAACACACGTGTACACACGCTCCCCAAATCTATACGTAAGAACCTCTATTTAAGGGGAGAGGGTATAGCTCAAGTGGTAGAGCGCATGCTTAGCATGCCTGAGGTCCTGGGTTCAATCCCCACTACCTCCTCTAAAAATAATAAATAAACAAATAAACCTAATTACCTGTCCCCTGCCAGAAAAAAAAAAAAAAAAAAAGGAAGAAGGAAAAAGAACCTCTCTTTGTACGCAGCTGGCAATAAAGATCTGGAAAGATATTTGCCAAATTGAAAACAACAGTTACCTCTGAGGCAAGGACTCCAATTAGGAGACTGAAAGTTAAGGTAGACATTTTCACTTTATAGGTATTGTTCAAAAAAGTTTTTTTAAACAGCAAGAATATATTCAAGTATCCCTTGTGTTATCTATTTTTAAAAATTGTCCCCTTGTAGCAGCCAGGAAACAGATGGTACAAATTAAGATAATTTGAGGAGAGTTTAATTAAGGGACAGTTATAAAAGTATGGGTAGGGTTCAGGAGAACCACTTAGGGGAGTAATGTTACCACCCAAAACCCAAAGGGATGAGAGAGAGGGAGCTATGAGAACCCAGGAGAGAGTTACATTCTGAGGTTTCCTGGGGGAGCGCTTAGGATGCAGCCCATCTGAGGAGTTAGGAATTCAATTCTCCACCTTCCCTCCAGTCATGTGCTGGAGGTCCGCCTTGGCCAGATCCAGTAGGAAGCCAGAGAACAAAGGAACCTGATGTAGTTCATACAGCGAGGCTCCTGGGGCAGAGAGCTGAGAGCCAAGGCGTAGAGGGTGGATTTGAAGGAGTGAAAGGAAGGTAACATTATGGCTACTTGAGAAATTGCTAGTAGTCAGGTGACAATGGCAAATATGAAAGTCAAACACTGAGGTGGAGGTACCTCTGATTAACTGAAGATTGCAGAAAAGGGAACAGTTAAGAGTTGAGTATCTCAAATTTGAGGCTCCTCTTGGGTATTAGAAAAAGATCTTTGATAGGAAAATATTGGTTGTTAAACAGTGCTGGCATAATTAATCACTTGAAAAAACTAAAAAATTGGAACCCCCTGCTTCAAACTATGTGCAAAAATAAGTTTCAGATGTATTAAAGGTCAACATATAAGCATGGAAACACTACGGGAAAACTTAGGAGAAGATAGAAGCTTTGTGTGGGAGAGGCCAAAAAAGAAGAGACCGACGTATTTGATGACACAGCAATCAGACACTTACCTAAAGCGAGAAAAACCATTAACAAAGTCATAAGACAATACACCATGAGGTACATGGACAGGTATAATAACTACTGTTTTAATATGCAAAGGGCTCCCCTCACTGATTAAAAAAAAAGGACAAGTCATTAAAAGTTCAGATGTGTATAAATTTCACACTTCAGGGCAAGACAAGAAAACCCTAAACATAAAACAATTTTCCTTTGCCCTCTGGCCTCCTCTTTCCCCGCGTTCTCCTTGGTACCACGCACTGTGTGTCTGCATTCTGCATCGACCACACCTCCTCCTCAGCAGAAAGACCTTCTCAACCATAAAGAGTGATGTTCTCCCAGCATCAGCCAGACAAATCCTTAAAGATAACATTCCTTCTCCACCTTGTTAGGAGTCACGATGACCATCACTTCGTGCTTACAGATCTGGATCACGGAAACTGTCAATAAAGTGCCATCTAACGTGCAGCCCTGTGTCTCAAAAAATGTACGTAACTGTGTTTTGACTTTGAATGGGCAGAACAGTTCTCGCAGGTTTCTGGGGGGTTGTTCCCAGGTTACAGTCCTCAAATTTGGCTCAAGTAAAAATTTCCATTTCTTTCATAGATTTATTAATTTTTCCTTGACATATGCCTGAATAAATGTCACCTCACCCCCTTTCTGATCTGAATTCTGAACAAATTAAGATATACTACAAAGAGTAGGGCAGACTGGAGCCAAATACCACCTTTAGGATGGAGTAGTGGCTTACGGAGAAGGCATGGTCTGCGTGAGAGTAAAATGTCCTCCTAACACCGACGTGAGACTCCCACACCACGCGGATCTGTCACAGCAGCGCTGCCCCAGGAGGGAAGGGACGAGATGAGCAGGGACCATCTGAACTCCCCTCATTTTCTCAGACAGGTCATGTGGGCAGAGAAGAGCAGGGGGAGAGAGGAGAGAAGGTCCACCCCCCTCACCTGGACTGGACCACCCAGAGCGGGTGCCTTCTCTGCTAACAACCCCTGTGAATAAGAAAGTTACATTAGGTGAGAGGAAGATACCAAAGGAAGGGAGGGAGGAAGAAGGGGAATGGAGATCAGGGGAGGAAGAGGAGGAACCTCCCCAGTGTATGTATTCATGTGGTGGAAACGATAACATGGAAGCTTCCTCACAGGGGAAGACTGAAACCTGGAGGGCGAGAGCACTCACTTTCTCTTCACAAATTAGCATATTGTTCAATTTGTTCTCTGCAGAATGGCTGTGATTTTTTAAGAATCTCAGGAAGTGCAGAAGCTGTAGAGTTCCTGTACTGGAAAAGGGGGAGTGTTACTTTTGTCAAAGGCCAATGGCGTGGAGAGATCAAGTGCAGAAGAATGGAACCTTGACTTTCCCCTAGGAGGTTCTTAGATGTTGGCATTAACAAGGGCAGCTGGGGGCCTGATGTGGCCCCGAGTCTGGTTGGGGTGATGGGAGGTGATGTAGGTAGTAAATGAACATGGCGCTTTCAAAGAACTGGCAGCGGAAAAGGAAAGATGATGACCTGGCAGCTGGAGAGAAACAAGGCGTTGGGGACAGATTTTGTTCTATGACAGGAGAGATGTGGTCCATTTATCTGCAGTGGAGAAGGTGACAACACAGAGGGAGGGAGAAGGTTCCATGGGCAAGGTCTAGATGAGACGGACAGGGAGAAATCTTGGCTTCTAAAGGAGGTGGGAAGGAAGCCAGGTGAGTGCAGGTACAGGTAAGCACATGAGTGAGAAGGGAAGACAGTTTCTGGTCAGTTGGAAGGTGGGGTCATCTCGTGATCAAGAGGTGGGGGAAATGAGAGAGTTCAGGATTCAGAATAAGAGCAGACAGTCCGACTCGAGCTGGAGACTTCATTTCTCCACTTTGGTAGAACCAGTGCAAAACGTGTGTGTCTTACTGATAGGAGTGGTGGGGGTCCAGAACCCATGGAAGAAGATGATTCACCTGGAATCTAGTCTGAAGAGAAAAAGAAAAAAGCCTCTTCCTGTATAGCGCACTATACTATTGTAGTAACTGCCCATTTTCCACCACCAGCCCCCATTAAAGTGTGAAGAATCACCTCCATCCTCAGAGAGTAGGGACGAGGTGGCATGTGGTAATTATTTGGTAAATAACTGTCCACTGAACAAGGGGTAAAAAAGAAGTGTTAAAAAAATAGATCTTCTCAATAAGAAAGAAGAAACACAATGGGATTCAATTTAATGAGAGTCAACAAATATGGGCATCTCGGGGAGAGGGTGTAGCTCATGCGGTAGAGCGCATGCTTAGCATGCACAAGGTCCTGGGTTCAACCCTCAGTACCTCCTCTAAAAATAAATAAACCTAATTACCTCCCCCCACCAAAAAACAAGCAAAAACAACAAACAAACAAACAAACAAAACCAAATATGGGCATCTCTTTTCTATACTGGAGGCGCCAGGCAAACCACAGCATACAAGCAGATGAAGTCCTGACCCTACAGAGCCTGGATGGAGCAATAAAGCGGCGAACATGAGGCTGTGATCAGAGGTTGATGTATGAAACTTAAGTTTTGGAGGTGGGGCTGCTTTAGGACAACTCTGTCCAACTATCTCTTGATTAATGATCAGAACTGCCAGACCCAGATGAGGACAAGAAGAAAGTTCCAGCCTGAGGTTATGGCAGGGAGAAGAGTATAGAGCAGGCAGGGGCAGGGAGGAGGAATGCCAGAGGTGCAGGTGGGAAAACAATGCAGCATATAATGACTAAAAGCATAAGTTTCGATTCAGACCTGGATTTAAAGTCTGACTCTTCGTCTAAGACAGAAGTAAGTTAATCTCCAAGACAGTATTTCTCAGCTGAGGGTAATTTTGCCCCCTAGGGAGTATTTGGCAATGTCTGGAGATATTTCTGATTGTCCCAACACTGTGGGAGGAGAGTGGGATGCTACTGACATCCAGTGGGTTAAGGTCAGGGCTGCTGCTCACCAGCCTACAGTGCACAGGACAGCCCAGAACAAGAATTATCTGGTGCCGAATACTAATAATGCCAAGGATGAGAACCGCTGCTTCAAGACTTAACTGTAGTGGGGAGGGTATAGCTCAGTGGTAGAGTGCATGCCTAGCATGCACGAAGTCCTGGGTTCAATCCCCAGCACCTCCATCAAAAAATAAATAAGTAAGTAAACCTAATTACCTCCCCCTAACCTCCAAAAAAAAAAAAAACTTATCTGTAAAACTGTCTTAGTGATACCATGCTTTTCTTGTGAGAATTAAATGATTTAATGTATATCAAATACCTGTGTTATTGGATTAGAATATTTAATGTATATCAAATACTTGTGTTACCAGATCAGAATACCCAGACGCTGAGACATGGAGGTTTGCAGCAAAGAGAGGATTAGTCACAAGACAGACGAATCTTGGAGCCACCTCGCTGAAGGCAACGGGATTGGAAATAGGTGTGATAATCCACATTCTGCTCAGGCATAACTCAGCCACTGGCCTCTGAACTTTTAAAAGGTCTTCCAGTGGAAACTCACGCATGCCCACTTGAAGGATCAGTGGTCCTATCCAGTCTTTACAGGCTCAGATCACACCAGACACAGCTGATACCAAGTTCCTAGAAAACAACTCGAGCAAACATCTTATTGTTTAAGCTATGTCCTGCTTGAAGGACATGCAAGTCTTTTGCAGTAACAATTAAAATGACTTTGATTTGGTTACAGGTGAAATGGATTTAACCAGTGACTATCCATGGTTTCATCTGCCATACAGCATATATTAAGAATGAGAATAAGAAAAAAATGAGGAGGAACACTAAAATGGAGAGGGGAAGACGCTGAAGACAAGTTTCCCATTGCGATTTTGGATCAAGCATTCATTTGCAGGGCATGGAAAGCCATCTTTTGCATTGATTACTGATCATAATATGACCCGGCACTGGATTTGCTGTAGATCTGAAGTAAAACCCTGCAGGAGCAAACTGGTATCAGCTAAGACCCCAAAACCATCAGTGTTGAGAAGGTTCACCCCCATGAGAAGAAAGAGGAAACATTTTCAGGGTTGTAATTGGAAGAGTTGCAGGGTTTAGGGGAGGCCAGTTTTACCTGAATCCAACAAAATGGTGTAGTCTGTATTTAATATTGGAATTGGGAGAAGAGGAGTTGCCTCTAGTTTTTTTTTTTTTTTTCTCTTCTTTCACTTTTACAGTTGCAAAATATTATCAACTCAAATCTGAGAGGAAAAAAAACTGAAAGTATTTGTTGACCAAATCAAAGTGCTTCAATTTTTATTTAAATTTGTGTCTTTTAAATCTTTATGTAAATCATTCTATGATCTTTATAGGGTAAAAAAAAATTGTGACAAAAAGAAAAAACACATAATCCAATCAATCAAAAATAATTATAATTTCCTTATCAAGCATTCCTTCAGGTATTTTCTGTGCATACATAGCATTATGTACACCTTTTAAATAAAATCAGATCATCTCAATCAAAAACTTTGTAACAGTTTTTAAATTTAATATTACATCTTAAATAGTTTTCAGTATCTTTGTTTCATCTGTATTAGCTTGTCAAAATATAAAGTTTTTTTTCTGAATTATGAAAAGAATAACCACTAAATGTAAAAGAAATACAAGCAATATGGAAGCATATAGAAAAAAGGAAATTGGCATAAACACCTAAAGAACAGAAAGTTCAGAGGTAGGATGGGCTCAGCAGTGTCATGAAGACACTAGAGTCACATGTGAATCATTGAAGTTAGAACACTCCCTCATACCATACACAAAAATAACCTCAAAATGGCTTGAAGATTTAAACATAAGACAAGACACTATAAACCTCTTAGAAGGAAACATAGGCAAAACATTTTCTGACATAAATCTTAGCAATGTTCTCCTAGGGTAGTCTACCCAGGCAATAGATATAAAAGCCAAAATAAACATACAAGATCTAATTAAACTTATAAGCTTTTGCACAGCAAAGGAAACTATAAACAAAACGAGAAGACAACCTACAGAATTGGAGAAAATATTTGCAAATGATATGATTGACAAGGGTTTAATTTCCAGAATATGAAACAGATCATACAACTCAGTAACAACAACAAAACAAAACAAAACAAAACAAAAAAAAAAAACAAACCCAATCCAAAAATGGGCAGAAGACCTAAACAAACATTTCTCCAGTGAAGACATACAAGTGGCCAATAGGCAAATGAAAAAATGTTCAATATCGTTAATTATCAGAGATCAAATCAAAACTACACTGAGGTATCACCTCATACCAGTCAGAATGGCCATCATTAAAAAGTGCACAAATGACAAATTTTGGAGAGGGTGTAGAGAAAAGGGAACCCTTCTACACTGTTGGTGGGAATGTAGTTTGGTGCAGCCATTATGGAAAACAATACGGAGATTCCTCAAAAAACTAAAAGTAGACTTACCATATGATCCAGCAATCCCATCCCTGGGCATATTTCCAGAGGAAAATCTAATTTGAAAAAAATACATGCACCCAAACATTCAGAGCAGCACTATTTATAATAGCCACGACGTGGAAACAACCTAAATGTCCATCAACAGATGACTGGATAAAGAAGTTGTGGTCTATTTATACAATGGAATACTACTCAGTGACAATAAAGAATAAAATAATGCCAGTTGCAGCAACTTAGATGGACCTGGAGATTGTCATACTAAGTGAAGTAAGCCAGAAAGAGAAAGAAAAATACTATATGATATCACTTACATGTAAAATCTATACAAATGCCACAAATGAACGTATTTACAGAACAGAAACAGATTTACAGACATAGAAACAAACTATGGTTACCAGGGTGGGAAACGGCCATGGAGGGATACACTGGGAGTTGGGGATACTAATTACTATATATATATAGAACAGATAAACAAGGTCCTACTGTATAGCACAGGGAACTATATTCAATACCTTGTCATAGCCCATAATGAAAAAATATGAAAAGGAATATATACGAACAACTGAATCACTATGCTGTACACCAAAAATTAACACATTTCAATTTAAAAAAAAAAAAAGAAAAGACACCAGAGGCTTTCTGTTTGTCGCCTCTACTCTGCTGTTTACTGGCTTCATCTACAAGCTTGTTCTCCTCATAGTCACTAGACGGCTGCCAGTGGCAACCAAGGCTATGTGGTCCCTTCTTTATGTCCCCCTGCCAAGGAATATAAGCTTGTTCTTTCAATTTAATTACATCGACCTGTGCCATATGCTCTCCCTGACCAATAAGTCACCAGAGCAATCTTACTCACTGATGAGCTGGGACTGGTGGGTACGGACTGGTGGGTACACAGAGCCTGGAGATGGGGTCAGTTTGTTCTGAATGCATGGCTATGTGGAGGAGGGTGGACACCTAAACCAGTGGGAATTCCATCAGGAAAGAGGGAAGAAGGATGCATGGTTACCTAAGCGGTCGGCAGTGTTCACACTTCCCTGGCGATCCAAGTGCCTATAGTCTTTCCTATCTGTTGATTTCAAACAATATTTGCAGCTTTATAAAGCTCACTTAGCCTCTCCCCAGAGGGAGGCAGGCAATGAGGAGTCTTCCAGCCACTGCATACACTGTGAAGTCCTGGATTTCTGCGAGGTCTGCAGTCCTTACCATTCTGTTATTTTGATCAAATGTCGGTTTTTAAGTTACTTAAGCATAGAAGCAGTTTTCTGAAATTTTCTTCCAAAGTAAGCCTTTTCTTTATCTTAGGCATTTTGACCTCCTGTAACAAAGAACAAGCCTGACTCCATATTGAATCTATTCCTAACCTTCGTGCTCTGTTGCCTGTGCTCAGTCATGCTGGCTCTGCACTTTTGTAAAAGAATATTGCCTATAGCCTGAAATACACAGGAGAGACATTCTCAAGGCTCTGACTTTTAAAAGTAAAACACTTCTCCATTCACAGAGAGTTAAAAAGTTGTAAACCAAAAAACAATTGTCTTGTTGGAGGATTATAGCAACGTGACCAGATCTATGTGGATAGCTGCAAGAACAAAGGATTCTGACACCAAGAAGTTTGCAACAGCCACAGCCCCTCCCCTTTTAGTATAAAAGAAGCCTAAGATGGTTCTTTGGGACACTAGCCTACCACCTTCTTGCTCTGCTGGCTTTCTGAATAAAATTGCTACCCCTTGCCCCAATAACTCATCTCTCCGTTTATTGTCCTGTCTTCTGGTGAGCAGCGTTCACTTGGACTTCGTAACACTCCTTTCCTCCTCCTCCTTTTTTTTTTTTTTTTTTTGGTGGAGGGGCAGGATTATCACACAGACCCCAAACTGGGTTTCTTGCTTCGTCATTTTGAACTAGCGGCCATTCTACTTGGGCTGTTATTCACCCCCAAATAATATCCACCTGGGCTTTTTGCTCATCTCCCTGTTTGCCTGAACACAACCTGCATCCTCCCTGCAGAGTGTGAGGGAGGTGGGGCACGTATTAGCATCATTTGAGTCTGTGGGTCCCAAAGCTGCCTGAGAAGAGTTGGGAGGGGAGCAGTTCTACGAGCTATCAACGAGCTATCAACGAGCCATCAAAGCTGGGAACAATTTTCACATTCATTTTACTTTTGATTTGATTGAAACCCTTTTCTAGAGGTTCGATCCAGTGAATAGAGAGCCCACCCTGTCCTATGGATGGTGGTGGGTCTGGAGGTTTGGGTTTATCTCCCCTCTCTGGCTGTTCGAAGCTGGAGGCAGAGCCCCAGCAGAGCCATGTGACCACCTTGCCTGGTGTGGCCTCGGGCACTGTCCCCCACCCAGCCTGCTCTGTTCACAGCTGCCGGCTCCTCAGAGGAAACTTCTGCTAGCTGCTCATTTCTGGCTTCTCTCCCACCACCAAGACCTTTGACTGATGTTTGGCTTTCTGTGAGGAAAAAGGGCCCCGGGTGGAACATTCCAGATCTTTTTTCCTGCCAACTCAGGCCCCCATTTCCTGTCCCTCCAAAGTGAGAGGAATTTTTAGTGGGATTTTTCAGAAATTCTGCCTCTTCTCATCACGTCGTGCAGTTCACTCCAAAAAGGAGTTGTGGGTTGATTCCCAGAATTTTGTATCCATTTAGGCTTAATTGTTTTGTGTTTTGGATGTATCAGATGTTTTGTATTTAGATTTCTATTTCCTGAAGTCTGTGGTATGAGGTTGGGAAATTTTCCTAGATTCGTTGTTGGATGGTGTTTTGTTTGGTGGATCTTGTTTTATTCATTCCATTACTGGAAGCAGATTTTTGTAAACCTGCTAATACATCCCTGTCTTTTATCTGGATGCCCGAGAAACATTTCACGGTTATACAGCATCCCAGTGCCATGGATGAAGCCAAATGTCCTTAACCAGTTTCCAACTGGCAAACATTAAGGTGATTTCCAACTTTTCATCATTATAAAATTGCTGCCAAAACTGCATGTAATATGTATGCGTATCTCTGGTGATTTCTTTAGTAAATCATCACATTTTTCAATACTGCTGAGGAGTTCAGCTGTTTTGCCCCTGCTCGGCATTGTCTTGGTTTTTCAGTTTAGTGGTTCTAAATAAAACCATCATGAACACTCTTTGCCATATTGTGCAACAATCTCAGCACCTTCTCTTTCCGCCAGACCATATGTTGGCCCAGATACGCTAATCCCTCCAGCCAGCAACATGATTGGTCCACTAGGGATGTACATAACCCTCGTCCTCTCTCTTCCTAAAATGTACACCCTTTCACGGTCCATGCATCCTCCACAGCCTCTCACAATATATTTCTGCATACTCTCTTTTCATTTTTCAGCTGTTTTTCTCCACACACTTCTGAAGTCGGGGTTCCATTTCTACCAAGGCTTTTGTCTTGTGAAGACCAGTGAGATAGAAGTAATAGCCATCTGCTCCTTAGTACTCTACTCCTCAAAATAAAATCTCTCGCACACCCTCACACATGCAGAAGCCCTGGTGTATTACTGTTGGAGGGCAGAAACCGATACTCTTGTGTTTATCAAACTGTGAAGACCACTGCCCCAAACCCCTCAGAGGGGCTCATTTCAAAATCCAGATTCCTGGACAGCGCTTCAGGTCTACTGATTCAAAAATCCCTAGGGGTAGATATGAGGAATCCGTGATTTATTGAGCTCCCTAATGATTCTGCAAATTATTAAAACGTGAAAACTTCTATAATGTATGAGGATTCTCATATCACAGCTCAACTCTGCCCCAGGTGACACAGAAACTCCCTTCCTATCATGTCTCTCTTTAAAAAAAAATTTTAGAGAAGTTTGGGGAGGGGGTAATTAGGCTTACTTATTTATTTTTAGAGGAGGTGCTGAGGATTGAACCCAGGACTTTATGTATGCTAAGCACACGCTCTACCACTTGAGCTATACCCTCCCCGCCATCGTGCCTTTCAAATTAAAAATTCTATTAATCATGTTTCTAAATTGATGGTAACACGGACTCAACGTCCACAGACCCGAAGAGCACAGCGTAATAGAGATGAGGATCACCGTTATCTGGTATGTCTCCTTCCCAGCCCCTTGCTGTTAGGTCAGGGCCATATGACCAGTTCTGGCCACTGGGCTGTGAGTCGGATTTAGTCGCATCCCTCCACACTGTGCCTTTGCTCTGGTGCCCTTGAAGCCTTGTGCTGAGGTGGCAGTGTCACAAGAGAGTGGAGCCAGTGTCAGCCTGAGTCTCTGATGGTCTGTGGAGCAAAAGTCCTGTCACCCTTCAAAGGATGGGCTGCATTAGCTAGGATGAGGTCATGGAGGTTTTAAGGTTACTTGTCACTGCAGCACAACCTAGTGTTGTTCTGAATAATAAAACTAAAACTCCGATTTCTTGTTCAGGCATCATGTATCTGAGTGTCTTCTGTTCATTTACAATTAAGTTTTAGTAAGTCTCCAGTTCTATAAATCTGTTCTTTATTAGAATAGTGACCTCTTAAAATCAATTCCTATCTTTATAACTATTCTACCACATTTGAATTTGTGCAAATGAGAAATGTGAGCAAAAGGAGGGTGTTAAAAAACTTGATACCTTGGAAAATGTAAATGGTGCAAAAAAAAAAAAAAGTCAGTCAGTGGTGGACCTAGAGAAAGAACCCAGAGCTTGCTCTGCCCCCTGGTTGACAACAATTCACATTCTTCTCACTCAAATCCCTACCACTGACCATGACAGTAAACCAAATGTCTCTTAAATCCAAAATGCATCTGTACTATACACAATGTAGACAGTTGGCCCCACATATCAGCAGGTCCCACATCCACAGATTCAGTTTGAATTCTGTCCACACTTGGCTGAATCCATGGATGCCGAGGACAGGCTGTGTGCTGTGCAATTCTACATAAAGAACTTGAGCACCCAGCAGGTTTTGGTATCCATCGCAAATACCCTGCAGATACTGAGGGAAGACTGTATTTAACTTGCTACATCACTGATTGTTGAGTCAGAAACCCTTTTGAATTTCTGATTCTTACTCATCAGGTCTTGGTTCAGTTCAGCCACGTCTGCTATTTTAACTCGGTGCCTTCCTAACCTAACCCTTCCCCCAGTTGTATACACAGAGGAAAGAAGGACCTTGCATCCTTTTGCATCTCCTGATATTAGTTATTTGAGTCTCAAGGCTGGCATTTGTCCCTCTGCAGCTAACAAAGTATTGGGCAAAGAAAAGTAGGAAAAAGAGAGAGATTGGTGTCAAGAATTGCTTAGCTCTATTCTGTTCTTTTTTCTTCCTTTTCTCTTTTTTACTTTTATTTACACCTGCCTTCCTTATTTGTCTTCTGTTGGCATAGTCTCTGGTTTCTGCTTCCACTTGTTTTTGCCTTCCATGACTGATCATTTGGCATGTAAATTATTTAAAAGCTTTGGGCGACATGCGTATCTTTCAGAATCTGATGCAATCTACAAACTCCTGGGAAAACTGGTAAGTAGGACTTTAAAACCTCAAACTAAGTAAACCCTGTAAGAATCAAATACTCTGTCCTCAACCAAAAGTCTCCAGTTCTTGTCTCTTAAATTATCCCTCTGATATCCATTTGTGTCCTAAAGACAAATGGCATTTTCTTACACTTTTTCAATTCCACTTTCTCAGTAACAGACTCTTGATGCTTACTCAGAAACTTTATTCGGGAGTCAGGCAGGGGTGGTGGAAAGAGCGTGAATTTTGGAATAACCTATGCCTGGATTAAATAGCGGCTTTGTTGCTTATCAGCCATATGACAATGGAAAACATATGGAATTCCTTGAACGTCTCTCCCCTCATCTCTCCTTTGCTTCTCTTTTGCAGGCAAGGTAAGAAGTGACGTAAGGATTATAAAATGCCTTTTGGCTTGTGGCTGTTTTTAGCACTCTCTTTGGAAAGAACTGGCTCTTAGCTCTCAGTGGCCCCAGCGTGAAATTCAGTGGGAACCCTCAGACAACAACGAAGAATGTTAAGTAAAATATGACTTTACTCTTTCATAAGCAAGACAGAAATCAAATCACACATGCTATGAATTAGAGTTAAAAGATTAATCTTGGTTCTTCTTTTCCTGCTTCTTCTTTGAGAGACACCTTTGCATAATTTGCTAATTTTCTTGCCTTTTTATTTCTTGTTCACATCATGCAGCATGTACTCACCATGCTTTCTTCTCCCTCATTACTTTAACATTATTTTTAAAATAAAAAACAAGATCCAAATGAATGTGAGCTTACATCCACCTCCTGCTGACACACTCACACTATTTTTGCTCTGTATACACATAAAGCCTTGTTTGATTCTAGCCAGACTAAAATGGCAGTGATATATTATTATTATTCAGGACTCCAAACCAAAAAATTCATATAAGACTCAAAGTGAAAGGTTTTCCTGTAAATATAAACAAGTCACAGAACCTATACTGTGTTCTAATATACCTCTCAACGAGGCTCAACTCCCAAAGAAAACTTTGAAGGGAAGTAGGAATACATTCTTTCTATAAAAGAGTGATTTCTTATGGTTTGAAGTGGTTCTCCCTTATTCTTCCATTTACATTTATGAGTTTAACACAAGTCATTCCAGAATGTCAGAATGTGGCACGTACTTTTGACAGCCCCCCTCCACCAGGGTGTTAAAAGAATTTGCGCAGGGGATCATGCCCCACCTGGAGGGGAAGCTTGCGAGCTGTACCCCCAAAGAAAGGGTGTTGAGTGCAGGGTAAACTGGATGGAGCAAGGAAAAACATTTCCAGGAAAATCACCCCTTCCTCACTTTGAGCCATGCTTTCAGGTTATCACAAAGGGACAGTCAATGGGACTGACGTATGGGGAAGGGGAAGGATTTGTTTCGTTGAGGCTTGAGGGCGAGTATAAGACCGGAGGAGGTGTAAACTCAGGTACATCTGTCTTAGTCCCAGCTAGAAAGCCAATTCTTCACCTGCCCCGGGTGGATGGGTAATGGAGGGTCCTCTGAGCTGCCATCCAGAGATGTCAGAACAATGGAGAAGACATGGAGTAGGGAGGAGGTGAGCATAAACTTCCTTCTCTGCTCTTCCTCCTCTGAGACGGCTGTTGTCAGAGCTTGCCTGGTGGCCATGGACCAGCCCTGAGGCTCTAAACCACCTCATCACAGGTTAATGTGAATCCTCCACTTTCAGACTCATGGTATGGTGTGTCCTCCTTGCAAAAGGGCGTCCCAGTTGTAGTGAGCACTGTGATGCACCACCCAGACCCCCTTCAGGAACAAAGACCTTAGTTCCTCAGCTGTGGGAGGGTGGCCAGGAGCCAGCACTCAGCTGTTGGCCTCCTTGGCAATTGCATCAGCTGAAAAGAAGTGCCTCATCCAAGGTTAGACACTCTTCCCAGAGCCACCTACATCCAGTGACGGGTTGACCAAGCCTCTCACTCACATGGGACAGCTCTGGGGGCCATCGTGGGTTCAGAGCCCAACCTCACCTACTGCCCAGTCCTAGTTTCTTCCCTACCTCTTCCTTCGTCAGGTGAGAAGCCAGGGCCACCCCTTCATAAATGTCCTACACAATCGCGTCCATCTTAGAGTCGGCTTCCTGGGGGAATCCAAACAGAGACACTGACGTTTGCTTCACTGTACAGAAAACAATAGCACACACTTTCAGAATCTTATAGAAAACTCTGTCTGAGATATGGTACAATTTCTTGAAAGACTTCTTTTTTATTATTATTATTTTTAATGGAGGGACTGGGGATTGAACTCAGGACCTCGTGCATCCTGGGCTCACACTCTACCACTGAGCTATAACCTCCACCTGAGAGATTTCTAATTGTTGACTGTTAATTGAACTAATGTTATAAGTTAAATGATTAAACTACTAATTGTTTCATTCTGTTTTGAAAATGACATTTTAAAATTGACGGCTTAGCAATAGAGGGGAGTGAACCTGGAGTCCGAGGGGGTATGTCAATTGAATAGGACATGTCCTTCAGGGGCTAAGCAAGATGGGACATCAGGAAATAACCCTGGTCAAAGGAGCCCCAGTTCATGACCATTAATTTAACAATTTTACAGTTATTACTTAGTTGAACTCTTGTCGTCTCCACTAGCAGCAGAGTGGAAAAATATGCCTTAGCTAACTTGCCTCAAATAAAACACCTCCCACCTGACCCCAGGCACCCAACAAAGACAGAAAGAAAAAAAGTCCCAACCCAAGACACGTGTGCTTATATAGAGAGGGGAGGAGAGGAAGGGAAGTTGGGTAATTACTGAGCAGTGAAGGTCACCTTAAGGGTAGAACTGATGTTGAGCACCAAAAATGGAAACAAAATGATCAACTCCTTTACCTCCAGTAGAGAAAATGAGGGAAGAAGGGGAAGAAGCAGGGAGAAAGAGGAAAGACATTTGGGGGGGGGGGTGTCTGGAGAAATGCAATAGCAGAAAGTCCCTGATACATAGAAATCTCACTTTTGGTAAAATTTGCTATAATGTGTGTATAACTCTTTTGATAAATATCTGCTGTCTCCTGAAGAAGGTGTAACCACCAACATGTCTAATGACAAATGAAAAACAGAAAACCAGAGAGAGGTGCTGACTTTTTTTTTTAAAGTTTATTCTCTTGCTGATTGGTTTCCCCAGAAAGCAACTAAAATTGAGAAATAGCTACAACTGTTCTGCATTCGGCTCTGGGGAAAGAGAAAAGATGAGGAAGGAAGCAGATACAGTGTTACCAAAAGAGCCTGTGTGCAGTGTTAGGCTAAATTGGAAATTGTTCAGTCTTTCATCAGAAGGGAAAAAGAAATGTAGGAAGAAATAGATGAATCAATCAGAGAGAAAAGCAACGCAATTCTTATTACACACAGGAGAAGTTAAGCTACTTAAGAGAACTTATTAAAAGCACGTTTGTTAGCATATTCTTTTGGGAAGAAGTGGAAAAGGCTGCCTTTGAGTGTTCTCCATTTGATTATGACCTTGTACAGAATTTTAAAGGCATTAGTAAAGGAATCAGCAGGTTATCATCAGCCGCACCCTCTCCCCTGACCCCCTAGGCCAATGACCAAGCCCATTCTATTCTGTGACTGAGGCTGAGGGTGATCATGGGTTATCTATTAAGGAGCCTCTAGAATATGTTTTTTTTTTTTTAATATACTCCTAGCAATTTAAAAAAAAATTGCAGGTTGCAAATTTTAAATATTGTATAGCTGCAACCTCAAATGCAGTCTTTTAAGTCCTTATATTGGATTTAAAATCTTTAAAGTTAGAATTTTCTTTCTAAAAGCAATCTTAGCTCACTGAGTTTGGATGAAATATTTTAAACTTATGAGAGAGCTCAGGAAGGCAGGACTGGTACTAAGGTTGAATCGATTGGATTTGGTACGATTGATTAGAAGTGGGAGGTTTTACTTAACTTCTGATTATCTTCATGGGTGCTTTGTCTTCATTTGTTGTTTAAATGTTAAAAGATCCCCAAGAAATCTTCTGTCTACAGATGCACTATCAGTTCTTTAATGTAAGGAAGACCATAGCTTACCCATCTCTTACCTTTCTTTCATGCTTAAATAGAATTGGGCACATGGAATGTACTATGGACACTTGAGAAATTTTCATTTATTGAAAAAAAAAAGACCTTTATAATGAAAGGACTATAAACAATACAAGTCAAGTATAAAGCAGCCTGAAAATTTTTTAGATGAGATTTGCATTTTTTAATCTGCTTAAATCTTTTTTTTTTTTTTTTTAGCAATATTGGAATTTATTATTAGAATGCAGGTGGTTTTTTAAAATAAAAAATAACTCTCATGGAATGTCACAAAGACACAGGAGCCAGCTTGATGGGGCTCCCACAGGCCAGATCTGGGACAATTTGAGCCCCCAAATAATACATTATAAACCTTTGGGAAAGATAGTAGTCTAGGAGTCCATACTGATAATAACAAGTAATCAACAATAATAAGAGATACATGATGGGATAAGGGAGGCATCTTGCTGAGGGCCCAGTGGTCCCTGTGAAGGCTGTGCTGAGGCCGGACATGCACAGCAAAGCCTGGTTCAGGCAAGGGTCATCAAGATGCTCTGTCCAGGTATGTTGATGGGGAACTTGGTGTCTCCCCCCCAGACTACTTATTGGTTTTAAGAGGGAAGAAAACTGCAGTTTTACAGAGTGGTGATCCAAATCAGCCTCACCAGTGAGGGAAAGAGGACTGTCACGTGCCGCTAGAAGCGATCCTGAGATAGGTATGTTACCTCCGTAGTATTTTGGCCAAGAACGCACACCTGCGTTCTCATCACATCATGAGGAAACCAAGCAAAAGCAAAGTAGGAATATTCTATTTAAAAAGGGGGTGGGGGAGCTGTATTTTTTTTTTTTAATTTTATGAAAAGCTATAGAAACGTTCTAGATTAAAATGAGACTAAAAAGCCATGAGAGCTAAATGCACTACTGCACTTTAGACTGAATCCTGTACTGGAGGGAAAATCCTATAAAGGACATCATTGATTTAAAGGAAAAAAGTGGAATGCTGATACCAATGATAGATTAGATGCAAGCATTGTGTGGTGTTACATTTCCTGAAGTTAATAACTGTATAGTTGTTAGGAAATAAACACTGATGTATATAATGAGCCTGATTATATAAGCCTGAGCACTGATGAAATAAAGAGCCTTCATGTATGTAACTTGCCCTCAAATAATTCAGGAAAAAATATTAGGAAGAGACAGAGCAAATAGGGTAAGATGTTAACAATGAGGGAACAATGTGGATGTTCTTAGTGCACTCCTTCTTATTCCAGCTTTTCTGTAAGTGTGGAATGATTTCTACACAAAAAAAAATGGAAACATTTTTTTAATCTATGAAACCATTTTTTACTTTGACCAAATTTTAATATGACAAATTTCAAACAAATAGAAAAATAAAAAGGAAACTATAATCAAATCTCATAGACTTATCATTTACAAAGAAAAGTTTAGTAACAGTTACTAGTCAAGTAGATTCCTGGATAGAGCCTGAAAACTTAGGGATTGTGAAGGTAGACCCATCGATGGACAGCTGTCTTCCTAGTGTTGACCAGAAACAAAAAGAATGCCAGATATTTTTCCTGCAAAGGTGAGTTTATTTGGGATCAGCAGAGAATTGCAACTGGGGGTCTGCAACCTTGGTGAGCTGCATGCAAGCCCCTGCACAGCGAGGGAAGGAGACAGCTTTTGTAGAGGGGAAAGGAAACTCCGAGGGCTGCAGCAAACAAAGAGTCCGTGGCTTGTCATTGGCTGAGTCCTTGCCAGGACCCAGAAGGAGTCTTTTCTCTTCCTGCTGGGCTATGTGGTCATCACAGGGCATGAGAGCGCCCCCTTCTGGTCTCCCAGCTCTTTAATTGAGGTTTCTGATGATTGTTGTTTTGTTTTGTTTTGTTTTGTTTTGTTTTGTTTTGTTTTGTTTTAACGCAGCAAGAGGGACATTGCAAGATGACATGGAAAGGCCTTGACGGCGAGCCTCTTGCCTGACCTCTGTTGGCCGCTGGTTGTGGAGCGGGTGCTCAGTGGACTTCATGGTGTGGATGAGTGAACAGATAACAAGGGGACAATATGTCCCCCAGAGCCCTGTCCACCCCCAGTCAAGCTTTGAGGCAGCACCATGGGTTCTAGGCTGTGACACCATCTCCTCTACAAGTTCATTCCTGTGCACTTAGGAAGAGGAGAACTGCCTTTTCTCACCTCGTTCCTTGTGGCTTTCCAATAGCTCTTCCAATCTATACGTCTTTGCTCTGGAGATTTGAAGTTATTCAGCTTCTCTATGGGTTTAGGGCAACAGAATTAATTGGCCAAGAGTCATAATTCACATATGTATTTTTTCATTACTAGGTCTTCCTCACTTTAATTAATGCTATCTGGCTCTGAATTCAGAAATTATTTTGGTCCTAAATTACACATGCAAAACAAAAGGGTTAATTGGTGATTTAGTCCAGGTCCTCTGAGAAGCAGATGTCTAAGAGATTTATTGCAGAAAACACCTGTGATGGATGATGGGGGGGGGCGCAGGAGAAGGCAGTGAGAGCCAGCAGACCCTGATGCAGGTCTGATACCTGTGAAGGGGGGAAGAACAGAGGGGAGCAGGGAGAAGAGGGAGAGAAGGAGGAAGAAAGGAGTGAAGGAAAGCCATAGACTGCTGTGTGGTTCCAAGAAAATTTCAGCAGGGTTGAAAGGGAGTCCATGAGCCAAAGTCACCCATCAGAGGAGCCCCTGAAGTTAGAGCAGGCAGACAACTAGATATGAGCAGAGAAAGGGGGGCATGGACCAAATGGCAGGAAACCATACATCTTGTGAACAACTCGGGGGGGTGGTCCTTGGGCAGACAGAGAAAAGCAGGAACCTCTGGACTGATAGGAAACCACACATTTTGGGGTGACAAGTATCCTGGAGCCAAACAAATAAAGGTGGGACTCTCTGGAGTTCGAATGTAACCTTTTTCTCATTATACCCTCATTACAATAAAATTAGCCTTGCAGGTAAGAAGTACCCCTTACACACCGACGCCATGACACTTCCTATCAAGACTAAATAAGGACAAAAAACTCTTTCCCTTGGGAAGGTGGAGCTGGGATGAAAATCAGGAGATGTGACCCCAAATCCTTCCCTCCCCAATGAATATTCCGCCCATTCATTTTTATACCCTGTGTAACCAGCTTGTCAAAGAAACTCAGCACAGCTCCTCACCTAAGTCTGCCCACTCTCTGAGAGTGTCCTTTCCCTTAATAAATCTTTGCTTTGCCTTCTTGACTTCCACATGTCGTCTCTAAATTCTTTCTGTGAGAAAATAAGAGCATACTCTCCGGGAACACTGCCTCCCAGGAGTGGCCTCCTTGGTGCCCTGCTGTGCTCAGTCATGGCCAGAGCACCCCATAAGAAGCATGGCCTGGCTGCTAACACACCAGCAGTTAAGGCTGGAGGTCAGTGAATCTCCCTGCACTAGAAGCCCTGAGAGGCCTATTCTCACAACTGCAACAGACAGTAATTTGCATTATTTAGGCTTAGCGACCCCCCGGATTTTACCTGAAACAGTGGTCTGACCGAAGGCAAGTGTGGGGTTTAGGCCTTAATCATTTTCTTATTCACTTAACCATGAATAGGGGTTGCAGTCAGAGCATCCTAAATGGAGACCAAATTAAGGATCCATGTCTTGCTGAAAATGTTAAGCCATAGCTCTGCAGCAAAGTTCCTTCTGCTTTCATTTCAAAATCCAGTAGGTGTATCACTTCCCTTCTGCCTCAAAGACGTTGACACAAGATGTTGGGTGTTGGATGCCCGCTTGACTCTCTAAAACTAGTGTCTGTTACTCTGAAGCCTTATTTTATTTTATTTTTTAAATTTTTAGTTGCAGTAGAGTCAATTTACAACGTTGTGTTAGTTTCTACTGCACAACATGGTGAATCAGTTAAACGTACGCACGTATATACATATTCCTTTTCATATTCTTCTTCATTACAGGTCTCACTTGATTATTTTCAGAGGCTGATTTATAGACCAAGAAAGCTTCACATTTGCTGCCAAGTGAGAAAGTCACCTTATGAAGGGTTGTCTTTGCCTGCATGTCCTAGACCTCTCAAGAACACTGAGGCCTTCAGTAACCCTGCCATCAACCAGACTAAGACAGCTGGGTTTTGCCCCTTTAAGGCGACTGTTTAGAAAGCCAGTGTTCTCGAGAGGGCTTCTTTGCCGAGTCCCCTCTGCCAACTCTCTCACTTAGAAACACTGTAAAAATGTCAGCACACAGAGTGGCAGGATCTCATGCAGACAGGCACAGTTTTTGCAGGTGGTGGGCCCTAGCTCTGCACGCTGCCGTCACAAGGCCAGTGACTGGTGGATGCCCAGATGCCAGGCTGTTGGAGAAGCTCCAAAGAAAGAGGAGGTTTGGGAGTAGCTGCTGGATACGTACTCACTGTACAGTGATGTTCAGAGGAGCAATTCATTCACTAGGCTGGGTGGGATTGGAGGATTGGAGGAGAATCCACTTTGCAGGGGGTGGGGGCAGTGAAGCATGGCGAGAAAGTAGCAATCAAGTTTCCCACCTACTGAACTAGAAGGCAAGGATGGGGCACAGAAGTATAAGTGAGGACTCAGTCTCCTGGAAATGTTGCAGGGAAGGATCAGAAACTGTCACTAGCTGGAGTCTGATCCAATGCTGGGCTGATATCCTGTAGACTTAGGGTTCTTTATCTACTACTTACAGAGGATCTGAATTGTCCCACAGTCTGAGCTGGAACTTTCTTACCTCACAGACAGGGACCAAGCAAACTCCTAGGGCCCAGAAGACCATAAGCTCAAGAAGCTAGAAGTACGATTTTATGTGTTCACACTCTCAGGTGATAATTCCTTTCATCACACTACAGGATGGAAATAAACATTTCACAAATTGAACGTCAATTGACTCAAAAGCATAAGAGATTTTTAAAAGAAACAACACAGTGGTGACTTCATTATCAACAAGGACTAAAATAGGATCATGGAATGACTATAAATTGGCCCGTATTCATGTGTCATCAATACCACCGAGAAATTCTCAGTTTTCATTACCTTTTGACGATTTGATGAGAGTAAATGGCCCTTTCATATTACTGATGTGTTGGCTGCTGCTGCCAGGAGCTGTCCAAACACCAAGTTAATGCTCTATCGAGGCAGAGTGTTGCGTATTTAGAAGAAAGTATATTTTAGAAGAAAAAAAAAATTAGTAATATTCTGTTATTTTCTTATTCCTTTAGAGGAACTTAAGCCTCTATCAGATAAACTGCATACTAGAGGCATTTCTTTAAAGATTACTTCTTTAAAGGCACTTAATCTCCTACTTAGCAAATTTCATATTTAGAAAGAGATATTTCCAGTCTTATAAATGTGTGGTAAACTTAATCTTTATTTTTCTTCAAGTTTTTTTTTCCCCAAAAATATGGATCATGAGGTGCATAATGCAGCAACCTTATAATTCTTCTGAAGGGAAAAATAAAAAGCTTTATTTTAAACTTACCCTTAAATTAAATATATCGGGAAAAATCATTAAATGATACAGCCAAGACCAAGTCAAAGGGATCCAGGACTTAGCGGAAATTACACTGCCTGTGTCTTCTGCACTTTTTACCCTCTGCCTGGCCATGCAAAAAAAAAAAATTATTTATGGCAGTATAATCTAGTTAAAATGAGATCTGGATGGGAGGAGAGATGGGGAAAGGAGATAGAGAAAAGGCTTTGAAAGAGAATGAGTAAGAGAAAAGTAGGTGTGGGTGAGGCCACATCACAGACTGATTTTATTTATATGTCTATGCCTAAGGAACAGCTTACGATGCTACATCCCTTTCCCCAGTTGACTACCTTCAGGAGTCCGACGCTTGGCATCTCTCGTTGCTTGGGCTCAGCAGTGCTCTGGTGGTCATTTTGGTGTGATTTGCTCAGAAGTATTTCTCTGCCCCACATTTTCTTTTCTAATAAGTCTGGCTTGTTTCCAAAGCACATCTCTCTGTCACCAACCACCAGCTGATGGTTAAGACAGTGGACTATTGGTTAATGAGGTAAGGTGGGGGTCAAGGAACACTGTTTCTAGCTGTGTTGTCTTAGACAAATCATTTAATCCTCATGATTCGGATTCTTCATTGTTAAAAGGAAGAGGATGGACTAGGTATCTTTCCTTTTTAAGTGTTTGTCTATGTATTTAGTTGTTACCCTTTATCAGTCAGACAGGTATTTGTTAGAGGTTGGTATTTCCATTGGGATCTGGGATGATGAGAATAATGAGTAAGGGTAGGTAGATTAAAAGATTCATTAGCTGCTACTACTGTAAAGAGAAGTAAAATACATTTGTTAGAAGTGGATATTTCCATTTTAGAGTAGGCTCGGAAGAGCACTTACCCATTGTGGACTCGTTTAGACTCAATTCGGAGTCAATATATTTTAATCCTATTCCGCCACTAGTTACTTTTGTTATTTATATGAGTCATTTATGAAATGAGTATCCATTATCAGCCAAACTTTTTAGATCATTGGTTTTTCTGAGAAGTAAACTCTTCATAAAACTTAGGAAAATTAGTAAGCATTTATTAACTATTTTAACAGTTTGTATGTCTTAACTGTGCCAACAGACATATAAAATACTAAGTGAGAATTCAGATATATGTGAAGCTGATTTCTTTCCATTTAGATCACGTTCATCAATTAAGAAGCTAAGTCAACATAAACTTCCAGACAGATTAAAAAGTTGAAAGAAAATATGACTGACAAATTAAGAGATATGTAGGCTCCAAGAGGGCTAATACAATTCCAGGAAGAGAGAAGAGAGGTAAAAGAGTGGGAAAAGAAGAGAAAAAAGAGAACAGAGATAGTAACCAAAGAAATAACAGAGAAAATCTCCCCAAGCTGAGAATAATCGGGCCATTGTGGGCCAAACAGAATACATTGTAACAGACTAATATTTAGACACATCCTCCTGAAATTTTACAAGAATGACAAAGAACTCTTAGAAGCTTTCTGACATAAAGGGAAAAAATGGGTTAAAAGGCATAGAACCTATGCTTTGAAATTAAAACATTTTCCAATTTGTATTGTACTCATCATATATATTTCATTTCTTGGGTCTATCTTTTCATAAACTTGTCATTCATAAAAACCACCTGTATTTTCTTTTTTTAACCTGTATTTTCTCATAGGTATATTTTCTCAATTGAAAAACTGGAATGGTCTTTAAGCTGGTTAACTTTATGACTGAGAAGACTCCATAGAAACATGAACATTATAATAAGGAGCTTGGTATTGAATATTATAAAATCATGTGTATTTCTCCATTTCCAAAAACCTTGATTGAATGGAATTTGGATATATTGCTTTAAAATTCATTCTTTTTATTGGCCTAAACCATTCCAAACTGGCAAGATAAAGACGACCCACAGGCTCACTTCCTGATAATTTTGGGCTTTCCCCCGGGCACTACTAAACACAGGAAGCTGAGGCAAAAACAAAGGCAAGCATTCAATGTCTTAAGTAACTTTCCTCCCACTAATGTTCAGAGCAAAGCTCACTAATAGTAAAGCAACAGAAATCCTCAGGGGGAGAGAAGGAAGGAGGGAAGGGAAGGAAAGAAGAAAAATGGAAAACAAAAGAAAAAAAAAAGAGTAAGAAAGAATAAATCCAGAAAAGTATGCACTAAAGCAGCAGCTATCTTGAAGGCATTTGCTGATTTCTGTAGACCAGAGGGGTAATAAAACAGCTACAGTTCAGGGCTCATGCAAGGTGGAAAGTCAGGTCAGAGACACCCCCCCCACACACACACACAAAGTGATACCCTGAAATGGGACACTATAGGGGATGAACCACAAAATGATCCATTTCTTTAAAAAACATATACTTACACTACACAATTATTTGTTGTTTTTTCAAAATTAGAATTTAACCAGGGTCCTGTGTTTTTATTTGCTAAATCTGGCAACCCTACCCCTCAGGTAAGATAGTAATAGAACTTAACTATTTCAGCTTTGGCTCTGGATGGAGGCAGGTGGTTAGGTAAAGTTTCCCTGAGAATTCCCAAAAACAAGCAGGTCCTCTTATAAATTCATGCTACTTGTCAGATGTATGACTAAGGAACAGGAGACCATAAAAAATAACCAGGCGTTTTTAAAGTAAGTATTTTACACAACTTCTAAATATAAATCTAATCTTTGCTGGAGGAACCCAACTTAAACACAGACTTCAAAGAGTGACAAGAGATAAATTTACAACGAATATTAACTCACCATCAGAAAACACAAAACACCAGAGGAAATAAGACACCATGAGTGAAAGTCAAAGAAATAGTAGATAAGAGAATCAAAATTAAAAGATTAGAAGTGTTTAACCTTTTAGATTTGGAATGTAAACTAAGTAAGCTTAATTTGCTTAAATAGATAAAAGAGGGTATCAGATGCATGACTAAGGAATAAAAAATAACCAGGCAATCTTTTAAAAAAGTATTTTATACTTCTAATGAAAAATGAAAATGTTAATGGATAAAATTAGAGATACAATAAATTGGCTATACTATAGAGAGTGTGAAAGAGAGATAATGGGACAGAAAATGTGAAAGGGAGATTAAGAGACATGGAATTAGGGTAATATACATGTAATCCCAGTCTCAGAAGTAAGTAAGAGAGAATGGGGCAAAGGAATGCTTAAAGATTAGCTCTTCTGCAGATGCTCCCCACTACCCCGCCAAATTAAAAAAAGAGGAAAAAAAATTAAAAAAAACACTTAAAGATATAATGGTTAAGAATTTCCCAGAATTAGAGATTCAAATAACCATATTCAAGAAAGGCAAGAAGAAATAAAATGAAAGGAGGCAAAAATACACACCTTCCTTTACTGGATTATCCTTTCTTCCTGAGGACCCAAGAATACTACATTCATCTGTTGAAATACAGATTTAAGATTCTGGAGAACAGCTAATATGGTCCCTAAACACCACTAACAATTAGTTTTACATAATAAATCAAGCTTAATTTTTTTCTTTTTTAGTCCATATTTTATTCTAGGCATATTTTGGTTAATGGTTATCATAAAACATTTAAAAATATATCATATCTTCTCAGTTGAGTAAAAATTATATATGTGAACTTCAATGGCAAATAAAAACATTTTATTCCCAGGCACATTTCTCTTGTTAATACTTACTCAGATAAGGAGACGAGTATGTGTTTCTCTTCACCTGCCAACTGCACGGTTCAAGTAAAGATTAGGAATAGTAATTTTATAGATTTAGGTGTCTGCTCTTCCATTAAGGGAAAATTATTTTCCACTTGCATCTCATGGGCTACAGCAGTAGGGATGATGACCATAATGCTAGGTAGCATTTATTGACTTACAAGCACTAGAACAGGAGTCAGCAAGCTTTTTCTGTAAAGGATAAAATATTTTAGATTTTGTAAGCCATATGGTCTTTGTCTCAATTACTCAACTGAGTATTAAAGAAGCTAGACATAATACTTAATTGAATGAGCATAGCTGTGTTCCAATAACACTTTAATTACAAAAGAAGGTCAGGGTCCAGATTTGGCCTGAGGGCTGTAGTTTGCTGGCTCCTGGATTAAATTATTGAGGATATTTGAATTCCAGTGAATTACTTTTTTTTTTTTTAAGTTTAACATTTTTTATTGAGTTATAGTCATTTTACAATGTTGTGTCAAATTCCAGTGTAGAGCACAATTTTTCAGTTATACATGAACATAATACATTCACTGTCACATTCTCTTTCGCTGTGAGCCACCACAAGATCCTGTATATATTTCCCTGTGCTACACAGTACAATCTTATTTATCTATTCTACATTTTGAAATCCTGTGAATTACTTAATTGTAGCAGAGTGTTGTAGTTCCTTTATCCCCTGCTTTAAATTGTATTATTCTTTAAAACATATAATGAATTAGTATAAAAATAAAGATATATTAGATTTATTTTAGTCTTCAAAAAAATTATCCCCATATCATGCATGTTTGCTTACAGTGTTGTAATGACATTTTCTGTTTGAACAATAATAATTAGTGTCTACTTTTCAATAGTGGTGCTAGCTAGCTTTTACTGTACAATCAATCATCCCCCAAATGGAACTCATAACAGAGTCCCCCCAAAATAAGTAAAAATTACCATAAATTGAAAAAAAAACAGAGTCCCAGTATTTGCTTACAGTTATGTGGGTCAGCGATTTGGGTCTGTCTTTGCTCCGTGCATAGTTAGCGGGCCTCGGCCCCCTCTCTGTGGTGGGCCTCACCTGGAGAGGCTGGGTTGGCTGGCATGGCTGGGTCCTCCCTCCATGGGCTCTTTCATCTTCTGCTGGATATTTTCTGAACAGGGCTGGGCAGAGTCCCCAACAGCAAGAGAGAGCAAGGCCTCGTCAAACCTCTGGTGAATTCTATTTGCTAACATCCCCTTGGCCAAAGCAAGTCCCACGGTCAAGTCCAGGTTGAAGGAGTGTGAAAAGAGTCTCCTGATGGGAGGCGCTGCAAAGTCATGTTGCAAAGGGACATATGGGTATGTTAGAAAGAACTGAGAGTCAGTGAGGTAGTCGGGGGTGTCCTAGGGGTCCTGTCGTGTGCTCGCTCACTCCAGATCCACTTCACCGTCAGCCATTTAGAGTGGATGAAGTAGTTTACTCCAGTCCAGGCACATCCTTAGGCACAAATTATGTACTTAGGGGGTGAATAGGCATAAGTGTTGCTTAAAGGCATTAACTCATGTTCCCACACAGAGCTGTCTTGGAAACTGTTGCCAGTTTTCATTCTAGTCCGCTTCTTTCTTCCGCCAGGCCAAGACCAGAGCCATCTATTTAGTGAGTTGGTTTAGATACATACTGTGACTGCTACTAAGAGGATTTAAAGTAGCTGCTCAATTTTTTTCTCAGTTCCCTTGGGTCTTTGGGAAGCACATTCCTTTCCATCAGAGCCCAAAGCCTGGCCTCCTGGTCCAAGGGAAAAAATGCACTTTTGATGGCCAAATACACCCCTACCCAGTTTAACACTGAATCTTACAAAATGTTCTTCACTCCAGTTTCATTTTTCTGGGAATCCAGAGCCAAGCTTATCTCTCAACTTCCTGCTTTCAAGCTTGTACATCCATCCAGAAAACATAGCTTCTTTAAAAGCTTAAGATATTTTAATTCTTCTTTTCAACTTTCACCAGCCCATTTCAGTGACACAAGGCTCATATTCTGATTTTCTTAGAAACCATTGTCTTCTACATTAAATGTTATCATATGCCTACCACCCAATTACCAGGATACACTGCCAAATATATATTAATTTTCAAATAGAATTTGCAAAGTCTACAGCTCTCCTTTTTAATTTGGTTATTCCTCATAAATGCCAAAATGTTTATCAAAACATTCTCCAGCTATAGAACCTTCTCTACATTTTTGCTGTTCTGTAACAAAAATATATACTAAGTTTAAGAAACATACATATTATAAAAAGCAAATACTATAAAATGAAGCCAAATTGACCTATTTTAATTCTTTCTCGAGTCTTGATCCTGATACAGTCATTCCTCTTTAAAAGCTGCTATGCTTGCTATCTCCGATAGAAAAAAAAAAAAGGTTGATTTACAAAACTATAGCAGAACTTGGCCACAGTTGAAACACATTGTTAATATGGAAAGAGAGTTCACAGGGTGACTCCCAAAGAAAGGGACAAGAAATATGCTCTTTTGAGAAAACATAGAGTAGGGAGATTTTATCACAATCTATTTTTTTCTATCTATCTCTTCCTACTTCAGACTTTAATCACAACCTTAGAGTTGTAGACAAATATCTGGGGTTATCTTACTCTTAGACTTTTCATATTTGTCTAATCCAGCCATTCATTTTCAAAGCAGACTGTAATTTAGGGGCTGTATGGACTTCATTGCTGTAAGTTGTCGGTCGTGAGCAGTCCTGGAACCAAGCAGGAGCCCACGGGGCCTTCCCGGGACAGACCCCCACCCACCTCTTGTTTATGGAAAAACTTTAGCCTCCTAGGCCTTTCCTAAATTCCAAAGAACAAATTTAATCAGATAAGTGAGAAAATGCAGAAACAAAGGAAAGCAGTCAAGCAAGACAATAGAATAATAGTTTAGCCATTCAACAAAGTCAAAGACCTTTAGCTCCTCCTCAAGGGTTAGAGATAATATTCTGAGCCATCTCCTTGAGCTATTTTGCAGATATTGAAACCCCCACCAGAGGGAAGAAGTTAAATGCATGCTGACCCCAAACACGTAGACCACAGACTGGTTGGAACCAGAAGGTTGATGATGTTGACTCCGGATTACCTCATCACCCACCTATCAGAAGAATGTTCATGTGCTGATCATGTACTTGCAACCCTCTCCCTCACTCTGCCCTTAAAAAACTTTTCCTGAAAGCCTTCAGGGAATTCGGGCCGTTTGAGCGTTAGTTGCCTGTGCTCCTTGCCTCTCCCTACATTGGGTTCCTTACAGTAAACGCTGCACTTTCCTTCGCCACAACCTGGTGTCAGTAGTTGGCGTTACTGCACGTGAGTGAGTGGACCCAAGTTTGGTTCTGTAACAGTCCCTTTTACTGAAGCTCATCGAGGAAAAATTAAGACCAAATGGCTAAACCTAAGATTCTGTTTTCTCTGAATGTGAGGGAGGACTGGAAGGATGCTCACATGGTACTTCTCAACAGGTGCACTTTGATGAATTTCCTGGTGGGTCACAGGCGGGCCAGAAGGGTGGGGGAGATCTGATTGCCTCACTGGGAACTCACTGGGACTGATGCAAGTAATAGTGACAGGAAGAGAAGGGTGACAGGGAATCCATGTTAGCAGAAGCAGTGAGGCTGCAGGAGAAAGTTGCCAAAGGCTTGCACCCACTTTTCTCTCTAGAGCCCCCCCCTTTCTCTTCCTCTATAGGGTCTGTCTCTTCATCCTCTGTTTCTTTTTTCCATCTACCTCTTCTTACTTTTGCTATGAACACTTCACAATTTCTGGTTTCTTTTCCTTGTTGTGCTTCCTCTGGTATAATCAATCATATTCTTTTTAAAGACCTATCTACTCAGTTTTTGTTCCTCTGATAAACATTAGGGTAGAAGCGGCAGTAATTAAGAGCTACGTGGTATTTCCAAATTAATGTATTATCTTATAGAGTATATTTCCATTTAGCATATGTAATTAAACTAAGAAACTTGACTAAGATATCTCACTTTTTCATTTCCTTTCCTAAAAGTTTACACACAAAGAGCCTTGTGTCAGAGAGACATGGAACAGCTGACTACAGCGGGGAAAGTTATTGTTTGGATGTCCCATTAGCACCCCAATCTCTATTTTAAGAACCCTCTATGTGCATCATTTTGGGAGGAAGTGGTTTTCCCTTATGGGAACAAAAGCCTGTAGGGGTGGGAAAGTAGCAGGGATAGGGGTGTTGAGCCTGTGACTGAGGATGGGACCTTTAGACACTCTTTGAGGCCTTGAGCTTGAATCAGGGAAGCACTCGTGTGAAAACAGCTACAAATTGACAAACTATTGTTACTGCTGCAAAGTACTTTGCTGAGAACTCACTTCCTGACCCTTGAGAGCAATTTGGTTCCTGTTCTTTGTCCAAGTTGGGGGACCCAGCTTTCCAGGAATTCTCTAAGCTCTTCCAATAAATTCCATTTTGCTTATTATAGCCAGAGTTAGTTTTTGTTGTCTGCAAAAAAAAGGGGGGGGGGGTTGAGGGGTATAGCTCAGTGGTAGAGTGCATGCTCAGTATGCGTGATATCCTGGGTTCACTCCCTAGTACCTCCATTAAAAAAAAATCCTAGCTTAAATACACATGATACTTCTGATTCTAGTACAAAAAAAGAAAAAAAATCCAGATTATATTGCAAAAAATGCTTCAAGATACCATCTCTAAGTGCTCTCTGAAGTGACTGAGTGGATCATTAATTACTCTTTATACTCCAAGGACATACTTAATATTTTCAAATAAATTTTTATATTTAAAGTGAAAATTCAGAACAAAATTTAGAAAGAATAAGAAAAATGTTCTCGCTAGCTTAATGCAAATACTGGAAATTATTTGCAAAAGTTATCTCAAAATCAGAAAAGCCTTAAGCACGTATTTCTATTTATCTATCCATCTCTCTGCTTAAACATGATTCAGGTAGAAATTCTTTCACTTTTCTTCCTTGCGACTTGGTGTTTTTCTATTTGTAGCCAGTTCTGGAGTATATATGTGCGGGTGGTGAGGGCTATGTGCAGACTCTCTATTTTCTGCTCAATTCTGCTGTGAACCTGAAACTGCTCTAAAAATATTAAGTCTATTAATTTTAAAAAAGATTAAAAAGAAAAGAATTCCTGCTTTAAATCAAGTAGCTTCTTTTTAAGTCACTTGTTAGAGTCAGTGTTTACAGATGCGCACGTTCCCCTACAGCTGGGATGGGGCTAGAGAAACAGTTCTGGCCAGAAGACTGTGAGGGGAAAGACGCATGATGCTTTCAGTCCAAGATCATGATGGGCAGGTGTGAGTTCTCTATTGTCTCTTTCCCATCAGTGGAGCTGGAAGTAAAGGGCTTTAAGATGGCATCCCACCTCCCAGAATTGTAGGAGAACCACTACAGATCCACCTGACTCACACTGGATTGTGACGGGATGGAGGAATAAATGCACTGTGTTAATTCACTGAGAAGGCAGATTGCCTGCGAAGGCAGCTAGTATTGCTTAAGCTAACTAATACACCCCCTCTACTGACATAAAACCTCATAGAACTTGGGTTAGTCTGGACCACATCCATATTAAATCAGATCTGTGTATTATTAATAATAACAGGTTTATGAAGTGCTTGTTCAAAGTTCTTAGGTACCTAAGATAGGAGGGCAAGGATTATTATAACTCTTTTATAGTCAGAACAAACTAAAATTCAAAAACTGTATGTGCCTTTTCCAAGTACACTAGGAGAGACCAACATTCTTGTACTACAATATATTTTTCACAGAAGTATGTCTTATAATCCTACTGCAACCCCCCCTCCAAATCTGATCTATTAATTCATTCATTTCAGGCTTGTTCTACAAAAGATGCAAAGTGATTATATTTCAACTAGATCCTATATATTAAAGGGTTTAGCTAAAGGAGATATTATACAGAGAAAGTCTGATAACTTTCTGGAATTATCCTTAGTATGAACTACTGGATGGTTTTGACTAAAATAACACATATATTCAATAAAAATTTGTTAACCAAAGCAATACATTTGTACTGGGAAATTTACTAACAAAAATATGAATTTTATATTTTACATTTATTTTTGTCAAAAAACAAAATATTTGCTTCAAAACAAGTAAAAGGTGTATTTTTAGAAAAACCACCAAATTCACTTCTTTAATCCTCTATTATTATGAAATGTATAATACTGAAAAGTACATAAACATATGTACAGTTTAATGACTAATTATAAAGCAACTATATATGCAACCACCATCTAGGTCAAGCAATAAAATATTTTCAGCACTCTAGAAGCAGTTGTCTTCAACACAAAGTTCACTCACTATTAGTTCAACATTAATCTTCTGAAATCATAAGAATATGAATTTTCCACAATTGTATTGACTCAAGAATTGAAAATGAATATGGGGGGAGGGTAACAGCTCAAGTGGTTAGCACCTTCTTACCATGCATGAGGTCCTGGGTTCAATCCCCAGTACCTCCTTTAAGAATAAAGAAATAAACCTAATTAGTTCCTCCACTAAAAAAAAAAAAAAAAAAAAAAAAAAAAAAAGAGTGTGGCTGAGGGGCCAATTAAAAAAAAAGAAAATGAATATGGAATTTGTTTTTTAGCAGATTTAAACCCATAGCAAGTTATTTGCTTTTGATAATCTATTTCCACTTGTCAAGACGTTATTCTTCTGAAGGAAGTGAACATCATGTTGAAGGTACTGATGTCCTCAGAAGGAGAAACTGACGTGACCTGTATGATTATTAACTTTGTTTTTTTTACTACATGAACATCATTCAGGTTTGAATTGCTTCAGTAAAAGGAGATGCCACGATTAGCCCAAATTAAACAATTTAAAGCACAGTATGACGTATGTTCAAAAGAAGAGACTTTATTTCCGTATTTGAGAGCTGGATTAGACTTAGCTATGAGTAACAACAAATACAAAATGACAGTGGCTTACCAAAATAGCAGATTAGTTTCTCTCTCACATAAAAATTTGGAGGTCGTTTCTCTAGGGCCGCTATGCCTGTCCCCGGTGCCAGGAAACCATACTGCTAACTTTTGATCTATGATCCTCAGCACATGGCTTCCGCCTCACAGTGCAAGATGGCCATTCAAGCCCCAGCTGTCACATTCATGTTGTGGCAGAGGAAAGACAAAGGCAGAACGGCCCTTTCTGTTTAAGGATATTTCCTGGAAGTTCCGTGCACTATTTCTGCTAACATCCTAATAGACATGATCTGGTCACATGGCCACATCAAGCCACAGGGAAGTGAGGAAATACAGTCTTCTAGACAGAGATGAGCCCCACTAAAAACCAAGTGGTCTACTAAGAAAGAAAAGAAGAAAAGGTATTGGCAGAAAGTGTCTTTGCCACAGAGGGCTTTTATATTTGTAGTGTTGCATAAGTACATTTATTCACTACATAAACAAGTCAATATTCCTTTGAACAGGAAAATGACATTCATGTAGAAAAACATCAAGAATCTATTTTAGAATTTTGCAAATGAAATCTAATTTTTCTAGATGTTGACTTAAGATGGCCTTTTTTTTTGAAATCTTTATATTTCTGATGAATATTCCTTTTTCTAGAAGTATGCTTTGTGATGTAAGAAAGAATGAAAGCCAGGTGGAAAACAGCATTTTAAAAGGAGGGAACTCAGACCCCACAGTTGCATACTACCTGGCAAGCAGTCAACACTAAGGTAAGTTTGGAACCCTGTGGGTGGGGTCATATGTCCCTACTGGGCTGGGCTGCAAGGACACGTACCTGCTTGTCTGTGCGAAGGGTGCTCCCTACTGCAGTGTGTTTAATGCAGTGGCCTAAATGCACATAATACAGGTCAATGGTGAGCTTAAAAGAATATTCCTCCATAAGTCATATCATCTTGAAATGAATTAATTAAGAGATAATAGACATTTACATGAGTGAAATTATCATAACATTTCCTTAAACACTGCATGAAAAACTGGGTACCATGTTAATTCTATCAGAGGTTGGATTACATCACATATCTTATGACTTCCTTGATCTAACTTCCAGGGATTCAAAATCTGGACAAAATACCTGAAAATGCGTATTTGGAAGACTTTGCAGAAGTGGATCCTATGATGTTCTGATGGCGCCTTAGAATCTGTCAGGAGAGGGTGTTGACAAGGGGGTATTGGTTCCTAGCAGCAGGAGCCAGAGAAACCCTACTTTAACAAGAAATCATTGCAAAAAGTATTAGAAGTCCCTAGAGTTCACCACATTCTTATAAGCAAAGTTTGCTTTACCAAAGACCCCTGAATTATGTAATTGTTCTAAAATTTAGGAGACTGGGGGGAGGGTATAGCTCAGTGGCAGAGTACGTGGGTTCACACACAAGGTCCTGGGTTCAATTCTAGTACCTGCTTAAAATAAATAGATGGATAAGCAAACAAACAAACTAACCAACCAAACTAATTACCTCCCCCCCAAAAATAAAATAAAATTTAGGAGACTATAAAAGGGCCCCTGAAAAACCACTTAAAGGCTTTTCCTCTGCTTTGATTCAATAGCTGGAGGATAATACAGAAGCCTCTGAGATGGTGATAAACTTTCTTTTTTTTTTTTTTTTTGAGAAATGTTGCTATTTTCTGTAGTTCTTAACATTCTAAAAAATTTAAAAAAAAACCATTCATTCGCAAGAAAAGTGTAATGGGTAAGAAATAGACAAAATGATGAACAGTTTTCAAAATAAGAATCAGCTTTCCCATTAGAAAAAAGCTGCTTACCATTCTCTTAGTGTTTTATACTGTTTTGCAAAAAGAAGTTGGCAGAGGAAAGTTTGCATTGCAAAATAATCTGGGTAAACCAGAGATCTGAATAGGTAAAGCCTGGGCAAGTGTTACCACAGCACTTTCACTCCCTGGCCGAGGGGAGTTGCCTCATACATTCATTGGATAACTGGTTGCTTCTGTTTGAGGGGAGCTTCCTGGCACAACAGAATGCTTCATCTTGGATCCAGCCTCTATGGTAATATTACCAAGGTCGCAGAAGAAAGTAAAGCCTAAAATGCGGGCCTAGAAGCAATTGTCCATCAGACTAAGATTTTAATCTGTGTGTAAATGAGCATACACAGAAGTAGGCAGTGCGATGCAAATTGCACTGAGTATCGTGGTTTTGAGAGCAGGGATTGGTTAGTATCTTGGTACGTTAGTCATCTGTGCTGTATGTCTTATTATCCATTTCACACGAGACATATGGTATTATAATTCAGATTGTACTTTCAGTTATGTGGATAACAATTCCTCATGTAATGTTTTTTCCAATTGTGGTAAAATTTACATAACAAAATTTGTCATTCAAACCGCTTTTCAGTGTAGTTCTGGGGCACTAAGTGCATTCACATTGTTGTGCAACCGTCACCACCATCCACCTCCAGGTTTTCATCATCCCATACTGAAACTCTGTACCCATTAAAACACAACTCTCCATTACCCCCTCTCCTCAGCCACCGTTAACCTCTATTCTACTTTTGGCCTCCATGAATTTGACTATAATAGGTACCTCATATAGTGAAATCATACAAAATTTGCCCTTCTGTAACTGGCTTATCTCACTTAGCATAATGTCTTCAAGGTTCTTGCATGTTGTAGCCTGTGTCAGAATTTCCTTCCTCTTTAACACTGAATAATATTCCATTGTGTGTGTGTAGAAAATATATTCTTAATCCATGTATCAGAATAGACACTGAGTTGCTTCCATCTTTTGGCTTTGGGGATAATGCTTCTATGAATATTGGCGAACAAGTATGTTTCTTCTGGGCATAAACCCAGAAGTGGAATTGCTGGATCAGATGGTAATTCTATTTATAGTTTTTTGAGGAATCTCCATACTGTTCTTCACAGTGGCTGTACCATTTTACTTTCCTACCAGCGATGCACAAGTGCTCCAGTTTCTCCATATCCCCAACAATGTTGTTGTTTTTAAACAACAGCCATCCTAGTGGGTGTGAGGGAGTATTTTATTACAGTTTTGATTTGCATTTCTATAATGGTTAGTCACGTTGAGCACATTTCCATGTGCTTATTTGCAATTTGTACATCTTCTTTGGAGAAATGTCTATTCAAGTCCTTTGTCCATTTTTTAATCAGATTTCTTTTTTGTTGCTGAGTTGTAGGGAGTTCTTTATATATTTATTCTAGATATCAACCCCTTATCAGAGATATGACATCACGTAAGGTTTTCAGGGGTAATTAAGTCTGCAATAATGGCTGAGTAGCAGTAGAAGGCTCACTGGGGGTGAACAAAAGCTTTGTGTAAGTGAATGAAACAAACTAATAATCAGGTTTCATTGTGGGAAGAAATAGTACAGGTTAGAAATCTTCAAATGCCCAAGTAAAGTGGTTGGGTTTTTCACTTTTTTTAAAAAAAATTTTTCACTCTGTTTTGTTGTTGTTAGGGGAGGTAATAAATTAGATTTATTTATTATTATTATTTATTTAATGGAGGTACTGGGGATTGAACCCATGACCTCCTGCATGCTAATCATGTGCTCTACCACTGAGCTATACCCTCCCCTCTGGATTTTTCACTCTTAAAGCGGAGTTCTTTTCCCTTTTTTAGAGTACAGGTGTAAAGTTACCTCAGGTTTTGCCCTATTTTTCTCAGATATCGACAACCATATCAAAGACCCTCCTGAGACAGATCAGTGATTCGTAGTAGACCAGTGTTTCTCAAATTCCTTTACTCAAGAACTTCACCATATTCACATAATATCTAATTTTTCTTTATTGTCCTGTTCATATAATATGTAACTTTTTAAATTGCTTTTCTTTAAATCAATTCAATTTTTTAAATGAAATTGATCTTAAAAGGAAACTTTAAAAGTCAGTATTGTAAGTGGAAAACCAGAATCAGGTGCCCTTCTGGCCATGGCAGATTTCTGCTTTGTCGTCTGGGACATCCCTTGCTGGTGGCCCTAGGTGAGCCGCTCTCTCCCTGGCAGGGGGTCCAGTTACCACAGCCAGTGTGCTGAGGTGGGGCTCCTTGCTGAACACAAGGTGCTGCTCAGTGGATGGTTCACCCTTGTACACCTTAGTGCCCAGGGAGAAGAAATGGGCGATGGTGGAATAGTATTATCTCAAATGATTTTCTGTACCACACTTTGGTAAACATTGCCCTAGTCTAGAAAACAGTTCTTAAGATTTTATTCTTGAGGGAGAAGCCACAGATTCCCCCATGGAATCTCTTCTGTTTATGTGAGGGAAAGAGAAAGGGGGGTTAGAGGCCCAACTGACCCGGCTGTCTGTTGTCTGAAAGTAATTCTTTATTTTGGTAGTTTGCAAAGTTTGTGGTTTCAGGACTCCTTTACATCCCTAAAAATTATTGAGGGCTCCCAAGAGCTTTTGTTTATGTGGGCTTTATCTATTGATATTTACCATATTAGAAATTAAAACCGAGAAAATTTTAAAATGTTTATTAATTAAAATAATAATAAACATGTTTACATAAATACTTTTATGAAAAATAACTAAATTGTTCAAAACAGAGTGGCTTTGTTTGCTTTTTTGTAAATCTCCTTAATAGCCAGCTTAACAGAACTCAGCTGTATTCTCCTATCTGCTTCTGCAGTCTTTCGCAACATCACGCACCGTGTAGCCACAGGAAGACTGCGCTGTACACTCAGAAACGAGAGTGGAAAAGTCAAATGACGTTTTATTATTATGAAAGTTTTGACTTCACATATCTTTTGAAAGGATCTTGCCCACTCTCAGATCACACTTGAAAACTCTGCTTTAATTCATTTCAAGGTAGAGTGGTGGGCTGGTTGAGAGGGTAGATCCCAGAGTCAAAGTGCCCCAGCTCTGTCGCTTTTATTATCTGTGTGACTTTGGCCAACTAATTGAACTGCTTTGTGCCCTAGTTTTCTTATCTGTGAAATGAAGATAATAATAAGGTGATAAAGATAATGATGCAATTAGGAAAATAAAATGTAACCTTGAAAGAGACGTACACGTAGGTGCTCAGTCAAGAACTGGAAGTTCATTATTTTTATTTCTTAGTTTATATGTGAGATTGAACATTTTTAGTGTATCAGCCATTTGTATTTCTTCTGACTCATCTATTATTTACCTTTCTTGAGTTGTCACTCTTTTTACTAATATTAGTTCTTTACATTGTATACATGTATTGATTATTTTATGTATTGCAATTATTTTCTCCAATCCATAATTTCTTTTTTTATATTTTAAAATTTATTCATGTTTTTTTTTAACATTTTTTACTGATTTATAATCATTTTACAATGTTGTGTCAAATTCCAGTGTTCAGCACAAATTTTGAGTCATTCATGGACATATACACACTCATTGTCACATTTTTTTCTCTGTGAGTTATCATAACATTTTGTGTATATTTCCCTGTGCTATACAGTGTAATCTTGTTTATCTATTCTACAATTTTGAAATCCCAGTCTATCCCTTCCCACCCTCCACCCCCCTGGTAACCACAAGTCTGTATTCTCTGTCTGTGAGTCTATTTCAGTCCTGTATTTATGCTTTGTTTTTGTTTGTTTTTTTGTTTTTGTTTTTTAGATTCCACATATGAGTGATCTCATATGGTATTTTTCTTTCTCTTTCTGGCTTACTTCACTTAGAATGACATTCTCCAGGAGCATCCATGTTGCTGCAAAGGGCATTATGTTGTCGGTTTTTATGGCTGAGTAGTATTCCATTGTATAAATATACCACATCTTCTTTATTCAGTCACCTATTGATGGACATTTAGGCTGTTCCCACATAATTTCTTTTAACTTTATTTGTGATACATTTTTCATCATTAAGTTTTAAATACGTACTTGTCAAATCTATCAGTCTTTTTCTCCATAACTTCTGAGTTTCATATCCTGTTAATCCTAGGGGAAAACTATTCCATATTTTAGCAGTTTGTCCTTTAATTTTTAACATTCAGAGATGTAATACAGTAAGAATCCATTCTGGGGTAGGATATGAAGAGGGAATCTAATTTTCTTTCCTTCAAGATGTGTAACTAATTGTTTCAACATTTTTTGAATATTCCATCACTTCGCTATCGATTTCAAATGTCTCCTCTATAATACCATGATTTGTTACAACCACGTGGATCTACTTCTGGCTATTTCATTCCATATAGTATTTGTCTTTTCCAGTATCCATAATGTACATTTTAAAATTACTTTTGCTTTTTGGTAAATTTTAATGTATGTTATGAAATGCTCCCCCTAATCATTCTCCTTTCTCATGATTTTGAGTTTTTTATGAATTCATTTATTAAGATAAATTTTGCTATGAATTTGCCAAATACAACATTCACTTCCCCAAAGTTGTGATTGTGATTGAAATTGCATTACATTTATGTATTAATTTGGAAGCACCGTCTGACCCTATACAATATTAAGTTTTCCCATACAGGAAATTAAACAGCTTTCAATTTAGTCAGATTGTTTTATGTTCTTCAGTAAACCCTTAAGATGTTCTCAGTACAGGACTTGGTACTTCTTTTAAACATATTCTTGGGTATAAAATAGGATATTCTATAAAGATCTGTCTGTAATTACCAACCTCAATCAGAATAAAACTGTAAGACAGATGTAAGACTATGCTTGTGAATTTTCTTCTGTACAATATTTTCATCTTGCCTCATCTTGAAAAACAGAAGGTATTCAACATTTACATCCATCAAGAATTAGATCATTTTACATTGGTTAACATGGATGATAAACCTATCGGATCGATTAAATTTGTCTCCCTAAGCAAGATAAAGTATTTTAGTCAAAAGAAAACTTTACCCGAAAAAAAAAAAAAATTAATTAAAAAAAAAAAGGCTCTACCCACTCTCGCCACCTTTATTCAGCATACTTTTGGAAGTCCTTGCCACAGCAGTCAGAGAAGAAAAAGATATAAAAGAGAACCAAATAGGAAAAGAAGGAGTAAAACTGTCATTGTTTGCAGATGACATACTATACATAGAAAATCCTAAAGATGCTACCAGAAAACTACTAGAGCTCATCGATGAAGTTGGTAAAGTTGCAGGATACAAAATTAATACACAGAAATCTGTTGCATTTCTATACACTAGCAATGAAATATCAGAAAAAGAAATTAAGGAAACAATATCACTTACCATCGCATCAAAAAGAATAAAATACCTAGGAATAAACTTACCTAGGGAGGCAAAAAACCTGTACTCTGAAAACTGTGACAGTGATGAAAGAAACTGAACATGACACAAACAGATGGAAAGATACACTGTGTTTTTGGATTGGAAGAATCAATATTGTTAAAATGGCCATACTACCCAAGGCAATCCCCAGATTCAATGCAATCCCTATCAAATTACCAAGGGAATTTTTCACAGAACTGGAACAAAAATTGTTTTAATTTGTATGGAAACACAAAAGACCCCAAATAGCCAAAACAATCTTGAGAAAGAAGAATGAAACTAGAGGAATCAGGCTATACTGATCCCTGATTTCAGACTACAGTAAACAAAACAATATGGTATTGGCACAAAAAAACAGACATATAGATCAATGGAACAGGATAGAATGTCCAGAAATAAATCCATGCACTTATGGTCAATTAATCTATGACAAAGGAGGCAAGAATATACAATGGAGAAAAGACAGTCCCTTCAATAAGTGGTGCTGGGAACATTAGACAGCTACAGGTAAAAGAATGAAATGAGAACATTTTCTAACACCATATACAAAAGTAAACTCAAAATGGATTAAAGACCTAAATGTAAGACTAGATATTATAAAACTCCTAGAGGAAAACATAGGCAGAACACTCTCTAACATAAATCATAGCAATATTGTTTTAGATTCATCTCCTAGAAGAACAGAAATAAAAACAAAAAGAAATAAATGGGACCTAATTAAATTTAAAAGCTTTTGCACAGCAAAGAAAACCATAAACAAAATGAAAAGACAACCTATTGAATGGGAGAAAATATTTGCGAACAATGCAACCAACAAAGAATTAATTTCCAAAATATACAAAAGTTCATACAGCTCAATATCAAAAAAACAAACAATCCAATCAAAAAATGATCAGAAGATCTAAATAGACAGTTCTTCAAAGAAAACATACATGTGGCCAACAGGCACATGAAAAGATGCTCAACATCACTAATTATTAGAGAAATGCAAATCAAAACTACAATGAGGTGTCACCTCACACTAGTCAGAATAGCCATCATCAAAAAGTCTACAAACAATAAATGCTGGAGATATGTGGAGAAAAAGGAACCCTCCTACACTGTTGGTGAGAATGTAAATTGGTACAGCCACTATGGAGGTTACTTAAAAAACTAAAAATAGACTTAAAATATTATCCAGCAATCCCATTCTTGGGGATATATCTGGAGAAAAGTCTAATTTGAAAAGACACATGCACTCCAATGTTCATAGCAGGACTATTTACAGTAGCCAAGACATGGAAACAACCTAAATGTTCACTGACAGATGACTGGATAAAGAAGATGTGGTGCGTGCGTGCGTGCGTGCGTGCGTGTGTGTGTGTAAAATGGAATATTACTCAACCATAAAAAGGGATGAAATAATGTCATTTACAGCAACATGGATGGACCTAGAGACCATCATGCTAAATGAAGTAAGCCAGACAGACACAGACAAATACATGATATCATTTATATGTGGACTCCAAAAAGAAAAGATACAAATGAACTTATTTACAAAACAGAAACAGACTCACAGACATAGAAAACAAACTTACGGTTACCAAAGGGAAAAGGAGGAGGTGGGATAAATTAGGAGTTTGGGACTGACATATATAAATAGATAACCAACAAGGGCCTACTGTATAGCACAGTGAATTATATTCAGTATTTTGTAATAACCTATAATGGAAAAGAATCTAAGAAAAGAACAGATTTATACATAAGTATAATTGAATGACTTTGCTGTAACCTGAAATATTGTAGATCAACTATACATCAATTTAAAAAAATGAAAAAAAAAATTAGGCTCTAATCTTCTACCTGGATCTGGAAAGAAGTAAGAAATAAACTCCCTGATTCTAATACATTGAATCTCAACTGTGTGCATCATCAATCACTTGGAGGCCCTATTAAAACAGAATTTGCATTCTAACAAGTTCCCACGTGGTGCTGATGCTATTAGCCCAATGACTACACTTTGAGAACTATTGTTCTGATGCAATAACCTTGGGAGAGAAAGTCCAGTAGCCACACTGAGATGGACATAAGAAGTGATGGTAGAGAAGGCACAAGTCAGATCTCTGATCACAGTAAGATTTTTGTTTGGCCTTATATTCCTTTAAAGCTATGACATTTTCTTCTGCATTTAAGTTTTGTTCATATCTCATATATTTTCATATGAAGTGTTCTAGTTTTTCAATCTGTATACCATTTGTAATCTGTACAAAATTTGACTTCTGCTATGATCCAATAATTGTGCAGTAGATTGCTTGGAAAATTAGTAAGCAACTTAAAAAAATTATTTGTTCATCTACGTCAAATATTTATTGAGCATCAACTACAAGCCATATGCTTGGGATACATCAGTGAGCAATGGAGACAAAGCGGGCAAGAGATACGCAAAAAATATAGTAAGTAAATTGTATAGCATGCTGGGATGTGATAGGTGTTATAGGTAAAACAAAAACAGCACAGAAAGGGGAATGATAGGTGCAGGTAAGGCGGCTGTAATTTTAAATATGTTGATTAAATTAAGCTCCACTGAAATGAAATTTGAGCAACAACTTAGAGGAGGATATGGAGTGGAGTAGAAGAGCTTGTGCAAAAGCCCTTAGGTAGTAGTATGCCAGAGTATCTGAAGACTGAGGGGGGCACTGGAGCAAGTAGCGGTAGAGAATTGGAGATGAGGTTAGAGGGGTAAGGAGGGCATATTCATGTAGGGCCTTCAGAGGCCACTGTTATGACTTTAGGTTTCATTATGAGTGAAATGGGGAGCTACTGAAGAATTCTGAGTGACACAATATGGTATATATTTTTTAAAGCATCACTGGCTGTTATGTTGAGCATAGACTACAGGAATCAAGGGTAGAAACAGAAATCAAGAAGTAGGCAGCTGAGCAGCCATCCAGGCGAAGGATGATTGTTATCTTGCTTCGGGGGTGACAATGGAGAACTGAGAAGTAATTAAACTGGTTCTATTTCAAAGGTAAAGCCAACAGAATTTCTTGATAGAATGGACACGTAATGTAAAGGAGGGAAATCAAGAATGACTAAAATTGACACATGAAGGAGAGAATTAGCATCAGTGAAATGAGGATGACTACTGAATTAAGTTTAGGGTTGAAGATCAGGAATTTGGTTTTGGATATAAAGTTTCAGGTGTCCATTTGACTTCCAAATGGAAACATTGAGCAGGCAGTTAGATATAGGAAACTGGATCTCAGAAGTCAAGGTTAGTTATAAATTTGGGAGTTGTCAGCAAATAAATGGTTTTGAAAGCCGTGAAACAAGATAGGACTACCAAGACATACAAATGGAGAATGGACTGAGCCCTCTGGCACTCCAACGTGAGGATATCAGGGTGAAGCACCAGACCAGTAAAGGAGACACTGGTACTGCCGGGAGAAAACAGTGTGGTGTCCTGGAAATCAAGTGAAGAAAGTGTATCGTGGAGGGAGTGAGCCACTGTGGCAGATGTTGCTGTTAGGTCAAATAATATTAGGATTGAAGACTAACCACTGGAGTTGGCATATAGGGGGTATTAGGGACCTTGGCAAGAGCAGTTTTGGTGATGGGGTGAAAGCTTGGTTGGAGCAGGTTCAAGTGAGAATTAGAAGGGAGGAATCTGAGACCAGTGTAGACTATTATTTCAAGAAGCTGTGTCGCAGAGGAGAACAAAAAAATGGGACAGTAACTGGCAAGGGAAGTGGGGTCCAGTTTTGTACTTTTTTTTTTTTAAAGGAGAGAAATAACAGAATGCCTGAATAGTGGCGGAAATAATCTTGTATGGAAGCAAAAACTTGTTAATGTGGGAGTGAAAAGGGAGAATTTTTTAATCAGTGTTGCTGAGTAGGTGAGAGAGAATGGGATTTTTAGTACAGGAATCAGAAAACTCTTTCTATAAAGGACCAGTGAATTTTTTAGACTTTGTGAGCCACACATGATCTCTGTTGTATATTCTTTCCCACTTCCCAACCATTTAAAAATATAAAAACAAGGAACAGTATTTGGCTTAAAGGCTATAGTTTGCTTATCCCTGATCTAGTACCCAAAGATATTGATTTTAGATAAGAGTGGAGACAATGTGTAGTTTTTGTAGAGTAATAGGCTGGAAAGCAGAGTACATGAGTTCAAATGCTGATGGGTAGATATAGTGGCAGGAGTTCTTTTTTGACTGTTTCAATTTTCTCCAGGAAATAAACAGGAATAGTTATCACTGAGGACAATACTAGGAGTAGAAAGTACCAAATATCCAAAGAGGAGAATTGTATAAACTAGTTGTGCAAAAAAAAAGGGATAAGTGAATAAATTTTGGAGCAAATATAATTTGATTGCCTGGCAGCATTTTCGGATCACCTGCGGTTTGTGTTCACAAGTTAAAGTGAGAACTCTTAACATGCTTTCATTTTTCTTCAGTCATGTTCAGCTACATGGAGCCAGAATGAAGTAAATGAACATTGATTTGAGTTATGGTTTTGCCAGGTGAGTATGATGAATCAAGAAAAGAAAAGAAAAACCCAAGGGAGTGATCAATAACTATGGAATTTAAATGGGGTAAAGAAGGGAAAGAAGGGTGAGGGGCAGTGCAACAGCGATAGGATCAATATACTGGAATTCTCAATGAGTTTGAAGAATTGTTGAGAACCAGATATCTAGAGGGGGTGAGCTGGAAAAACAGGAGGTGATGGGTTAGAGAAGGGGATGTGTGATGTTGAGAACATGGAGGGTTTAGTTACTGGTAATAAAAAGCCCAACTAGGGAAACATCAAGGGAGTGACTTAGGTAGATGAAGAGAAGAGATGTTGAAAAAGAATGGAGCCAAAGTATTAGAAACAGCATCAATGTGCATATTAAAATCACCAAGAATTAAGGCAGGAGCATTGGAGATACTGACAACGAGCCAGAAGTTAAAATCAAGAAATGAAAGTAGCCTTGGTCAACTTCAAATTTTATTGCACTGAGATCTTAAGAAGAGCTTTTAAGATTACTAGCCTTTGAAGTTCACTGAGGTTTTCTATGTGGCCAAACTTGTTTCATATTTGGAAATGCTCCATGGGCATAAGATAATATGAATTCCCTACTTGGAAGATACAAAATTATATTTATAATTACGTTTCATTAGGTTGTTCTCAGTGAATATGGAGAGGTCAATTAGGAGGCCATTGTATAGACAAAAGATGGTGGCTTGGATGAGGCTGGTAGCAGCAGAGATAAAAGGAACAGGACAGAGTGAGAAATAGCTAGGAAATCAAATTACTAATGATGAATTGCATATAGCATATAACAGAAAAAAATGACAAGGATGCCTTCTAGGATTCTATACAAAATGTGGATGATGATCTAGCAGTATCATTAAGAACATAGACTTGACAGAAAACAAACTTATTGTTACCAGCTGGGACAGGGGGTGGGGAGGGATGAATTGGGAGTTTGGGATTTGTAGATACTACTGTATATGAGATAGATAAATAGCAAGGACCTAATGCATGGCACAGGGAAATATACTCAATACCTTGTAATGGCCTATAATGAAAAGGAATATGTAGGTATAAACGAATCACTATGCTGTAGACCAGAAATTAACACAACATTGTAAATTGACTATACTTCAATTGAAAAAAAACAAAACAAAACACAGATTTGAGAAGTCAGGACACCTTTGCTCAGAGTTAGCCTTACTTACATGGTATGTGATAGCCACGAGTTATTCGACCTCTCAATTTTCTCAGCATGAAAAGATAATATGTGAGGTTCTTATGAGGATTAAATGAGTTGATGAATGTAAGGCACTTATTTAGCCCTAATGGTGCTGAGCTCTCAGTGAGTGTGAGCTATTCTTAGCCTTTGTTGATAGGAAACATTCAAAGATGACCCAGTTTGAAAGGTGAGTGAACGAGCTGAGTTTTGTACATTTCAAAGATGCATTTGAGGCATTCACATGCAGGTGTGAGGTAAGTGAGCAGTTGGATATTCAGGTCTGGAACTCAGGAAAAATATCTGGGCTAGAGATACAATTTAGTGAGTCATTTGTGTATAGGTGGTAACTGTATACAGAAACCATAAGAGTAGATAAGAGTGCCTGGAAAAAAAATAGGAGAGAGACTGATTCTCTTTTTTGAATTGAGATAACATTTACAGCATAAAATTCACCATTTTAGTGTAGGATTTAGTGACTTCCAGTACATTCACAATGTTTAAATTTGAACATTTTCATCACGCAACAAAGAAACTCTATCAAGCAGTAACTCCCCAACTTTAACATCTCCCTAGTCCCTGGCAACTAATAATCCATCTCTATGGCTCACTTATTCTAGACATTTCACATAATTCCAATCAAAATGTTAATGTGATTGGTGTCTGGCTCCTTTCAATTGGCATGGTTTTCAAGGTTGATCCATGTTGTACCATGTATTTTTTGAGAAAAAAAATGGGTAGTCACCTCTCTGCCTTGGCAGAGTTCCAAGTTAAGCAAAATAAAGGCAAGCCCTTTGCACTAGTCCTTCAGGGAACCACCAGACAGGTCAAAATAAACTACCACAATAATTTGAGAACAAAATCCAATCTGCTCCCTCTGTGACCAAGAACCTACTCTAGAAATGCAGACTGTTGTCTTCAAAACTGCCACTGAGCTGGGGATGAGAAAACGGGACCAGGACAAGTTTAAACGACACAAATTTTTCTACTGAGATTAAATCACCTTTTTCTTGATTAAGTGTTTTCCTAGTTATTTCAAATGTTTGACTCGTTTCCATAGTTCACATAAATTTGATTCTGACAGGTTGTGCTAATTTATTTGCTGTTTATACGAAGGGATGGGTCCTTGGGAGTTCTGTATTCACCATTTTTGCTGATTCACCTCCAAGGGACTGATTCTTGAAGAACATCAACATCTGGTAGTGAAGATGAGTCTGTAACAAGGAATGAGAGGAGATGTCAGAGAAGAAGCAAACAAGAAATGTGATATACTACAGAAGCCAAGAGACAATGGTAATGCAGAGAGTAGCAGCTATCATTGTCAAATATTCTGAGATCAAGTAAGAAAAAGACCGAAAAATGTTCACTGGACACAGGTACACAGAAGTCATTTGTGACCTTAAGACTATTTTCCAATGGGGCGCTACTGGTATTTTGAGTAGGACAATTCTTAAATGTGAGGGATTGTCCTACACATTGCAGTGTGTTAGGCAACTCTGACAACTAAACACCAAAAGCACTCCTGGCCCCCGCCCCCAAGTCATAACCAAACATATACAAGTGAAAACCAAAAACCAAAAACAACTGCTCCAGGAATCCCGCTTCTGGGCTTATATCCAGAAGGAACCCTACTTCAAAAAGACACCTGCACCCCAATGTTCATAGCAGCACTATTTACAATAGCCAAGACATGGAAACAGCCTAAATGTCCATCAACAGATGACTGGATAAAGAAGATGTGGTATATTTATACAATGGAATACTATTCAGCCATAAAAACCGACAACATAATGCCATTTGCAGCAACATGGATGCTCCTGGAGAATGTCATTCTAAGTGAAGTAAGCCAGGAAGAGAAAGAAAAATACCATACGAGATGGCTCATATGTGGAATCTAAAAAATAAATAAATAAATAAAAACAAAACAGAAACAGAGTCATAGACATAGAATACAAAATTATGGTTGCCAAGAGAGCAGGGAATGGGAAGGGACAGACTGGGATTTCAAAATGTAGAATAGATAAACAAGATTATACTGTATAGCACAGGGAAATATATACAAGATCTTATGGTAGCTCACAGCGAAAAAAAATATGACAGTGAATGTATGTATGTTCATGTATAACTGAAAAATTGTGCTCTACAGTGGAATTTGACACAACATTGTAAAATGACTATAACTCAATAAAAAAAAGTTAAAAAACAACAACAACAACAACAACTGCCATACATTTCCAAGTGCCCCCTGGAGAATTAGCACTACCTGTTGATGAACCACTACATCAGGAAAATGTATTTCGGTGATGTTATGAGTGGAGACGTTAGACTGCCTGAAATACGAATAGAGGAATGACAAATGAAACCACTGAGGTGCCAGAGACAAGTCTCACTGGAAGTTTGGCTAAAGAGGTGTGAGAGAGCATTAAGTGGGATCAAGGAATGGTTTTTTTTTTTTTTTTGATATAGGATTGACATATTTAAAAAGCAATCAAACTAATCCAGATGAAAGGAAGAGTCTGAGTATACAAGAAAGGGACAATTGTTTAAGTATAAAGTAACTGCAAGGGTGAAAGGAAAGCCTATGCGAAGGAAATGGCCTTAGAGATAAGGCTTAACCCCTGTTTTGAAACGGTGACTTAAGGGCAATGCGGTGTATCCTAACTTGTTCTCTCCCTTCCTTGCCGTAGAGACTATTCCTAACACAGTAGCCAGTGTCACTTCTCTGCTCCTAACTCTCCAGTGTCTTCTCATCTGTCTCAGAGTAAAAGCCAGCCTTCTTAAAATGGCCTATTAGATCCTTCATGACCTGCTACCCCAGCCCGTCCTTTAACCTACTTGACTTCATTTCCTAATACTTTCCCCTTCAGTTGCTACGTTTCACCTGCACAGCTTTCCTTACCATTCTTGAACACAGCAGACATACTCTTGCCTCAGGGCATTTGCTTTCTACTGTTCCTTTGCCAGGAACACTCCTCTCCCTTATGACCTTTAAGTCTTTGCTTAAATGTCATCTCAAACACCACTCTATTTAAAATACTACTCCTAATCCAGTACTTCCAATCACCCTCCACTTCTCTCCATAGCACTTACTATTTTCTAAATTACCATATCACTTATTTATGTCTGTCTCTTCCCACTAGAATATAAGCTCCAGGACGGTAGATATTTTTGTTTGTACTGTTCAGTTACGTATCCCCAACACATAGTGGGTTCTCAATAAATTGCTGAGAAAATAGAAGGGTAAGTTGAGTGTATGTATATCTGCATATTTGGAGGCAGGAAAAAATTTCCATTTGGTGGCTTCAGTTTAGGAGGAAGGAGGTGTTATTTTCTGAAAGTGAAGGGGAGGTAGTAAAGTGAGAGGGACAGGTTTGAGGAGAGTGGAAGTTTGAGAAAAATTTTGGAGGAGATGAGAAAGCTGAAGAGAGAAATGTAAGACTGCCTGGCTGTACTAAGGGTCCATTTGATTTGGTGATCATGAGATTTTAGTGGAATCAGTGTATTCTGAAGTCCACTCAACAGTCTTCAGCAGAGTGCAATTGCTTCCAGGTACTGAAGAAAGTGAATTGTTGGGTAATCTCAGGCTGAAGTTTTGCCAGAGGCCAAGGGTTTAGGGTATAGTTTTCAATCTTGGCTGCATTTTATCATGTATCACTCAGAGAAATTAAAAAAAAAAAAAAAAGAAAAAGAAACAGACAGTCCAGTTTGTCAATCCAGATCTTAGCTCTACTGCCAATACACGAGTCAATAAGAATCCCAGGACCTGCTGATCATACTATTTACATTATTATCCCAGCTTACAAGGATACACCATACATTGAGATATGGTGCTCTCCTGAAGGTTTTTACTCCCCCTTTCTAAACCATAATTCTTGTTGCAGTTTTCCTATTTTTCCACATGGTTGAATGAAAGCCACACATCACAAATCTGAGAACACAAAGGGTCACCTTTTAGTTATGTGCTGCAGTTACCAAAAATTAAAACTCCATAGGAGCAGAGACCAAGTTAATTTGCTTAGTACTATGTTCCTAAGACATGATACACGGAAAGTCAGCAATGCTGTTTTTGAATGGATGAATGATATTCACCAGCAGTGGAGCACGTATGTGCCATGTACTGCTAAATTATTTACATAATTTCATTTGCTTTTTACAAACAGTCCTATACCCTATCAAGCCAATTTTAAGAGATAAGGAAGCATAATCTCTGAGATTTCAGTAAAATGCCCAAGTTCACACTGCTAGTCAGTCAATGATGTAGCCAGAGCTTTGTATTAGGTCATTCTGATTCCCAAACCCATGCTTTTAATTACTATTACTTTGCAAAGTTTAGAGAAAGGCAAGGACAGAGGGAAAAAAAAAAAAGATAGAAATGAAAAGAGGTTGATAAAATTTCAGGGAATACATTTTTATTTTGTGACCCCTTAAAAATTCCAGCAAAACCACTTGAGGATGCCACTTTTTGATTCTTCCTCCACCAATAGGATCACATTAAAATTAGTCACCTACAGCTTCCGGGCTGATAGTTCTCCCCTGTATTGGCTATGTTAATTTACTGGTTGAAATATGGGTCTTTTGCACATTTACAAACTTGAGGTCTCTCATTAGAAAGATGTAAAAGTCTGCATAAGATTTGCTATAATGCAAATTTATATAAAATTTCAAATGTTATATTTTACCTGTATTAGGAATAATCCAGTGTTTTGCCATTTCATTTCTGACAGCAGGACTGGATTTATAATTCTATTGTTCTTTTAGAGACCAAGCAAAAATGAACCCATATGCCTTTTCCTCTTGAGAATTACAGTATTTTGCTATTTTCTTTGTATATATTTTTGTAGGCAAACGTCCTTTCACTCAACAAATATTTATCTGATTGTCACATAGAGCTTTCATTCTAGTGGGAGACAACCAATAAACAAAACACATTATATGGCAAACAGTATGAGAAAAGTTTAGCAGGGTGAGAGAGATAGTGGTGAGGTGCTGTTTACATAGTTCTCACAGTAAAAACCCTTCTGATGAGACTTGAGAAGAAATGATAATATGAGCCAAGTAGGTATCCAGTGGAAGAGCAGTCAGGCAGAAGAGCACTAGTGCAAAGGTCCTGAGACAGACATGCTTGGTGTATTGGAGAAAAAGGGAGGACAGAGTGGTGGGAAAAGAATGAGTAAGAAAAAAGTCTCTGGATATGAAACCAGAGGTCATGTGGGTGGGAGCGGTTCACACAGGGCCTTGTAGACAACGCTAAGAACTCTGGCTTTCATTCTGAGTGAGATGGGATGCCATTACTGGGCTTTAAGACAGGAATGATTTTGACTAGCAAAGGGATCACTCTGACTGCTGTGTGACTGAGTAAACAAAGTGGAACAAAGTATATGAGTGGTAGATCCATTAGGAGGCCTTTGCTACAGTCTAGGTATAAGATGGGGGCCTGGACCAGAGTCAATCTGACAGAGGTGGTGAGCAGAGATTGGATTCTGGGTAGATTCTGAAGAGAGTATTGGTGGGATTTCCTGATGGAGTGGATGTGAGGTACAAAAGAATCAAGGAAGACTCCAAAGTTTTTAGTCTGGAAGAATGGAGTTGCCATTTCATGAAATAGGGAACACTCGATCAGGATTTGTTTGGGGAGAAAAATTAAGAGTTTGGTTTACCATATACTAAATTTGCAATGCTCACTAGACATTCAAACAGCGCTGTGAGTGAGTCCAGAGTTTCGGGGAAAGGTGTGGGCTGGAGATTCAAATATGTGTTTCATTTAGCCAGAGTTCTGGATGGGATTGCCTAGGGAGAAAGAACAGAGAGAAGCAATCCAGGTTGTGAGATTTGAATTCCGGGGTACTCTAGTGTTCAGAGCCTGGAAAACAAGGAACGAAAGTCATCAGCTGTGTCAAATGCAGGTTGAGCGAGATGAAGCCAAAATAAAACTAGATTTAAGAACACGGAGGCTATTGAAAGGCCTAAGCTTCAGTTTCAGTGGAGTATTGGGATCAAGTCTGATCTGTAGGTTCAAGACAGAGTAGAAGTGGAGATAAAGTTTTTCTGTACAGGGGGGCAGATCAGAGCAATGGGGTAGTATCTGCAGGGAAAAATGGTCTTTTTTTTTTTTAAACATGGTAGCTATTAAAATATGTTTGTAAGTTGACAAAAGTGATCAAATTGAGAGGGTGAAAATTTTATAAGGAAAGAGGACAATTCCAAGAGTAAAATGGATCTCAATGGAAAAGTGGCAATTTTGGTCTTAAAGAGGAATTTTGACAATCTAGCCCCAATTATTGGAGGCTAGCAGTGTACTCAGATGGAGGAAGGTTGATAGGTGCAAGGGTGGGAGTAGGCTGGACTTGGTACTGATTTCTGATTCCTTTTATTTTCTCAGAGAAACAAGAGCCAAAATAGGAGGACTGGGATGTACTGTCAGCTTTCGAAGATGGTAAACAGCTATTTAAAGGGGCAGGGTAAAGGGATCAGGGAAATCAGCCTCAGGGGGTGAGGACACCAGAAGCTCATTTCAGCGTTTAGCGTGGCTGTTATGTTTTTCTCAAGCATGCAGCGAATTGTGCAGGGTGTGGTTCTGTGAGATAATGGAGAAAGAGAGAAGGGAAGGATCAAAGGTATTTCCAAAGGATTCTTAAGGACAGAAAATGGAATCTGAGGCAATGAGATGAGATTTTAAAAATGGGTGTAGCCCTTAGACGTGACCTTTAGTAAATAGTCAATTCTCATTATCTGAAGCAGCTGTGTTCTACAAAGTTGCCTTCAACACAGAACTGCTCCTAGGTGGATAAACACAGGGTTAGTTTCCTAAGATACTGTGGTCACAGTTTCGTCAACTGATCAATACAGAACTTTATGTCTGTTTCTGTTTAGACATCTTATTTAATATATAGTTGATTCATTAGCCCTGAACTCATCATGGCCAAGAGCACTAATGAGAAACCTAAACGAACCTGAGGTAAGACATGTTTTCTCCACAAAGAACATCACAGCCTTCTTGTTCTTTGAGATACTATGTAACACTTCAGCACTATGCTTGAGGAGCACTTAAAACAGGAAAACCACCAATAAAAAGTATAAAGAAAAAAAAAAAGCTTAAAATATGACAGTGCATATGGTGAAAAGCACACTTGTTCACTGAGTTGAAATAATAACGCAGGGCTTTGCCTTCTTTAACCTCAGCAGGGCCTGTTAAATTTTTCAGTGCATGTCCATGAATGCTGTGGATATTGATTTTGGGATTACAAGTAAATTTCAGTGAGTAGGTGAATTCACAAATATGGAATCTGGAAATAAGGACTGGCTATAGGACAAGTTGAGCCGACATCTAATTATTAAACTCTAATTATTAAACAAGAAATTAGTAATACATTTTGCTGCTAGCTTTCAAAAAGTTTTGCATGAGACTTACATATTACTTTTTGTACTCTTTCAATCTGATGTTTTGTCCTCAATGTATTTGTTACAAAAGTGTTGGAAATTGCACTTAAAAGACTATAGGTGTTTGGGTTTTTTTTTCTTAGTTACTGACAGCTTCGGTAAGCCTTTGCTGGTTCTCGCCAACAGCAATCATCTTAACATTTGGTAGGTGGATGTGACAATTAAGGCTACACAATTTTTTTTTTTTTTAAATCTTTTTCAATCAGTTGTGATTTCACGGCCTTTCCCCCTCATCATTCCATCTCTTCAGTAGGGCAACAATAATGTAACTGGTTGGATACTAAATAAATCCGTTTTTATACTGTTTTTTTGGAGGCATCTTATTTCTTCTGATTTCTTTCCTATTTTGCCTTTTTCTCCTAAGTAAATGGCTATATACCTCATAGTTTATTACAATCCTTTTCATTCAGTGTTGCCTTACAAGGATTTTAGAGCAAAGAGAAAACCACCTGAATACCACCATCCTCAAGTAAAGCTGAATTCTGGGGGGTGTATTTGTCGTCCCCCCCCCCCCCAATGTGCCAGTGTTGCTGTCCCTGTAGTAATCTAGAAAACTGAACTGGCAGCAGTTTCCTTTAGCATTCCCTGTGCCTTTTTTCACATGCAGGGCCTCCAGATGACTGGATTTGAGCGAAGAGGAACCAGGAGACAGAAAGATGTGAAATAAAGGAGAGGGTGGGGAGGTCGCGGGTGGGGGTGAAAAACATTTAACGAGGATGAGGCGCTTCAACATTTTTTCCAAGTAACCCACCCCCTCCGTCTCCAGGCTCATCAGATGTTTTAAATCACTGGCCCAGGCGGCGCTCCCCCTTGAATCTAGGGCTCCCCACCTTGCGGGGGCGCAGGCACAGGGCCTGCTGGCATTCCGCACAACCAGCCTCCGACGCACACTCGTCCCTCCCCGCAGGGGAAGCTCGCGGTCCCGCGGCGACCGGCGGCGCGACTTACTTCTAAAGGCCGAGCCGAGCTCCGGGCAGCCCAGCCCGCCCGAGGCCGGCCGCGCGCTCAGCGTCCGGCTTGAGGCAGGCGCCGAGGCCCGGCTTCCGGCTCCTAGGAGCGGGCCTGAGGGGGCAGCTCCCATCGCGGCTCCCGGAGGAAGCTCCCTGGCCACCGCCTGCAGGCCCGTCGTCCAACGAGGGGGCTCCCGACCACCCGGCCCGAGCCCGCTGGAGCGGGGGCGGCGGCCGGCGAGCTTCCCCGAGGCCGCCAGCCCGTCCCCGCGCCTCCGGGCGCACGCGCAGCAGCCTCCGTCTTCCTTATTTAGCCCGCGATGGCTCCTCGCGCGCGCCGCCGTCCTGCTCCCGCAGACGCCTCCCTCCCCGCGCGTCCCGGGGCCCTTGGGACCAGCCTCGGGCGGTTGCCAGAGCCGGACTGTCCCTAAACTGGAACGGCGGCGACCGGACGCGCGCGTGAGGACCAGCAGCGGCAACCGGAAAGGGCTGCCGGGTCGCGAGGAGGCGAGGCAGGCCTCGGAGGAAGAGGAAGGCCGGGGCGAGTCGAGGTTTGCCGAAGGCGGCGTTCCGGAGCCGCGCGAGGGTGGGAGAGGAGGGGCGCGGCGGAAACTGCCGAGGGTTGCCGAAGGCCGCCGCGGCCGAGTAGCCCGGATGTAGTTGGTGGAGCGGCGGCATCAGCGGCGGCGGCGGCGGCAGGAGGAGGAGGAGAAGGACCCGGGGCGGCGGCGGCGGCGGCGGCGGCGGGGGGAGGAGGGGAGGCAGGGAGGAGGCGGCGGAGCAGGAGGAGAAGGAGGCCTAGGAAACAGTAGCTCTCCGCCGGGCTGAGCCGGACGCGTCTTCTTGCCCCCCTCCCCCCGTTTCGCCGCTGCCCGGGCTTGAGAGTGAGCGTGGTGTCGGCCGAGGGAGATGGCCCGGGAGCGCCGGCGCCAGTAACGGGGAGGTGCTGAGCGTCGCCGAGGGCGCGCTGGGCCCTGGTGCCGGTGCTGCCGCCCGCCCACCGCCTGCGCTCCCGCCGGCCCGCCCGCCCGCTCTAGCGGCCGCTCTCCCCCCTCCCCGACACACGCTCACAGGCCGGGCATTGATGGTAATGTATGCGAGGAAACAGCAGAGACTCAGTGATGGGTAAATTGTCTTTTCGTTTCGGGCCGGGCGGCGCGGGCGGGCGGGCGGGGGGCGGCGGCGGCGGGGTGGGGGGGCTGTTCCTCCTTATCGGGAGCTGGCCGCGCCGCCATTTTTGTTGTTAACCCTGATCCGGATCGCACTGGGGAGGAGCGGCGGCCGCGCAAGCCGGCGGCGGGCGGGCGAGCGAGGGGCCCGGAGCGGGGCCGGCGGCGGGGCGGCGGCCTCTCGGCGCGCCCGGGAGCCGGTGAGGCGGGCGCGGGCGTGTGTGTGTGTGTGTGTGTGTGTGTGTGTGTGTGTGTGTGTGGGCTCATGGCCGGGACGTTTGCTGGGGCTCCCGCGGGGAGGGGCGCTGGGGGGGGCGCCCGTAGGCTCCCTCGCCGCCCGCCGCGGGATGTCTCATGTCGCCGTCTCTCTTCCTGTTTTTCAGCTGTCACGACCGGAGGGGGGACTCGCAGCCTTACCAGGTACCAGCCGAGGCCGGGGCGGAGGGGCGGATGGGGGCCGGCGGGGGAAGGGAGGAACTGCTACTCGAGCGCAGGCTTCAGAAGTCGCTGCAGGCCCTTCGGTGCCACAGATCCGAAACTAGCACCGTGGGGCCGCGGCAGCCCCGGGATCGGGCTCCCGAGGCGCTCTCCAGCGAGGCTTAGTGACTTATTTTGACAGGTGATTGGAGGAGGTTCAGGATTTTGTTTGTTTTGTTTTGTTGTTTTTTGGAAAAAAGGCATTCTCAGCCAGAAAGGACCTGGCTCTATTATTTGGGTGCGAAGGGATCGTTGGGTGAGGTGGTAGGTGACTCTTGAACCATGTTTCTTTATCGTGTTGGGGAACCAGAAGTTAACGTAAAGGTATTAAAATGAGTTGGACGGCCTGGGAGGAAACCAGTAATTGATTTGCCATTCTCAAGCGTGTTGTAAGTCACTGTCCCTTCCCGATTTGTTTTTGGTGCAAATAATTGCCGTACTAGGGGGCTTTTTTTTTTCCTGTAGGAATTGAGATCTTTGGAAACTTGGCTAATTGAATCTCATGTAGATGGTTCTAGGTATGTGGGTTCCTTTTTTTGTTACTGCAGTGGCTGCCTGTAAAGTTTTAAGAAATTATGATAGAAGTGGCCCCTGTTTTCCAGAGGGGGAAAAGTCTCATAAATGGTTCGTTAACTTGCAGATAACACTAGAAGTAAGTACTTTATACAGCTAATCATTTAGAGGATAGGAGAGCAGGTTTCTAAGTTGATAGTTCCGTTACTGGCCAGCACCAGTTGTTAAAGCTCAAGTTAAAAACCCTAGGTCTTGGGATGTGTAAAAGGTTGTTCATTACGTTTGGGTAAGTCAAAAGATTAAAACCTATTGAATCACACCTTCTAAAACATGATTAATGCATTTTAAAAGAATACTATATCATGGTTCTCTTAAATGTGTTAAAATGTCTTTGTTAAATTATTTTGAGGGAGTTGCATTATGATAGGGTAGAAGCATCAGCCAACGTTTTTATACCAAAAATTTGTTTCCCGCATCTGCAGAAATAGTTGTTAGGTCTAAAATCCTTTATTTGAATCAAAGAATTGTAGAAGCTAGTGCTTTCCTTTTTTTTGTAGGTTTGCAGAATCATGTTTATGCTTACTTATAGTTTTATATAGCACATCAGTTGTAGAGCAGAAATGTAGACTAAACTCTTTAATTCTCAGAAAAATTTTTTGAGGAATTAATGTATTAACTGTTCGATTTCTTCTGTTTACAAGATTATTAATATAGGAAATTTTCTTAACATGATACTATGATTTGTACAAGGAGCCTTACAGTAACTTAAATGTTTGGGTTTTGTCTGAATGACTTAAAGGCAGAATTGAAAAAGGAAATTTTAATTTTATTGATAGAAATTCATAAAACTTAATGAAGTCAGTATACTGAGTTTTATGCTAAAATTAACTTTAGGAAGTTTAAAGTTTCAATTCTTTCTCTCTTTTTTGGGGGGGTGATGTTTTACAGGCACTTAAGTATTCATCGAAGAGTCACCCCAGTAGCGGTGATCACAGACATGAAAAAATGCGAGACGCCGCAGATCCTTCACCACCAAATAAAATGTTGCGGAGATCTGATAGTCCTGAAAACAAATATAGTGACAGCACAGGTCACAGTAAGGCCAAAAATGTGCATATTCACAGAGTTAGAGAGAGGGATGGTGGTGAGTAGCTTTTTTGTTGAAACTTTCACATGTTTATTTTAAACAATAATTCTGTATAAGAATAAAAGGTGGCAGTATTATTTCCAACTTGTGGAAATTACTATATGGTTGTCAACAGAATATTAGTTTATTTGATTCCTAAACAAATTACTATAGGAATAAGATGCTGATCTGAGCATCTAAAAATGGACTTCAGTGACTGATAGAGAATGCCTTTATGAATGTAGTTTGCCAGTGCTTTACTAATGTTGAGAGAAATCAGAACATTTTTCCAAGAAAGGAACTTCAGTCTTTTCAATTAGAGATTTCAGTTTATTTGGTTTTATTTTGAGAACCTTGTTTCTGCTTGAATTTTTTAAGGAGTTCAGATGTGTTTCCTAATGGTAAGTTATAGATTTAAAAACTTAGTAGGATTTTTGAGATAGTTTACAAGTTAAAAGAAGTCATATATTCTTCAAGACCATATCAATGTAATTTCTATATTATTTATTTAAATATTCACGTTTTTAAAAGTTTAGCCTCATTTCTTTTGCATTCCGCTGTTATCTTCAGCTGATAACTTACCTCAGGTTCTTTGTGGTGTGAGGCTGAGGAAGAGTAAACTCTTAATTTTTTTCGGGTTTAATGTGCCCAAAATTTTCCAAAATACTGGATTTCATGTCTGAAGCATGCATTGAGAGACAAACCAATCTCAGTAAGGTGATTAAGAATCTATATTTTTTCCCACTATAAGATCTTAAATTGCTAAATAAGTAACGTATCAACATAAGTGTACCATGATTGACTGTGCTCTTGTAAGCTTCTAAGGAAGTTCAGATTTTCTCAGGCTTTCTATCCCTGATTTTCAACTAGCTTCTGAATACTTTGATTACTTAAAAAAAAAAAAAATCCCACATCTTCTGGTTCTCTTTTCTGCCCCCTAGGATAGAAATCAGCTATATTAAGTATGACGAGATATTGAGAAACTTTGGTCTCCTTTGTATATAATTACTGGATTGAGGAAATTAATAGTGATCAGAAGATTGTATTGAGATGGAATAATTTAGATGGGTTATTGAATGGGAGCGAAATACAGTTCTATTGAATACAGCATAGCTTTGTCCTACTTATGCAGGTAAAACTATTTTTGTTTCTAAATAACAGCAGGTGGGTTTGGTTGTTAGAAGTTTTTTGGCAAAATTAAACTATTAGTATACTCAATTTTGTGGGTAAACTTTCCATAGTGTTATGATTCTATTACCAACCACTCTTGAAATGAAATGCACTACACAAATGTTACCTCTTAAAGGCAGGTACTGTTTGTACTGTATTGTGCCTTATTTTTAAGATTTTGGTGATTGTGACAAAATAGGATGTGACACTTCATCTTGTAGATAAGTATTTCAGATTCTCTTCGTAATTATGATCTGGTTACTCTTATCATCTGCACCCAAACCTGGGAAGAGGTCAGTTTAGGTACTCTAGGAAACTTCTGAAAGTGCTGTCATACATTTACAGGGAACCATGCCTGATAAATTCTTTTACAGGTGAGGTAATCTCAAGAACATTCTGTTGCTTATTCATTCAGCAAACATTGGGCATCTGCTCTGTGTTAACAGCCTTGTGGTATTCCTGGAAGTAATGCTAAAATGTCATCCTGGCCTTGAAGCTGTTCTTAAAGGCTTTGACTCTGGAGAGCTAGTGATGTTTTAGCTGCCTACTTTTTCTGTTCTGTTTTATCTTCCTTTTGATTTTAATTTTACTTCCTGTGTGTACATCAGATACCTTTTGTTGGCTTTTAGTTTCCTTTTTGTTTGCATCTGCTTGCTGATGTTTCTTTAGCTCCTTCTGTAAGAAACATTTTTCTGATCTGATCTAGTCATTTGCAATGTTAAGCCCCACTTTCTAGTTTGCTTTTTAGCTGCTTGCTTGTCTTCCCCTGGACCCTTTCAATGCTAATGCCATCCCTGTCTGTATCATCTCTAATATACCTGGCTGACGTGTTCCCTGACACTATGTAGGAATAGTAATGAATACCGTAAAAAATAAGGAGAATCTCCATTCTTGAGTTCAGAGTGCATCTTCGATGTTAATTCTTTTTAAAAATGTAAAGTGGTGATTCTTCCCTCAATTAACACATAGATATTTAGTCATTGTGCTTTTTGATTCCAGATGTTTTCTTGTATTGCTAATAAGTGTTTGCAACTAAGATTTTAAAGTGCATATGTATAATTTTATTACAGGCACTTGAATTCCTTAGAGTTTTATCTTTAAATAAATATGAATTCAGATACACGTATAGATATACATTCACCTAACGGTCAAACCCATTGTCCAAAGTCAAATGCAAGTGAATTGGATTATCTGTGTCCTCTCTGCGTGTGTAAGTAACAACTTAATGTAAGAACAAGTCACTATATTTTTGAACTAATTTCAAAATGATTTTTATTTTAGGATTTTAAAAAATATGGTTTAAATAAATTGAGGATCTATGTGCTATGATTCGTAACTTGCATTTTACAAAGCAAGTTAAACAACTGTGAGATGTGCTCCCCCCAACCCCTGCCCAGAATCGGTCTTTACTGGCATCTTTCCACATCACAGCATTTTTTTTTTCCAAATAAATTCTAGATTTTTTTCCATGGCATGTTGGATTTCCTTGAAAAGTGCCAATTCAGAGTAATACATAAAAGGACTTCAAGGTAATACTATAAGAAGTCAGAAAGCAGGGATTGAGAAGCATTGTCACTCCCAGAAATCTACAGTTAAGAAGGATTTATTCCAACATAGTATGTACAGTTTAGAGAATTAGAGATTTTATCCCTTAGGATTTATGGAAGGGAATGTAGATTATTGTAATTAAGGGAAATTATGTGATAGTATAACTCATTTAAAAGGTTCTTTAAGTTGGTGAAATAAGTTATTTTTATTTATTCAATGATCTGTGAAAAATAATCATTTGTTTAAAAATAACCAAAGCAAGAATCTTAAGGTACAATTGTTAGGTTTGTTTTTGTAGCTTAGACATGTTTTTAAAGGTACAGCTAACATCTACCCTGGAAGTGAGCATACAGTGCAGGTTGAATTTGTACTTTCATGGAATTTCAGACTCTTCCAGCTTGTTCAAGTATGTTTTTCTTGACTAGTTCTAATGATAATTTTACCAAGTAACTCTAAGAATGATAGTACAAATGAGTCTGGGAAGGAAGGATACCTTTACAGGGATTCTGAAAAGCTGTTGCACAAAACTTCAACCTCTTGGGGGTTGTCCCATTTTTCTCATCATACTTCTAAGAATTAACTCTGAGAAACTTAAGAGATATATTTGCAGTACTTATTAGAAACATCTTTTGAGAGGAGACAGCTTAGCTTAATTGGATAATTGAAAAATACTGCCCTTGATTGGCTCCCTGATCTGTGAGGCTTCACTGATTTTGCATAGCTTCTTAGTTAGCAATCCGGATATCTTTAAGTGCAAAGGTAAAATTGCCCTTCGTGGTTTTACAACCACTGTTTCTAAAGATTTAAAAGTTTGTAGCTGCATACTGAAGGTTTTTATTTTGTTTTGCTAGTAGCCATATCTGGAGAAATTTAGAAATGTATATTCATCTGATTTTCAAATGAAAATGTAACATTTGAAGGAGATTTTTCAGTAGGGAATATTTGGAGATAATTGGTGTTTTTATATTTTTAAAAGTAGCAATGATTTAATCTTGTCACATTGAATAATAGACTGATAATTGTACAATATGTCCTTTTAGTTATTCAAATAATATTTGGAATAAAACGAAACATGCTTTGCATTTGTAATGTTAGAAAGTACTAGAAAAATGAACAGTCTCATTTAATTCTCATGTTGACCTTGTAAGGTAGGTAGAACACATGGTATCCCTGTTTCACAGTCTACAAATGAGGGAAGATTTACTTGTATAAAATGAACCAAGAGTGACATTAGTTCTCTACTCTAGAAATTAGTTCTCTACTCTGGTGAATTGTGTACATTGTCAGAGATGAAACATTTAGGCATATTGGAAGCTTATTTGGTTAGTGTTTATTGTAGCACAAATTAGTATAAAGATTTTGCTTGTATCCTCTTAATGCTTTGGTTACATTGGTATAGTATAATATCAAACCCAGGGCATTGACTTGGTACAATGTATTTGTGCAGTCCTAGACTAAGTTAACATGTCAGTGTTCTACTTTTAAAAATCAGTTTTAACATGAAAGCTTGCTAAAATGTTATTAGGAAGAAGCCATTTTTTTCGAGTTAAGCCCACATAGACAGAGGCTTGTTTCAGAACAACTTAGAAATTTCATACAGAATCTAAAATTTACTGATGTTAAGTGTTTTCCTGTCTAGTGAAAATAGAAAAATATTACCTAGATTTGTCTAAGATAGAGTAAGATAATAAACTAGGCAGATGTGTTTGCATTGGGTTCCATAGGTCAGTTAAAAAAAGACCACAGAAAACAGGAATTCCATTTAAACAGAATAAGGTTGGCAGACTAGCCATCTTAATATTTCAGCTCTTCAGTTCTTCAGTATTTCTTCCTTAATTTTAGGAAATACAAATGCTCTAAACAGTTGTGCATATATTTGGACACATACCATGTCATTTGTCTTGTAGTCATCACATTTTAACATTTTGGTTGTTTTTAAACAGGTGGTTATATGTTGTTTATGATATAATGGATTTCTGTTTCACAACCAAAAATATTTTGGAATGGTTTACTTTGTTCTTTTAAGGCAGTCATAATTGAACTGTTTCAGTTATGCAAGATGTATTTAAAGTTCTTGGTGTAACATAGTTAGGATTTTTGGTCCGTAATACACAGAAAATTTATAAATTCTAGAATGTCTTTCTGTTAAGCATCTGTTTATTGTTTTATTCTGTTGTACAGAATGATTTTGGTGTATGTAGTGTGTAACTTTGTTACGATGCTGGAAGGAGTGGAGACAGCAATAAGCCAGGCTATCTTTCTAGGGGTTCTGTAACTGGGATCACAGCTACAATTGGATTCTGCTCTGGGACTCATACTAAGTACTGTAGGTGCTATTTGTCAGTCATTTCAAAACCAGTTAAATAAGGGCTTGAAAGTATATACTGTGAAGAGTCTTTTTAAGATTTATATGATGATTCATAATTTTCAAACCCCTTTTGAATTGTTTTTCCAACCCTTTGAATTAAGCTGATCAGGATTATTTCTGTTTTACTGATGGACGTATAATCCAATTAAAGTATTTAGCCTACTGTTAATTGTTGAAGCTAGAAAGCAAGTCTTTCCGTAAGCTTTTGATAAGCTATACACAAAACCTTTTCCTTACCCTAAAGTTACACTCCAGCTATAACCACTTCTCAGTACAGATATTTCCTGACTTAATGGGGGGGTTACATTCCGATAAGCTGTCTTAAGTTGAAAATGCATTTAATACACCTAACCTCCAGAACACCATAGCCTAGTCTAGCCGACCCTAAATGTGTTCAGAACACTTATATTAGCTTACTATTGTGCAAAATCATCTAATAAAACCCTGTTTTATAATGAAGTGTTGAATATCTCATGTAATTTATTGACTTTGGTACTGAAAGTAAAAAGCAGAATGGTTGTCAGGTCTGGAATGGCTGTAAGTGTATCGGTATTTCCTCTTCTCATCCTGTGGCTGGCAGGGAGCTCTGCTGCTTCCCGGCTGTAGCCCAGTCACCAGGGGGTGTCAGACTGTGGAACCACCAGCCTGGGAAAGCCTGAAACTTAGAAGTGTAGTTCCCGCTGCATGCCTATTGCTTCCGCGCACCATCATAAAGTCAACAAATCCTAGGTTGGACCATGGTAAGCCTGGGATTGTCTATAATTAAAATACAGCTATTGTAGTCCTGGCTACCTCCTTCTCTTACCTGGACTCTCCAAGCACCTCCTGCATGGTGTCCTTGCGTCCCTTTGGCTTTGAGCAGTTATCTCCCCACACAGGAAGTAGCCAGAGGGGTCCAGTTAAAGTGCCAGTCTGCTTACATCACTCGTGCTCAAAATCCTCCCTTGACTCTCTTACTTACCAACGCCTGTAATAGACCCTGTGTAACCTGGCATCTGGGGATTTCTTCAACTTCTTCACCTGCCACTCCTTGCCCTGTTTGTGCTCCTCTGTCCATACGGGCCCTGTAGGAGGTTCGTTCCTGTCTCGTTCTGCACGTTATGCTCCCCGTTCCTGGGATGTTTCTCTTTCTGTATGTGCACTTGGTGTAGTCTCACTTCAGTGTGTTTGCTTAAGTGCCTCCTCTCACAATGCCTCACCTGTCCTGATCACTCTGCAACGCCAGCCCTATCTTCTGTCCTCTCCACTGCTCGGTTTCTTCCTTGTACTTATAGTGACCTGATGTTACTTACAGTCACTCTGTTACGGTATGTGTTCCTGAAAGTTACCATGCCATGTAAAATTGCACCTCAGAATTTATGGGAAAATGGTTAGGGGCACAGCATTCAAAAACATTGTCAGTGACATTAAAAAATAGAGGAACCTTACTGAAATCTTATCATGACTTGTTAAATGGTATACAGGTACACAGGTTACATGTGAAGGAGTACATTAACAGTACAGTCAGTATGGGACTTTACCTTGACAAAGACCTGAAACTAGCTTGTGGAAGGGGGTTGCACCTTGTGAAGCGTTGTGGAGTGATGGAAGGAGGGTTACCTGAAAGCTGTAACCAGCTGTGGGAGGTGTGACTCATACCCATGAACTGAGGCAGCTGGCAGATGTTTGAGGCGTGTGTGTCTGCACTGTGAATTCCTGTGTAGCTTGGTTCAGCTGGTGCAGCTAGTGTTTGGCAACAGGTGAAATTGGTCGTAAGTGGGAAGTTTGTGTTAGTCTCAAACAGTTTCCTGATAAATCAGTATCACCCAAACATGTCTGCATTTTCAAAACAAGTGTTGAGCCGACAGCTTGCTTGTCCTCTGGAAGATGTTCCACCAGAACAGGGAGTAAGTTTGTTAATGATTTTACCCTCTTGTATTCCTGTTGCCTAGAACAATGCCTAACACCTTGGAGCATTTTAGCAAATGGGTGGATGAAAGAATGTTGGGTTTGTCATGATGATTTAAGGGAAATGAAACTGCAGTTTTCTAGAACAGTGTTTCTCAAACTTGAATGTGTGTCCTAATCATCTGGGGATCTTGCTAAAATGCACGTTCTAGTTCAGCAGCTCTGGGCTGGGACCCAAGGGTCTGTCTTATAACAAGATCCCAGATGGTGGCCGTGTTGCTGGCTGTACCTGAGTAACAGAGAGAAGCACTGCCCAGTAGAAGTACAGTGTGGCCGCAAATGCACAGCACAGCACATTTTCTAGTAGTCGTGTTGAAGTAAAACCAAAGTGAAATTGTAGTATATTTTATAAAACGTAATGTACCCCAAATGTTATCATTTCAGCACATGCTTGATATTTTAAAAACTCTTAATAAGATTCTTTACAATCCCTTTTTTGTTCAGAGTCTTTGAAATCTGGTCTTTTACCCTCATAGCATACTTCGTTGGGACTAGCCACATCTCACATGGCTGCTTGCCGTGTGTGATTAGTGGCTACTGAATTGGGTAGCACAGTTCTGGAGAATATGAGCACCCTGTGGGCCTACTTTACACGTGTTCCTGTTTTTCTAAAGAAGTATTTTATATGCTTGATTTCTGAAATACCTATTTATGCTAGGTACAATAGGAATTAACAGGCCCTTGACTTATGTAGTACTGCTTACACTAAAACTTTTCTGTGTTAGTACATATTTATTGAAAAATTAGGAAATGCAGGGAAAGGGGAAAAATGACCTCAGATCCTATCATTTGGAGTTAATCAGTAGTTACATAAGACCCATTCTTATGCTATGAAACACCAGAACGATTCTATAAATAGCTTTTGCAGAGTTTTTATTAAAAATGGTCTCATATTATGGTTTTATTTGTCTTGTTTTTAGTATATTTGCACAGTAGTTTCAACAGACACTTGGTATTGGCAGAAGCTATATGAGAGGACTAACCAGTGTACTTTTTTAGTGCTTAGAGAATGTTAATACTTAGCTCTTTAGCTGATGGGTGAAGCCGTCCTTCAGTTAGATTTGCATTTAAGTCCAGTCTCTGGTACTTGTAGCTGGGTGGTGACTTCAGGCATACTACTTAATCCATGTTTTTGTGTCTGCTTCCCTAGGATTGTTATAGGGTTAAATGAAAATTCTGTATCTGAAACACTTATAAAGCATTTAGCTAAGTACCTAATGCATCATTGGGTTTTTTATCCCTATGACTAATTCGAAGTCAATGTCAGATCAACAGCCCTAGGTCTCAAGCTACTGCTACCTTCTCCCTTCAGGAGTTAGGAAGGAAAATACTGAGTCTGTCAGTTGCCAATTGAGGAGTCTGGCCAGTGAGAGCCCGGTGAAAGAGGGCCGCAGGGCAGTTCTGACTAGCCACCTGCTCATGTCCAGAACTCTGCAGCTGAGAGCCTTCTTAGGCTAGATGGAAGAGCAAACCAAAACACACGTTTAGGGTTATTTCCCCAAATTTGGCTGTTAAATCAAATCACCTGAGAGGCTTTTAAAGCTGTAAGTTGTCTGACTCCCTCTGCAATTACCATGAATCAGAGCAATGGGGGATGGATCCTAGAAAACTGAAGTTTTCTGGTTTAATTTAGTTATTTGAACTGCAGGTCTAGGAAGAGTACACACAGGAGGAGGAACTCTTGAGTTGGACATTAAGGAATATGAATTTTATCATTAGGAATCTAGAAGTTAGAGGGGTGGTTTGCCAAGTCATATGTGTTTCCTGGAGTTTTAAAGAATTTTCTTCTTTCACTTCTTTCCTAATTCATAGATAATAGTATAATTTGTATACAGTTACACATTAAATAGTTAAATTAGTAACCATGGTATCTTATGTGGTATTTAATGCCCCAGAGTGGAACTAATGCTGAGCAGTAGAGAAGTTTCTAACCAGTATTAGCAACTGGACAGGCCAGTAGAATATATTTGGGTAGTGTCTGAAGCCTCCACTATGACTTCAGCTAAAATGTCTTTTACTCCATAGCTACATCCATCCCCCACATTCCCATGCCATCAGACTTTCTTGACAGTTCAGTGGTAAACGTTTTAGTTTTTCTCTCTTTGGAAATACCCTTCACTGGAGTCAGTACACTCAGGCTGGTGTTAGGTGTTGGCAGACGGTTTTGAAGTTGACCCTTAGGAGTACAACTGACCCTTGAACAACATGAGGGTCAGGAGTGCAAACTGACTCCCCGCACCCCCTACCCTGTTGGGATTCTGTACACTTGGCCCTCCTTACCCATGGTTCCACATTTCAAATTCACCCAACCTCAGGTCATGTAACTGTAAAATGTATTTATTGAAAAAAGTAATCTGCTTGTAAGTGAACCAGTGCAGTTCAAACCCGTGTTGGTCAAGGGCCATCTGTAATTGCATTTTAAAAGAAACTTAGGATTAGTGTGGTTGGTGTATGTAGATAGTGCTGGCCTTCTGGTTTAATCTTTGATTACTTCTGAATTGTATGACAGTAGCCAGAAGAGGATGGGATCCTGTTAGCATCTTCCAGAGGGTTTTGACCTGTACTCTACTCACAGAACTTGTCTTTTCTGGTAGCGAAAAAGCAATACTAGTAAGATGTTGTTTTGGAATATTTTGGCATAGATGAGAGGATCATAATAAATTATTTCTGCATTTAATAAGTGCATTTGTGAAGAATAAGTTCATTACATAGTACATGGAAAGACTTAAGGATGGTCTCTTTAGAGTGGGAGAACTATGGGGGGGTGTTATTCTTACGAGCTGTTTACTTGTTTTTTTGTTTTGATGTGTATTTATTGAAGTATAATCAGTTTACAATGTTGTATCAATTTCTGGTGTACAGCACAATACTGCAGTCATATAGGAACATACATATATTTGTTTTTATATTCTTTTTCACCATAAGTTTACTACAAGATATTGAATATAGTTCCCTGTGCGGTACAGTAGGAACTTGTTTATGTATTTTCTATATAGTAGTTAGTATCTGCAAGTCTTAAACTCCCAATTTATCCCTTCCCCCCTATTTTCTATGTGAGTTTGTTTCTGTTTCTGTTTTATAGATAAGTTCGTTTGTGTTTTTTTTTTTAAGATTCCACATATAAGTGATGCCATATGGTATTTTTCTTTCTCTTTCTGGCTTACTTCACTTAGCATGACATTCTCCAGGTTGCTGCAAATGGCATTATTTTATTTTTTATGGCTGAGTAGTATTCCACTGTATAAATATGCCACAGCTTCTTTATTCAGTCATCTGTCAGTGGACATCTAGCTGTTTACTTTGACCTCGTCAGCACCATGTTATTAGCACAGTTAGGGGAAGACACACTGTTCACTACTTTCCTCCCTTATATCCTTCTACGTGGGCACACTGTACATTTAGGCTTTGAGATTGTCCTTTTGTGTGCTGATTTGGGGTACATGAGCCAACTTTTGGTTATTTAAAGCCATTATTAGCACTGCTTGTTGTACTATAGATTTGGGGTGATTAGGATTTGGATTAAGATGGTAGAAGGACAATTTAAAGAGGATTGGAGTTGATATGATTATTTTGAGGGAAAAACAGATTCTGGTGTCACAGTGATTAGTTAGATATGCTGAAAAAGACCTCAAGCTTGAACCTGACATACTGGGAGAATCCAAGAGAAATGAGAAGATAGGGGTCTAGATCGATAGGTTTTGGACATGTATTTGTCATTGGGTTTCTTTTTTATTGCTGTTACAATCTTGTTTGGAATCTTGCTATATGGGAACCATATCAAAATTCACTAATAAGGAAATTTCTGATTCTTGCTCTGATACTAAAGAATGGGTTGATATGTGAGTTTTTTTTAACTTTGCTGCTTTATTTGTCTTGCATAGATTTTGATGCAGAGTTACAGAAATTTCATTTTAATTCAAGCCTAAATGTGATCAGTTTTGATTTTTCTTTTTTCGCCCAAGAGTATTTAGAAGTGTGGCATTCACATTTCTAAATGAATCTTGTAAATCAGTATTTTAAAAATTATTTTTACTTGGCTTTCTGTTAAATTCTAATTTTATTGGCTTTTTGGAATTAAGAATTTTTTCCTTGTCTTAAAATACTTAGTTAATTAGAACAAAATGTTTTAGATTTGTTTAGAAAAATGGTGTATTTATTCTATTTGGTACAAAGGACTCTGTTCAGATCAAGTTCTTGAATTACATAGTACCTTACTATGTGATATAAATCCTTTGCGTTTTTAGTTTTGATCTGTTTTCTGACACTTGATGAGAAAGTTTTCCAGTGTAATAGTTGATTTCACTTATTTATTAAAAGCATTTTTGCTATATGTGCTCTGCCTTTATGTTTACGTAAAGATTCATAACTGTTATTTTTTTATGAGTGGTAATCTGAGGTGTTGTATGCCCAGACATGTCTTCGTCTTGTTTCTGTACATGAACAATGATCTTTTGGCTAGATTAAAATCATTGTTCCTTGTATGTTTTTAAATTTTATTTTTTGATTACTTTATAATTGATGACCATTCATTGTTGCAGGTGAGAAGTCAGTAGCAAACATGGTGCTTATTTATAGATAGCTTTTCCATTGTAATGCTTGTATCTTTCCTCTACTCTCCCAGTCCCAGCTTGAGAGTCTTGAGGATTTTTCCTTCCCCAGTGTCTGAGTGTGGTCTTTTTGTACTTCTGCTTAGGGCTCTTTTAGCCTGAAGACCAAACTTTGAAAGAGTCATTTCCTCCTTCTTCCTCCTCCTCCTGCCACCCTCCCCCTCTTTGAAAAGTTATTTCTGACCCTTCCCCTTTTGGAATTTTTGTTAAGTCTTTTGGCTCTAACGTACTTATCTCTTGCTTGGTAAAAAGTAGGTGTTAGGATACTTTTTGAATGAGAGTACATTATACTCTGGGGGGAGGAGTCACATGGCAGATTCTTCTGGTGCTGCAATTATGCTTAAAGCTGTTTTCATTTTATCCATCTATTGAAGATTTTATTTTGGGCGATTTATTTTTAATTTTTTAATAGCTCCTTATAATTTGATGAATCTGATTCAACAGAAATACTTTGGAGATTTTAAATTAAATTTATTTTTCTCACGACAAATATGTGTCCCCAGAAGGTTTCCTGTTTGGGTTTGGTACATCTGCTCCACGTTGCTGGGTTCCTCAGATGTTTACTGTTTGTAGTTGTCTGTTTACATTTCGGAATGGAAGTCTGGGTCAGTTAGTCCCTGTCCAAAGGAACGTTTGTGTGGTTGAAAATGTCAGAATCTGAGCTGTCTGGTATGGTGGCCACTAGCCACATGTGCCTGTGGAATATTTGAAATGTAGCTAGTGCAACTAAGAAATGCAAGTTTCTGTGTTTTTAAATTTAGCCCACTGCAGTCCACCTGTCTTCTTCCTGCAGTATTGAGATTCTCTTTGCAGTTGCTGATAATCTCTTGGTTGCCAGGTCCACTGAAAACCTTCCAGTCCTCCTTTACTCAAGTCCTTTGAAGTGATTTCTCCTTCCTTATTCATAGTTTCTCCATTTTACATTATGTTGGCTTTCCTTTCTGGGCTGCTGTTTGGATCTCTTCCTGATCTCTGAGTCTCATTTACCTGCACTGAAAGTCGGTGTTCTGGCCTTGCCACACCCTGTTCTTTGATTTCCAGGCCCACGTGTCTTTTTGCTTATTAGGCATTTTTCATATAATGTTCATAAATTCTTAAAATCTATTTCTAAGTTGAATATTCCGTGTTCTGGGTCATACTTGGGAAGTTATCCTCGATTCCTTTTCCTTTGCTGTGTTAGGAGGAATTCTAGACCTCGTTGCCCCTTTCCTAACTATTGCAGTATCTTTTTGATAGATCTGTTGTCTCCTTCCTTATGCATCGCTATCTGACTAAAAATTTGAGAGTATAAATGTAAACATATTTCCTTCATTAAGCCTTAAAGCCTGAATGTTATAGGTCTTCATTATGTTGTTTTGATGGAATAATTGTCCCAGTAAATGAGTTTTCCTCCCTGCTGCTTTATACACTTACCTGGGAAATCTTCCTATCTGGTATTCACAGAGGACACTGAAATGGAAAGAAAACACTGTTATGTTCATGCTGGAAAGCTGGCATCTCAGAATAGGTTTTCTGCTTGTAAATATAGCTTGAAAATTTGAAGAATTAAGTCTTCTGAGTCAGCATTGTCAAGAGTCCAAACTTTTCTCAACCACCCTCTTTCCTCTCAGCTTCAGTCATGTAGAACTACTTGCCCAGGCCTGGAACATGAAACACTCTTGTCCCCTTTGTATGTGTTTTCACAGCCAAACTGTTCCCTCACCACTCCTCTCCACCCCCACCCCCCTTTCTTTTCCTTGGCAAACCTCGTAATTCTTCAGGATCCCAGTTCTTTATTGCATGAAACCTTTCTTGAACCTGTTTCTATTAACAGTGCCTTTATAGTGAGTGAATTGTAATTGTTAACATATGTAGTTTGCCTACTGTAAGCTCCTAGGAGGCAGAGATTATGGGTTTTTTTTTTTAAATTGTATCAGGGTCTGGCATATAAATGTAGGTGTTCAGTATTTTTAAACTAATGTCTTAAATGCCATTTGACATATCTGATACATGTGAGAAACAAGTGAACTTCAGAGTTGGTTTCAATTGAAAGTTAGTTTTTCAAGTGCATTTAAGAGTAAAATAATAAGAATTTTCTATTGTAGAGTGGTTGGATTAAAGTTGCTTTGGTACTGTTTATGAAGGAAGCAAATGGTTTCTTCACGTTTTTGGGAAACTAAACTTCAAAAAAATTGTGTGCAATACATAATTGGCATGTTAATTGAAACACATTATTACCAGTTCTTTAAGTGGCCTTGGTAGTTAGGCTAGTATCTGTTGCCTTATCTATAATATACTATATGTAATTTGAATAGTAAAATGACATTTAAAATTCTCCAGACTTTTTACTAATTTTTGACTGTTCCTTTTCTAAATCATTGTTTATCAGATCCTCTTAAATTCATGCCCTGCTAGTTAAGGAGATCTTAGTTTTACTTTCCCTGGTGTATTGGGCAGAATAATAGGCTGGGTTTTGGTTTTTTTGTGGGGTTTTTTTGTTGGTGGTGATGGTCTTTTTTTCAAATATAGCCCTATATTTGAATATTCAGTAGAGTTTTTCAAGCTTACTGAAATTAAGAATTTCCCTAGAAATTCTCACATGTGGTGCTCCATTTCCTGTACCCTTGGGAATTGCTGCTTAATTATTTTTAATTATAGTGATTCATTGTATTGTGATTTAATTCCTGAAAGTGACTAAAATGTTAACTGAAGATCATTTTGCATCAAGAAAAGAAGAATGCAGCTCTAACATGTTATACTTTAGCTCTTGAACTTGTGCGTTTTGACAGTAAAATTATCACTTTTAGAAGTAAGAAGTAAACTCATTTATAGACTGTTTCAGTCCAGCAATGGCTCAGTTGAAGTCTTTTGGGATTGAATGCATATGTTGTTGAAAATCAAGAGCCATGGTAACAGATCATTCTTAATTTCTCTTCAGTCCCAATCTGTTTTTGATCTGAAATAATAATAAACTTTCCTTCTACCTTATTTACCAGTATTTTCATTGAGTTACTCATTGTTTTTAATAGTTAAACCCATCTTCAGTGATTTAAGAATTAACATAATAAGATGCTTGAGTGGTACACTGTAGGCTCTCTCAGGAGGAGCAGCAGCATCCTTGGAAGACCCCTCAAGGTGAAGGCTTTGAAGCTTCCTGTCTACTTTGTTTTTGTAGTATGTGTATTTTAATGTTTGTTGTTTTTAAATCATCACAGTATTTGTCACCTTTAATTTTTTTCTCTCAGTGTTTATTTTTAAGGATATGTGTGGTTTCTAAAAAAGCTATCTTCTGGCTTAAACAAGCACTGTTTTTGTAAATGTTGAAATGGTGCATCATTTAATGCTTTTTCTTCTTATCTAGGCTCAGGATTGATCAAATCAGGTGGAGAAAGGCTTGTTGGTCAGAGTGGTGCTTCAGTTTTTTGGTTTGTGAGCCCTCTCTGGATGTAGTAGACACAACCGGTATCTAATCTTTTCAGCATCATTAAAATTGGTATCAGTGGAGGAAGGCAGGGAAGCAGAGAGCTTCTGTTTGATTTTCTGCAGTGTTACTTCAGAAAATCCTTATTGGTTGGCCTTTGAGTTTTTAATATACATGTCAAAGCATTATGTTAAAGAACTACTATCAAACAACATTTAAAGCCTAAAAAAATAAAACATTGAATCATAGAACCAGGACTCTATGAACGTTAACTGGATTCTAATTGTAAGAGAAATCCTTTTTGGATCTAGGTGTCTTTTAGGATGCTGTGCTGTTAGAGATGGAGCATTGTTAACTTGACAGCAGGGATTAAGGTGAGAAAAGGGAAAGTGAAAGAGCACCAGTCTTGAGATCTGGATGTTGTAGTTTTTGTTTGCTGGTTATTAGCTTTTTGACCATGGGCAAATTGTATGACTTCTGGCTGCTTTTTTTTTTCCTCCCCTCGTCCCCATTTTCAACAAGATTGAATTGTTAATCTCCAAGGTCCTTTCCAAATAAATGGCTTGAAATGTGTGCAGGAGAACCTTCTGATTCTTGAGCTTTAATTTGTGGTTTCAAATATTTGCTACGTGTCTGTCCTACCATTCCATCGTAACCAAGACTCTCTCCCTGCCAGAAGTGTAGCATGTATGGCTGCTTGTTTGCGTGGGGACCTTTGGAATATTTCCCTTCAGTGTTCACCTAGTATTTTCATCACTGCACAGAGGATAGAGCAGCATTATAGTTTCTTCTGTATTCATTAAGTTTAAATTGAGAAATAAGGTTGAAATTTTTCAGGATATTACGAACAGAACTCATAATGGTTTCACTGTATGTATTGTATATGCTGTAAAAATTAATTTTGTTCATATAAAAATGGTTTACTTTGTAACTTTGTCAATACAGTGCCTAATTTATTAAGTCTTAAGTTGCCCACCAATTGCAAATGTTTGCTTTGTCAGGAAATAATCGTTTTTGACTCAAAATACTGAGTATTAAATATTTTAGGCTTAACCTGTTGGTCAAATACCAGTTTCTGGTGGGTTTACTTTTAAAAATGAAAGAAATACTAATTTCATATTCCAGAAATTCTTGTGTAGTCTTTGTATTTTAAATATATAGCCTTTTCTGATTTTTACTTTAATAGATGAGGTACTTACAAATTATAAAACAGGTGTCATGCAGTTACAGAGTGCCAGTTAAGATGGAGGGAAGAGTCCTTACTGGTCTAAAGTTTAAAGTATATAACTAGAGTGTAAATGTTAGTACCTAAATTTGGCAATTTACTTTTGGTGAAAATGGATTTTTCAGAATGCAAATAGTCTAGCATGATTAAATATTTGTGGTGCTGTGTAGGTCTCTGTAGCTGTGTGATGGAAAAAGCATTGAGGTTTGGGTGAGATCCTGGTTGTCCATTTACTGGTTGTGTGAACTTAGATTCTTTTTGCATCTTGGTTTCCTTTAGTTTGCTTAACTTCTGACTTAATGCTGTTATTCTCCTGTATCCCCAGTATCTACTTACTGAGTCTTTTAGGTCTTGGCTCTGAAGTAGACCTCGAATCTGTTCATTTTTTTCTAGCTCAGACCATGATCCTATTTTGCATGAATTAAAGGGGTGGCATAACTGTCCCTTCCTCTCCCAAGCGTCATTATCTACACTGCAGTCAGAATTGCCTTCCAAGAAAAGCACATTTGCTCATTCTTTATGTAAATATCTTTCAGTGCCTTCCCATTGCCCTTAAGATAGAAACAAAAGTTTCAGTGGACAAGTTGCCACATCTCTATTTTTCTAGCTCTTCTGTATGTTTCAGTTCTTTGAAAATAGTAAGAGTTCTGTCCCACATGGATACTTCACACAGGCTTGCTTTCTAGATGACTCTCTCTCCTTCTGCCTCGTGGATTCCTTCCTGTTTTTCAGGCTTCAGTTTATAGGTTGCTTCTCTAACCTTCCAGTCCCCAGTCTGGGTTGGCTGGCACACATGTTATCCCATAAAACACTTTATTTAGGGTGATTATATTGTAGTGTCCAAAACTGAGCTGCCCTCATTTTCCCCTCCCCAGCCTGCTTTTCCCAGTCGTTGAATTTTGTGCAGTAGAAACTGTAGCTTCCCACTTGGTCAGACCAGTAATCTGGAGCCTCCTGACCGGTCTTTCTGCTTTCCTGTCTTCCAAGTCTTCAGTTTATTCTTGGTGCAGCAGTCATATCAAGTTCCTGCTTTGCTCAAAACGCTCTCAGATGTCCTTAACAGTGGCCCACAGGCCATGTGATTTGTAACTCCCTGCACTGTCACCACCCTGACCTTCTGTCTCTAGACGCTGCTCTGCTCTTGGTGAGCTTTCCCACACCAACTTCCTCGTCGTTCCTTGAGCATTGCAGGTACATTCCCGCCTCATGGTCTGTCTGCCTTCCTGCTGGTTACCTCACCTGCCTTCCATCCTTGAGCTAGTCTGAAAATGATAGGTAAAAATGTGCGATTAAGAATAATTGCTCGAGTGATAACATATTGAATGAATTGATACGGAGTAATCAGAAGGACATCTGTGGTTCTCTGTTCTTACCCAGGGCAGCACCAGATTGTTCGGATGCTTGGTTTCTCATGAATCTTGTCTCCCTTACGAGGACTAAATACCTAAACTACAGACTAAATCCACTGCAGTCATTTGAAGTCTACAGAGGGGTTATTTATTTTTTTTTTTTGAACACAAAGTGAGCATATAGTATAAAATATACTGCCCATAGTATTTGTCTTGTTAGAACGTACTTCAGTATATTTCACAGAAATCTATATTCATTATATTCTAGAGAAACATTCTGGCTTTTTTTTTTCTTTCATGGTCAGAAACATGTGCCGTTGTTTTGTAAATGTGGTTCATGGACCACTTGCCCCAGAATCACTTGGTGTTTAAAATGCCACTCAGCCCTACTTGAGTTGGAACCTCTGGGTGATGAGACTTGGATGTCTGCATACTTAACATGCTCCCAAAGTCATGTTGGTGCACATAAAAGCTTGACAACCACTGCTTTGTGCTCTATAAATGGAGTTATAGTGGAATCCTACGACATGGCTAGTGGCAGAAAGTCTAGGATAAGCTTACATTTTTTAAACCTTAAAAATATTTTAATTTAAATAAAAATTTAAGAAAACTGTAACTTAAAAAACTTTGATACTAAGAGAACACGGGCCCTTTAAGTGTACAGAAGTATCATTCATTTTTTTTTCTGGAAGCAAGTGTGACAAATTTTGTGACTGAATAGGATCCCATTGGAGCTGTCAGCACTCACACACCTTCTAATTCTTAGTGACATCATGTCTCTGGTGTCTCACACTTGAGAACTTTGAAAATACCCTTTGATTCAAACAACAGAAACATATATACAGTATTTAAAGATTTTTACAAACCCCTGCTTTCTAGGGAAATGTCTTTTATCTTAGTGTTTTGGTTGCATCAGAAAACTTGAAGTATTTGCTATGAACTGTTTTACATTAGCACTCAGCTTTTAACCTGGATTCGAATGGGTTATTTGGGGTTGAGGAAGACTGTTTCCTGCCTACTAGTAATAGTTTTGTTAAATGAAAACTTTGTCACTTTTATATATGTTTACTATGTAACAGTCTCAGGATGGAAGTTGTCCTAAACATTTGAGACTGGTAATTGCATACTTTGGTTATTATTGAAAAGGCTGCTTGCTTAAGTCAAGATTATTTAACTTGAAACAGTTTTTTTCTTATAAAAACAGGTGGTGACAGTATGGCCTGAGGTGTTTATAAATTGAGTCCCTGGATTATTGACTAATAAACTCTTAGGTATAATTTAATGCATTTTCAGTGTCCCTAAAAACTACATACAGAGGCAATATAACAACAGTATTATAAAACTGTATTAATGTCATACATTATCATTACGTACATAAAGTATGTGATATTTAGCAAGCTCTGCCTTTAGAGATAAAACTTTGCCTCTGTGAAATTATTTTTCATTTTTTTTCTGCTGTCACTTTGTTCTTCGATGTTATGTGTAACAATCTACTTTTATAAACATAAATTGTAAGAAGTTTTATGTAAGCAAACTAACCTAGATAAATTCATAATTTTCCATTCTTGTCCTTGGACATTGTTGCACTTTATTGTATCAAAGACTACAATTGCTGATATTAATGAAAGCAAGTAAAATAATACTGAATTTGCTTTAACATCAGTAAAATCCGGTGCACTCAAGGAGTTCAGGGAATCCCAAGATGAGGCTGTCCTGGGGAGTAAAGAGTGGAACATAATTTTTATACACCATAGGCTTTTTAGTTGATTTGATTGGCAGGAACCTAAAAAGTCAAAGGTTGTCTAGAAGTGAAAGGTTAGATGATGTCAGAAAATCATAGCATGAAGAATGTGTAACAGTGCATTGGTACAAATCAACCAAGATGAATTTGTTGATACAACAAATGGACTGTGTAAAAAACCATCAGGAGGAACTTGATATTTTCCTTGAGATACTGATAAGCCCACGTAAATGTATTGAGCACCTACTGTGTGCTAGGCTCTCTATATATTAAGGATAGTTAAATATGCCCTCAAGAAACTGACACTCTGGGGAGAGATAGATAATAAACTAATGAGTTAGAAAAGTGCTGCCTTACAGAAAAACAGAGACAAATAAGAGGAAATAAGATAATCTTGGGATGTAGGGGTTGCTATACAGAAATGTTGGGAGTAGGGAGAGGGTGTTATGTAGAAACGAGGAATGTAGGCATATGAATATAGGAGGAAGGAAGTATATTCCAGGACAGTAAGTGTTGAGGTCTTCTGGTGAGAGTGTGTTTGTGTGTTTGGAGAACAAGGTGTAGCTGTCGGTGTTTTTAGAGTGGGGATGTGATGAAAGATGACCTCAGAGAGGTAGCAAGTGCCGGATCATGTAGGACTCTGTAGGCTTTGGAAAGGATTTAGACTTCTACTTTGAGTAAGATGAAGAGCCATTATAAGATATGGAGTGACTTAATCTTTGTGACTAAGAGAAGCAGGATCACATGAGACACTATTGCATTAATTGAAAATGAGCTGCAGTGGTGGTTGGATTGGGGTGGTACAATACAAGTAGTGTTATTCTGGATGTGTTTTGAAAGAATCAACTGATGAACTGAAAGTTAAGAATGACTCCAGGATTTTTAGCATTAATGTTTATAAGCTGAAATTGTCATTTACTGAGATGTAGAAGACTGGAACAAAAGGTTTGGGGTGTGGGGAGAATTGAGAATTTTATGTTTTGTGGTTGTCTTATATCTGAGTCTGGTTTAGGCACCAGATGGGGATGTGGAGTAAGGTGGATGGGCTGTGAGTCTGAAATTTAAGGAAGAAGTTGGGCTGGAGTCATGAGCACACAGGGTGAATTTAAAACCATGAGGCTAGATTTCACTGACATGCTGTAGAAATGAGTCAAGACCAGTGGTCTGCAGACTTCCTGTTATAGGCTGGATAGTAAATAGTTTCAGCCATATAGTCTCTTGCCAATACTCAGTTCTACTGATGTAGTGCAAATGCAGCTGTAGACGTTGTGTAAAGAAATGTGGTCAGATTTGACCAGCCAGGAGTTTGCCCACCCCTGCTATAGACAGAGATACAGGGACGACTGCGGACTGGTCCCGTGATACTCATGCTCTTGAGGAATCAGGAACCTGAGGGACGAGCGAAGGAGATTGAGGAGGAGCAGCCAGTGGAGTAGAAGAGAATGGAGAGAGATTTTCTGGAAGCTAAATGAAGAAGGTGTTTCCAGAATGTGTGTGACCCCTTGTGTCTCAGTCAGCTGGCATGTTGGATATTGTGAGAACTGAGAATGAGCGCGGTGACCTTGTTGAGAGCAGTTTCCAGTAACTTGGGGAAACGAAGACCTGATGGAAGTGGCCTTAAGAGAATAGGGAGTGAAGAATGACCAACAAACTCTTTATAGAGGAATTTTGCTATAAGAGGGGAATGCAGAACAAAACTATGGCTGGATGTAGGTTAAAGGAAAGACTTCTTTTTTTTTCTGTTAAAAGATAAGAGGCACTGAAGCATATCGGTAAGGCTGATGGAACCATCCAGTAAAGGAAAAAATTGCTGAGGCGCAGTTGCTGGATCAGTGTTGAGATTTAGTGTGCAAATTAATGGGTGACATTATTAAGAGTTCATTGATGATAAATGTGTATATATACACACACACACTACTATAGTATATATACAGATTATTATTTGCCGTTTTTTTAAATTACAGCTGGAGAGATCACTGTGGTACCATTTTTTAAGTTAAACATAGGAGGGATTAGTTTCAGATAATTGTCCTTATTTTGATATTTGTTATTCCATGAGTTTGTTTTAGCTTGATTTTGTGTTTTTTAAAGACACCTTTATAGATTTTCTTTTCACAAAAACCATACCAGAAAAGAAAAGTTCACTTTTAAATGGTATTTTTAAAAAGAATAGTTTAAAACAATTTACATTAGGGTGTGTGGATGTGTGTATTTTAATGGGCTTTGACCTTAAGAGGGGAAAGGGGTTACGGAACTTAGCTTTTTTCATTCGGTGGGATGGTGGGTGAACTATTATGGCTTCAGTGGGGTAAGAGGGTTAAGGATGGGAGGTGGGGGTGGTGCAGAGAGCCAGGAACTGGGAGCTGATGGTGATAAAGGATGTGCTGTACACATTTGAGATAAGTTCTGTTTCTAACATTTTCTAAATGTTTTTTCTGCCAGTTTCTTAAGAGCAATGACATTAATTGAAAATAAGAGTAATCTGACCATTTACAGCATGCTTTTTGGTCTGGTACATGTTGTCCTGGAACAGAGTAGATGCTGAATAATACGATGATTTAATGAGTGAATATTGTTGTGGTTAATAGTTGTTTCTGAATTTGAAATAATTTAAGAATATACTTTCAGGAGATCAGAAAAATAGGAAAAATTAATAAAATTGGCAACAATTAGGCATTTCTATCTATCCCTTATTTGAGGGGGTTAATTTAAGCTAATTAAGTATTGGCTATCCTGTACCAAATGCCACTTACACGTAAATCATGGTGCATTAATGGCATTGTGGTACAATGAAAATAATATAAAATTAGCATTAGGGCAAGAATTCTAACCCATGTTTGTCTTCCACATATTACCTCTGTAGCCTTGGGCTCATTATTTAAAAATTTTTTTGTCTTTAGCACTATAAGATAGACATTTTTTCTATCCCCTCAAAGATTTGCTTGAGGACTAAATGGAATAACGAGCTTGAAATATGTAACAATTCCTGCCATGTACAAGGTAATCAAAAAATGTTATTTTGTGTCTTTTTTTCTGGTTGTATGATACTATTTGAGTAAAAACCTATTTGGATTTAGGCACAAAGAACCATATTTTTTCAGCATTGTTCTTTTCAAATAATCTGACTGTTTCCCTGTACTTGGGATGTTTAGTAATACGTAATAATTCTATCCTCAATTTTGACTTAAAGCCAAACCATAGTGATTGTGTTTTAGGAGATAAAACAAGTGAGCTTTTGCAGTTAAAAAGGGGGAGAAGGGTGTTAAATGTGGCACTCTTTTTTTCTTTTGAAAATATTTCTTAAAATTTAACTCTTAAAATGCTATATTTTACAGCAGTAAACAGGTTTGGGAATTGTACAGTGAGCCTTGACGTGAGTCTTTTTGGTTACTTTAACTTTTTCAAGCCTATGGCAATTTACTAATAGCAACCACAAGACTTGTATTTTTAAGGAGAATTTTAGTAAAACATTATTTGAATAGAGACTTTCTGAAATGGCATCAAATCTAGAAGTGTTTTGAAAACCTCAAAAGAAAACTTAAGGAACAAGAGCAATGGGAAAGAGAAGTGTTGTGTGGAGTTCATATTGACACGATTGGCTGATATTGGGGTTTTCTCCAGAAGGCAGAATGATACATTTGAAGAAAGTTTTGATGCTAACTGATTCTGTGGTGATGAAATGAGAGAAAAGCCATGGAGGTGAGACAAGTAAGTAGGAAGTGATGAAACATAGTAGGGAGAGTGAGGAGCAGTGACGAAAGAGCACCTCCAGCAGGAATGACTTTATGATTAGGGGCAATGAACACGGCCACGCCACCTGTCCTCACTGGCAGGCAGGAGAATAGGAGCAGTCACACTTGGGTTTAAATCCCAGCTATTTGGTTTTGGCTGGCTGCTTTAAAAAAAATATATATATATATATATATTGCGCAACTACCATATACTGTCACAACCAGGAACGTGATGTTAACACAATCTGCTGACTGTTCAGATTTCACCAATTTTACATGCACTCGTGTATGTGTGTTTTCCGTGCAGTTTTATCACGTGAGTAGATTACTGATGCCAGCGAGGAGGCGCAGAGCAGCAGCTGGACACGGTTCCTTGTGCTGCTCTTTTATACCACGGCCACCTCCCTCTTTCCACTCTTGCCTAACCCTTAGCAACCACCAGTCTGTTCTCAGTCTGTATAATTTTGTCATTTCAAGAATGTTCTATAAACAGAATCCCAGTATGTAAGTTTTTGAGATTGACTGTTTTTTCACTCAGCATGATTCCCTTGAGAACCGAGGGACTGTGTGTAGACACGTGTTTCTGTTCTCTTGCTGAGCAGCAGGCTGTGGTCAGATGCACCTCGCTCTGCTTAACCCTTCACTATTGAAGGACATTTGGGTTGTTTCCAGTTAGGGACTATTACTAATATGGTTGTATGTTCATGTACAGATTTGTGTGGAATAACTTTTCATTTCTGTTACAAATGCCTGAGTATAATCGCTGCTTAACTCTTTAATGACTATTGCTAGTAGAAATGTCTTCTTTTCATCCATCATGACTATTAACGTTGCCAGAATTTAATCTTCATCTGTTGTCCTCTCTCTAATCACATTCTTCTTTAAGTCACTACACAAATATCTGAATTTTTTTAAGGGGAGGTGTTTAGTTACTGGGGCTAATGTTTTAATATTTATCTCATGTGGAGTGATAGTCGGTGTACCAGATTGGCTTTGCTTTTGCTCAGATAATAATATAAGCAACTCTTCTAGGTAACCTGTACTTTCATATTTGGTCATTATATTCAGAGGAACAAATACGCTGTTTGTTCATTTTTGCTTATATTATACTTAATTTATATTTAAGTATATTTAAAGTAGTTCGTTATTTTTAATTGAAGTATAGTTTACAATGTTGTGTCAGTTTCTGGTGTACAGCATGTTTCATTCATATATTCCTTTTCATTATATTTTACACAAGATACTGAATATAGTTCCCTAAAGTAATTTATTTTTAACTTGTCAAACTCTTGAGCTCTTAGATATTTTCACAGAAGTCCATTTTGCTGCCACTTTATTTTTAAGACATTTAAAAATTATTCAAAAAGCAATGACACAATCTAGACTGACATTTATAGCAAAGTACTATGCCTGCTGTACTGCCATCGTCAAAACACGGAGTATGTTACATAAACAGAATCACAATATGTATAACTGTAATTTTTGAATTCTTGAATATTTGAGAATGTCCTCTTACTGTTGTTACTCAAATGGTTGGAAAAATAATTCTCTGGGTCACATCCATTTTTTTCTCTTAGCGTAAGACATGACTTCATTGTCTTCTGGCATGTAGTGTTTCTGTGAAGTCTGAGGTCAACCCCTCTTTATTTTATAAGTGACATGCTTCTGCTGCCTAGATGCTTTTAAGAATTCTGTCTTTATGCTTAAAATTCAGCAGCTTCACCAAGATGTGAGGATATGTGTCAGTTTTTATTGGTTCTTTGTTATTTTTTCTTGGTGCATGGTGAGCTGCCTTCAATCTCCAGATTGAGGTCTTCCTTTATTTCAGGAAAACTTTCTTTTATTATACTCTTGGGGGCCCTCCCTGTTTTCTGTTCTCTTCTTTAGGGTCTCTAGTTCTACATATGTTTGCTTCGTCTTTCATAATTGGCATCTAATCTCTAAATGCTGTCCTTTTGTCTCCAGTGTATTTTGTGATGTTTCTCAGGTTATGCTCCTTACGGATGATGTTGCTTTCAGCTGTGTTGATTCTTTTATTACTTCCATTGTGGTTTTTGTTTGAGTTCATTTTTTCACTGAGTTCCTCGTCTTATTTATTCCACCCTCCTCCTCTGTATCCTTTTATCTCTTTTGTTTTGTTTCATAGAATTTATGTTCTCTGAGATAGAACAGAATTTGTCTAAGAGGTTACTGGTTTCCTGAGACTTCCTGAAGTATTGGTCCATTTATTATATACTACCACTCTGGTCTCTGCACAGGCTCTCTGTGGGGTGGTCTCTGTGTACTTAGTTTGATGAAATCATACTGTTGAGTTTTAAGCATATATATATATATATATATATATATATATATATATATATATATATATATATATGTAATGTGTAATTAGATTCTTTGATTGTTGGACACTATTTTAATTGTATGTTTAGAAGTTGGTTATTCACAAACCGAGTCCAGATCAGGGGAAGAGGTAAGGGTGGTGTCTATTAGGAGGAGAGTGGTAATGTGGGAAAGTAGCAGTTCATTCTGTTTTCTCTGAGCTTCTCTATCTTTGATTATTTCTCTTTGCGGAGGTCTGTCTGTGGGTCCAGACGGTTAGGGCGGTGGGGCTCTCTTCTGATTCATGTGGTCCTCTCCTCTCAGCTGTCTGCCGTCGTTCTAAAGTACGTGTCCTGACAGACTTCAGAGGCACTGGATGTTGGCTTTTCATATTTTTCTGTACTTGAGTATGGATTTGATTGTGTTTTGAAATCATTTGTCAGGACCATTTTTTTGGATTGTGACTAGTCATTTGTTGGATTTTTTTTTAGTTAGTTTTGATAGGTTTTGTGGAGGGCACATGTAGAAACATTCTTAGGCTGTTATCTTTCTGAAAATCTGCTTTTAATGTGATTTCCATTATCAAATGTTTACAGTGTCTGAATCATTTAATTATTTGTTAAAATAGATTTTTCCAGTCACTTAATTAATGGCTTTTAAAATTTGGAAACAGTCTCTTAAGGTGACTTTTACATGGTTCTTCTTTGTTTAATATTTTACTTGATTTATTTTTCGGTTTTTTTTTTGGAGGCGGGGAGAGGTAATTAGGTTTATTTACTTATTTTTAATGGAGGTACTGGGGATTGAACCCAGGGTCTCTTGCATACTAAGCCATGTTCTCTACCACTGAGCTACACCTTCCCATCCCCCATGGTTCTTTTTCACTTTAGATATTGCTGGTTCCGTTTTGGTATGGGTGGGAATTCCAACACCTAGATAAATGGTAAATAGAGAACATAAATGTTCCTCTGATTTATTATGATATATGCATGCAATGTGGAGTATAAAGTTGCCATTAAAAATGATGATGTAGAACCACATGTAGTAAAGGTGTTACTGGATATTAAGTAGCAAAATCCACATGCAAAGTAGTATGATTCTATCTTGGGGTACATTATATCTGTACATGTAAAAAAAGAGTCTATGAGGATACAGTTTTCTTTCCTAATGGTTTTCTATAGCTGCTGATTTAGTAGAAGACTCAACTGGGATTGCTTGGTGATAAGATGATCATTATGTAAAGGTCGTTCCTAGTTGAAGCTTATCTTTTTCATGTTAAGGAAATACCCATCTGTTCCTACAGCTAGTTGTTAATGCTTTGTTAGAAGTCATTAAAATCAAATGTGCTCACTATCTGTTGACAGCGTATTTTATACAAATTAACATTCAAGATATATATTCATGCAAGACTATTAACATTCAAACTGTTGTACATTCCTGGACTGAGGTGTTTGTGTAGTTGCGGATCCTCTTAATTTTGCTATTGCTGTATGATTCTTGTGATCTTTGTCAGCATTTTCCAGTTGGTTACTTTTGTGATTGATTCTGGAACAGATGATATACTTTTTCTTTCAAAGTTTGAAACAGTTCCTCAGTAAACCTATATAAGTCTGGCTAGAGCTGTTATTGGCTAAGGAGGGTGGTGAGGAACAGGAAGATTGGGGCCGAGGGGAGAGTGAAGAGATAATGTAGTATTCTTCGTCCAGGGCATGTTGTTACGTAGGTTAAACATTATCAGCAAATCTCATCTATCTGTTGCAGCTTCTCCCTCTAATCATTCTGAGCTTCTGTTCCTATTTTTAAAATACTTCATAGTATTCTGCATATGCCACTTAAATGTTTCTAAAACTGATTTAGGCGGTATGGCAGTGTTTACTTTTCCTTGTAATAGACAACCGTTTCACAGTTGGGGAACACCTAGGCACAGGTTTCCAACGTTAGGTCACTGGCACATTATCTCAGGCTGCAGTCCTATTCTATACAAAGCAGGATGACTCAGCACAAAACCAGATAAGTTTAGAATAAATGCTATCCATGTGCACGTGTCTCTGGTAAGAGACACAAGAGCAGTACTAAAAATGACTTAGCTATGAGAGAAAACTTTGTTTTCCTTGAGGTAACTCTGCTGTAATATGCTGCCTTTTTACTTTCTGATACCTCATAATTTTGGGAAAAGCACTATTCCAGTTCTTTATGTTGTACAGGTAGTAAAGTCGAGGGTAAATTTTTAAATAAATATTAAGCTAAACATTTTCAGTGTGTGTTTCAGGTAATGAGTGTCTTAAACCTTCTTTGCTGTGTCATGTTAGTTAACAGACACATAGAATATGTTACTACTGCTAAGCCTTCTGACAACTAATCTCTACAGATTATCTCTGTCATTCCTTTTTAAATACTTTATGGATCCTAGAGTTTCCAAGAACGTGACCAGGCTAGTTAGCGTTCACCTCCCACTACCACCATTGCAAAAACAGCTCCTCCAGTTTTAGGTATTGGGCTTCCATTCATGTGTTTATTGTAGAGTCTGTTGACAAACTCAGGCACTGTTGTAGTTGCAGGAATTACTGCATGGAGGACAGGCAAGGTTCCTCTGCTTGGGGAGTTTCTCCCCTAGTACCAGAGACATAACAATATGAAGTAGACAAAAAGGATAATTTCATATTGTGATTTGTTCTCTAAAGGTAGTAAATGATGATTTGAAATGGTCATGACAGAGGGAGGGAGGCATATGTCCTAGGAGGTGGTCAGGGAGAGGCTTTTTTAGGGGTAACTTGTGAATTGGCGCCTGAAGGGTGAGGGCCAGCCATGTAAGGAAGAAATTCTGTGGCTTGAAGTTGGGGGGAAATACTAGATAACCATTTCTCTAGAAAGAATCCTCTTTAGTCTTTTATGTTATCCTTTCAGATACATACTTTTAATCTCCTTTTTCATGATGCACCCACTACTGTTGAAAAGCACCAAAAAAACCCCCAAAAACCTCAGAAGCAAAGAACAGTTTTTTAATTATTTATTGTGAGAATTCTTTGTCCTGAAGATAAAATCTATTTTTACCTTATGTGATTTCCAAGGCCCTTGATGCCTTTATCTTTGCACCCCTTTCATCTTATCCTGGGGAACCTAGTGTTCCTGTCAGACTGGCTGTACTCACTGCCCGCTGAACCCTTGTTGTTCTGTGCTTCCCTCCTGTGTGCACTGCTCGTGCTGTTTCTCTTGGCTGAAGTTTACTCTCCGTTTCATTGTACCCAGTTACATCTCCTAGATCTTTATAGTTTCTCTTACTATCTTAATGTAACTGAGAGTCTAAGTTTAATGAAACATACAGGACATTGCACATACTTGATTCCTTTGTTCATTTTTCATCCTTTGTTAGATTGAGGGGCACCATGAGTCTTCCAAAGTCGAACTCTGCCACTTGTTGCTCAGTTGATTAGAATCAGGAGAGAGACCTGTAGGCATGCCAGAGCCTGCCTCTTTCTCCTTGGCTGCTGAACTATATCTCTAAAGACATCAGCTTGGGAGAGGGATAGTCTTTCAGCTGCATTGTCTCCTGCTGACTCTTTTAGAATCTTAATGATAATTTGATAACTATAACTAAAACCACTTGTTATTTTTCATACTAACCTATATTCTGTTTCTCTCAAAGGAATGTGTTCTGTCCTTAGACTAGCCACTCAGCTAATTTAAAAACAAGAAAACAGGGAGCAGTGTGAGCTGTAGTCTGATTACACTGCATAAAAACAGCTGTTAAGGAGAAGGGTGCGCTGTGATATGGGGCTTGTTTTAGATCGTGAGGGGTCAGGGGTGGCTTTTCTGAGGACTAGGCATTTAAGGTGAAACCTGAAGGATGGCCAAGAAATGGGCAGACAGAGTGGGAGTTGGAGGTGAGGAGGTGGAATGTATGAAGGATCCAGAACTGGGCATGCATTCAGAGAACTGAAAGAGGCCAGTATAGCGGAAGTGTGGTGAGCAGGGCATTTGAATGGCTTCCCTCTGTACTCATTAAACTTCAAAATACAGGTCATAATCTGAGATACATGTTTAAAAGATACCTTTGACTATTCTGTAGAGTGTTTTGAAATGGAGGTAAGAATGAAGTGGGAGAGCAGTTAGAATATGGTGAGCTCAGCAAATTTCTCCTGGGGTCAGTAAGAACAAGGAGATCCTTCGTCCAGAATTAATTCTCCATAGCCCTGTAATGCTCATTGCCTGTTTACTCTTTGTGGTGTTAACCAAGGGCCTCAGATTACTGAAGAGTTGAGTCATGTGTTGATAACTTTTTTAGGCAAATAGAAGTGTAAGGCACTGAATTGAAGGCATATGCAATTTGATGTGAAAGCTCTAGGCTTTTATTGTTACTTTGTTAATTTAGCCCTCACCAAGAGCTAGTAGAAGGGAGGATAAAAATCTTACTCAAAAATCTCCGTTAATCTCCTGGTGAAAAGCCAGATGGCAGAGGTTAGGAGTTCGTAACACTCGTAAATACAGCATCTCAGGTATAGTTGGGATTTTTGCAGGGCCGCACAGTCAGCCAGCACCTGATTTGACAAGTGACGGTAACTGTAGAAATTAGATGACCTCCTCGTTTTTATTTGGTAAGGTAGAGGCAAAATCTAGACTGAAGCCCACATTGCCTGATTGAGTACTTTTCATGAATGAGTGGTTCTCATTAAGTGAAATGTGTGGAGGTTAAACCCAACCTCCCCACCTGTATGAAATATTTTAAAGGCTATTTTTAACAATTGAGATATAATTCACATACCATGCAGTTATCACCCTCCTCCCCCAAAGCCCCATGCCTCTTAGCAGTCACTCCCCATTTTCCTGCCCACTCCCAGACGGCTGATCTGCTTTCTGGTCTTGATAGATTGTCCCATTGTGGACATTTCATATAAATAGGTATGTTATTCATCCATGTTATATCATGTATCACTACTTAACCCCATCTCCCCCAGTTTGAAGTTGATTCACTAACAGTAATTCTGAGAGCCTTAATAGTACATTTAAATTTTCTGTATCAATATCAGGTACAGCTTTTTCCAGATTCACATGACCATGCAACATTTTTTATTCAAAGCTTCTCATAGGATTAGAGTTTGAGAAGTGATGAATTACGGACTTCTGTCCAACCTAGACAAGTTAAGAGTCACGCATAAGGTGTGGTAGACTTTGTTGGTAACGGTTTTATTGCTGTGTAATCGGTACATACCATACAGCTCGCCCATTCACAGTTGTGCAGCCATCACCAGAGTCAGATTTTGTGTATTTTTATCATCCAAATAGAAGCTCTATAGCTGGTACTGCTCCCCACCCCACCTTTGGCCCTAGCTCTAGGCAACCATTTTCTTTCCTTCTGTCTCTATAAATTGGCCTATTTAAGGATGTTTTATGTAAGTAGGATCCTACAGTATGTAGCTCTGTGTCTGGCTTATTTCACTTAGCGTAATATTTTCAGAGTTTGTCCTGTTACATGTAGCAATACTTGTTCCTTTTTATTGCTGAGTAACATTCTGTAGTTATAGGTATGCCATGTTTAATTCGTCTGTCAATCAGTTGTGGGACATTGGGTTTGTTTCCATCCATCGGCTGTTAAGAATAGGGTGTTATGAACATTCGTGGACACATGCTTTCATTTTCTCTTGGACGTACACCTGGGAGTAGAATTGCTGAATCATTCAGTAATTCTCTGTTTAACCTTTTTAGGAACTGCCAGGCTGTTTTCCAAAGCAGCTGAGTTTTACATTCACAGCAGCAGAGGTGGTTTCCAGTTTCTCTGCATCCTCATCAAACTTGCTATATAGTCTTTTTGACTATAACTGTCCTAATGGGTGTGACGTGGTATCTCATTGCAGGTTTAATTTGCATTTCTCCTCGTTGGCTAATGTTGTTGAGCATCTTTTCATGTGCCTTTTGGCCATTTGTATGTCTTTGGAAGAATGTTTGTTAGGATGTTTTGCTCTTTTAAAAATCTGTCTTTTGGGGGGGAGGGGTTGTAAGAGTTCATACTAGTAGAACCAGATAAAAGTCCTTTGATATGATTGGCAAATGTGTTCTCCCATCCTGTGGGTTGCTTTATTTCTTGATGGTGTCCTTTGAAGCACAAAGTTTTTCTGTTTTCTTGCTTGTACTTTTGGTGATGATTTATACCTATATTTTAAGAGTTTTATAGTTTTTACTCTTAAATTCAAATGATTCATTTTGAAGTTTTGTTTGTGATGTGAGGAAGGGATCCAGCTCAGCTCACCTTACTTGTTGCACGTGCACCTTCTCGAGTGTTTTGTAGACTCCCCACTTTTATCCTGTAGATAAACATAAATATTATACGCTACCTATGCACGTAAGGGTAGGAAAGAAAGGTAGCTCCAAAGGAAATAATGTTCTATGTAATTTTCAGAGTAGTTTTGCATCACTGTGCTGAAGATATTTAACATATTCATTTGGGATGGACGTACAGGATAGCAGTACTGGTCTTACAAGTCTTTATTCGTGAAAGTGAGAGCAGCATCTTTTATTTATCTCTACTAGTTTAATTATTTCTGGTCCTGTCTTAAAGGAATCGCCTTGATAGCATTTGTAACAGATACAAGTGCAGGTGTACTGTATGACATTGTTGGTGATGAGGTTTTCCTGAGTGGTAAACATCTTGGTGAAAGTTCGAAACAAAAATGAGTACAGTACAGTTTGTGCAACAGTTGTATTCCTAGAAAGTTGACCAGGTTGTATTAAGCAGAATCAGGCTCTAGGTGCTCAGCTAATTATAAGCTGATTTTTTTCAGATATGGAACAGTTTCTTGAGAAATGTCCTGTCCACAGTAGGCATGCCTGGCCCCCCTCGCTAGGTGTCAGTGTGCACCTTCACGTGGAGCACTGCTGTCCAGTGAGCCACATGTGCAGTTCTAAATTTTCTAGTAGCCAATATCTGGAATTAATTTTATTATACTATTTAACCCAGTATATATAAAAAGTAGTTCATTATGTAATCAATATAAAGATGTTAATGTGCTATTTTACACCCTTTTGTACTAAGTTTTTGAATCCAGTGTGTATTTTACACATACGACAAATCTTAATTCAGAGTCGCCACATTTCAGGTGCTCAGTAGCTCTATGTGGCTAGTGGCTGTCGTTCGGATACTGGGAGTAACTCAGCTACAGGGAACTGACTGGTGCAAGCCCATTGTTGACCCATCATCTTGCCAGTTCCCCTTCCCTGAGAGACAAAGTCTGGTTAGCTACAGCTTTTGCTTTTCACCACCAGGTAGCTCATGAGCAGTTGGTAAATTGGAGCATGGCATAGTATAAACTGAAGTTGTGTTGGTTCATATGTGAAATTTGTTTTTCTAGGCAAGGTGGATCAGAATAGCAGGAGCCAGGGTTGTAACCTGCAAATAGAAAGGAAAAAGCCCTCACCTAGCTGAACAGGCAAGACCCCTAAAGAAAATTCAGGCGTGCTCCCCTCGCCGTGTGTGGCTCCCTCTCTGTGGCAAGTTGCACTCTCTTCTCTGTCCGTTTTGATTGTATCTTCAGTGCTTAGAATTTCACATCCATGTTCTCAGCCCCAGCAAGCCACATTTCTACCCTAATGTCTTTTTTGCTTTTTAAATATCCTCTTAAGCAGTCTGCAACCATACTGAGCTGCTTGCCTGTGCTGTTCAAGTGTTTGTTATTGCTCTGGTTATGATAAAAGTTGCATAATTTTGAGTGATTTGTTCCTACCCTGTTATTTTTAGTGTGCAGTTTTGCAGAATTTAAGATTTTTCAGGAAGACATTTATTATGTTATGGCGGAAACACCCATTACAGATATATGACTTTCTTTGTGTGATTTCCTTATTTTTAAATGTTTGTGGTCTCTGATTTGAAGTGATGAGAGGAGGACCAAAGACAGTGGAAGGCAGTAAAACACTTGGAATAAAGTGTGGTCCGGATACTGACCACACCAAAACCATCTTGGGAGAGGGTGCCTGTTAAACATTCATGTCTTGGGGTCCCATCCCTTATAATATGAGTCACAATCTCTCTGAAATTCAGCTTTGAAGTTACATTTTTTTAGTATTCTGAAGTTTGAGGTCCACTGCTGAACCTTCTTCAGTCATACCTATTATCTGCTTGTATTAGTTTGGATAGCAGTTTGGGGGTGATAGATGTACTTGAAATCTTTGATGTATAGGTATTTCTTAACCTGTTCTTTCCAGTTTTTTGGAGAAGGCATTTTAAGATTTAATTTTGAAATATGAGGATTTGGTACGGAATTCTAGTGGTTGTCATGTTCTGAATAAGGACACAAATGCCATAATGTTTTGCCCTTGAATAGAGTGGAAACTTTGTTTCAGCTTTAGAAAAGCTGCATTTCCCAGGCTTGTTTGGTTATGTAGAATTATATATACTTCCCACTTTCCAAGTTTCCTTTCCTAAATGGGAGGGCAGTCTAATTTCTTAATGCTTATTTCTGGCTGAGCCAGGTGTGTTTTGCTACATTTTTGGCCCATTTCCCATAGTGCTCTCTTAGGGCTTCATCTATTTTCAGATTGTAGGTTACATCCTTCTTATTCTTAAGACCTAACTTCTGAAGTTTTAGAGGATGACAAAGGAGGGATTATTCTTTTAAATACTGAAGATTCTGTCAGGGAAAAGGTCAGCATCTTGCGTTGTTGTATTAACTGCCTGTCTTAGCCTAGTCCAGGAGTCAGCAGACTTTTTCTTTATTAAAGGGCTAGATAATAGATATTTTAGTCTTACAGGCCACACAGACATTGCCACAATTAAAAGAGCAAAGGTAGCTATAGATAATACTCAGATGGCTGGCTGCACCTGTGTCCTGGTAACGCTTCATTGGTAGAAAAGAAACAGGCACCGAGCAGGCTGTAGTTTGGCCGATCCTTGTATTCTGGTCTGATAACTAGCATCCAGTCATGTTGTCACATCTCCGTTTCATGTCTGCCTTGGGTTCATATTCTGGGCAGGAGAACTTGGCTCACTTTTTAGGTTGATCAGGTTGCAAGCATAAATGTAACATCCCCTTTTCCGCCCCCTTCAAAAAAAACAAAACAAAACAAAACCAAGTAATTCTCAGTAGTATCTCATTCTTAGAAGTCTTCCTTGAAAACTTGCTTCATCAGTCTTAACTTTAATTTCTTAAGGTTGATTTAAAAATATATTACTTAAAACCAGTTTTATCACACTTACCCACAAATTGTACTTTCTCAAAGAGGTATTTTCTTTTTCCTTCAAGTAGCAAGCCTCCTTCTTGATAATGTACAGAAAGCGTAAAGGGCACCAGACCACGGAAGCAGCTTTTGCATCTGTTACTTTGTTGTGCCAGACAGCATCTATGAGACTACTGAGCAGCAGCATAGATCTTACTTGTCTTTATGTACTTGAGTCATCTCTGGAGTTAGCTTTGAAAAGTCTGAGTTCAGGTTTTATGAATGGCTCTATTTTTCTTGGATATGTTACCATCTACACATCACTTACTGTTTCAGCCGCAGACTGTACACTGTATTACTAATTTAAAAAGTACTACTGTTCTTATCCCGAAATGTACAAATTCATCATCGGATAGGATATAAAAGTTTATGTGAGTTTTTAAGGTAAAATAGGCGATTTCAAAGAAAATACAAATAGGTGATTTCAAAGAAAATCTGTAAGATTTTCAGATATGGTGATGAAAAATCATAACCACAGTCATTGATTACTCTGACCTTGCTTTTCTGTTTACATGTTAACTTTAGTTTGGAAAGAACTACTTTGAGAAATTAAAGGCCTCAGTGAGATACCCTGCCCCCTCCCCAAATGCTTTGGAAGGTAATATAAATTGTAGCTTTTTAAGTAGAGAATTAGCCTGTTCAGGTTGTCACAGTCATGTTATGCAGAAGCAAGTAAGCCCTGCCTTCAGTTCTAAGTGCATCCCTCTGGCTGGAATCTAAGGATCTGTTGTCTACTTTATCATGCTTCCTGTTTTGCTTAGTTTAAGAATGTCAGTTTATTCTTAGTCTTTCACTAAAATATGTGTCTTAATCTTGCTTCTCACGCCTTTTAAGTTACTGTCACTAGTTTTGCTATGTTCTAGATACATCTGTTTCATAGAATGTGGAATCTAGTTCCTATTCATAAAGCTTCTGTTTCTGAAAATGACTTCTTAACAACTGATTCAGTTTTCTCTTGATTTTAAAGTCTTAGGCTAGTGTGCCTTGATACTTAAGATTTTTAATTATTAGGCTATGCCCTCTGAAAACACACATAGTAGACCTAAAGGTTACCTGATAACATCTATCAGGCTGGTAGAAGACATCACTTTCAGAGGTTAAGAGCTTAATTAATTGAGTGCTTGCTAACTTTTGAATTTTCATTGATATGAAGAATGACACTAAAGTGAAGTCTGTGTCTTTACCTCATGAGAGAGCAATAGACCTCATTTCTAATACACATCACGCTTACAGGGTACTCTCCTGTCATATCTTTGACAAATCTTTAGTGTGGCACTTTCATTTTATAGACTTACATCTTGCTCAAGAGTGTATGCAAATAAACGTCAGGACGTCTAACCCAGGCTTCTTAATGGATTACTCTGAGGATCATTTCAGTCAATGAGACGGGCCTTTTCTTTATTATTGCCAACAAAATTATGGATATTTCCATAGAAATCTCAACTTGTACTTTATAAATATGGTATTCTAGTAGTCCATATCAGTAGCTCCCTTTCTTTGTATTTTTCTGTAAAGCTGATTTTTAAAAACAGTGTTACGAGTTTCATCTGAAAGGTGCAAATTTTGGCATGGATCTGAGAGGAGTATTAATTTTTCTTTGTATCTAAGTGTGTTGGGGTCCTCAGACCACCCCCTACATTTGGTGATTCTCTTAAGAGGAGTCACAGGACCCAATGTATAGTCATTATCACGGCTGTAACTTAACCGGGAAAGAATACCAGGTACAGTCGGCAGCGGCAGAGGGCCTCTGGGGCGAGGTCTCGAGGACACCAGGTACAGGCCGCTGAGAGTCTTGCCCCAGTAGTCACACAGCACACGCTTTGTTCCTCCAGCGGTGAATTGTAACGCTTGTGAAATGCTGTCTACCAGGGAAGCTATTAGAGATTTAAGTACCCAAGATTTTAAGTGGATTTGAATTCTTAAGTAGGCACCTCTGCCTAGTTTGTACCAAAAAGTATGGATTCTCAGTAGGAAAGCAAGTGTTCAACATAAACCATATTGTCTGCACAAACTGCTTTGGCACAGTGAGCCACTCTTACCAGTTTTTGTTGTGCGAACCCTCCTGAACAGTAACTGTGCCAGCCAAGGATTACTTGTGCAAGCAGGCTTTGCTCAGGCAGTCACAGGCCTGCCGTGTTAACTTCCTTGCACACTGAGCTTTTCCTGATTTCTTCTGGATGGTGTTTATTCTTACCATGTTTACTGAAGAATTTATTACTACTGTATTAAAAACATGTTTAGGGTGTTCTACATAAATACATACCATCCAGCAAGATAAATTTAAAAGCAAACAGATGAAGAAACCAGGCATCTCAGATAGCAGCTTTGTTGGGAAATTTCCTCTCTCGTGTCACCTACATTTTGCTAGGTGCTTAGTAACCCTGTTTTGTCATATCATTAGCTTTATTGGGTCTCTGAATCTGCTTCTGGTGTCCCCTACAGGATGGATCCTATCCAAGGTTAAATCCTGGTCACTGCCGTCCCCCTTGCCATGCTGTCATTTTACTCTGAACTCATACTCCTTGTTTATTACGTGCATGGCAAAGGCAAGAGTACCCTCGCTTTCACCTCTAATGGAAGAGACCTCCAGCTCCTCTTCTGAATTCTCTGCTGACCATTTCCACTTGGATGTATAAAACCTTACACTCATCGTCTGTCCTGGTTCACCTTTCTCATCCACTTACAGGCATAGCTTGGAGAGATTGCAGGTTGGTCCCAGATCATTGCAATGAAGTGAATATTGATTGCAGTAGAGCAAGACCCAAGTTTCTTAGTTTTCCAGTGCACATGAAATCTCTTCACACTATATGTAGTCTGTTAAGTATGCGATAGCATTATGCCTAAAACACTGTACATACTGTAATTTTAAAATATTTTATTTCTAAAAAAAATAGCTGATCATTTGAGCCTTCAGGAGCCCTAATCTTTTTGCTGGTGGAAAGTCTTGCCTCGATGTTGCCGGCTGCTGACTGATCAGGGTGCTGAAGGTCGGATTGGCTACGGCAGTTTCTTAAAACAAGACAACAAGGAAGTTTGCTGCACTGGTTGGCTCTTCTTTCACAAACCATTTTTCTGTAGTAGCTTGCAGTGCTGTCTGATAGCATTTTACCCACAGTAAAACTTCTTTCAGAATTGGAATCATTTCTCTCAAACCCTGCTGCTGCCTTATCAGCTGAGTTTATGTGATATTCTGAATCCTTTGTTGTCATTTCAACAGTCTTCACAGCATCTTCACCAGGAGTAGCTTCCATCTCAGGAAACCTCTTTACTCATTTATGAGAAGCAGCTCCTCATCTATTAGTTTTACCATGGGTTTTCAGTGGTTTAGTCCCATCTTCAGGCTCCTGGTTCTCTTGCTGTGTCCACCACACCTGCACTTACTTCCTCTTCTGAAGTCTTAGACCCCTCAAAGTCACCCCTGAGTGTTGGAATCAACTTCTTCCAAACTCCTGTTAATGTTGGTATTTTGATCTCTTCCCATGAATCACAAGTGTTCTTAATGGCACCTAGAATGGTGAATCCTTCTCAGAAGGTTTTCAGTTCCCTTGACTGAGATCCATCAGAGGACACACTGTGTATGGCAGCTGTAAGCCTTATGAAGTGTATTTCTTAAAGATCTGAAAAGTTGACGCTGTTCTTCGATCCATGGGCTACAGAATAGACGTTGTATTAACAGACATGAAGACAACAGTCATCTTGTACATATATCTTCATCAGAGCTCTTGGGTGACCAGGTATATTGTCAGTGAGCTGTAATATTTTGAAAGGAATCTTTTTTCTTAGCAGTAGGCGTCAGTGGTGAGCTTTAAAAAATACTCAGTAAATCATGTTGTAAAGAGATATGCTGTCATCCAGACTTTGTTGTTTCGTTTTGAGAGCATAGGCAGAGTAGATTTAGCATCATTCTTAAGGGCCCTAGGATTTTCAGAATGGTGAATGAACATTGGCTTCAACTTCAAGTCACCAGCTGCATTAGCCCCTGAGAGAGTCAGCCTGTCTTTGGAAGCTTTGGCTTCCCCTCTCTCTGAAAGTGGCGGAAGGCTGCTTCCCCTGCATTGACAGTCTGTCGTCAGTGAGCACCTTTGTGAATGAGCCCAGCCGGATCCCCTGGGGAACCTGCTGCAGCTCCTGTGTCAGCTCTGGCTGTTTCGTGTCATGAGGACATTCTCTTTCCTTAAACCTCGTGAACCAGCCTCTGCTCACTTGAGGCTTGTCTTCCACAGTTTCCTCACTTCTCTCAGCCTTCATAGAAATGAAGAGAGTTAGGGGCTTCCTCTGAATCAGGCTTTGGCTTAGGGCAGTGTTGTTGCGGGTTTGTCTTCTGTCCAGCTCACTGGAACCTTCTTCGTGTCAGCAGTAAGGTGGTTTTGCTTGCTTACCGTCTGTGTGTTCACTGGAGTAGCGCTTTTCATTTTTCTTCGAGAACTTTTCCTTTGCATTCACAACTTGGCTAACTGCAGGAGACCTACCTTTCTGCCTACATGCCTTCCTCACGAAGCTTAATCATTTCTAGCCTTTTGTTTAAAATGAGAATCATGCAACTCTTCCTTTCCCTTGAGCACTTAGAGTAGGGTTATTGTAAGGTTATTAATTGGCCTGATTTCACTATTGCATCTCTTGGAAGAGGAAGGCCCGAGGAGAGGGAGAGAGATGGTAGAGCCATGGAACACACGCGTGCATCAGTTACACGTACTGTCTTACACGGCTGTGATTTGTAGCGCCTCTGAACAGTTACATTAGTAAATCAAAGATCACTCACCAAAGATCGCTAGAACAAATACAATAATAATGAAAAAGGTTGAAATATTGGAAGAATTATCAAAATATGACAGACACAAAGTGAGCAAATGCTGTTGAAAAAAATGGCATCAGTAGACTTGCTTAACTCAAGGTTGCCACAGACCTTCAATTGATAAACTCTTAACTGAAGTGCAGTAAAGCAAAGCCCAATAAAACAGAAGTAGGCCTGCAGTTTTTCCTGTTGATTAAAATAGTTAATTCTTGCTCATTTCTACTGTGACAGCTGTGGTTCTGACTGCTAATTAATGCCCGGGATCACCGTACCATCTAAATTGCTCTTCCCACTGTTGGTTTGTGTTCATTGTAGTGTAGCCTCCATACCACTGGCCAGCTCATTTTTGGGGGGTGGAAATGGAGTGGGGAGTTGAATTCTGCTACCTTCATGCTTAAAAATAAATACATAGAATGAAATTCAAATAACTAATAATTAGACTCTTGTGGTGGACCTTCTTGTATCATTAATGAAGTCTGGATTTTTGTATCTTGTCTTTTCTTAAGACAATAAAAACTATCATCTCTGGTCTCTGAGATGTGTAGATCACTCGTAAAACTTATGAGTTACTTTTAAGCAATTTCTAGAAAAGTTGGTCTTGTTAGGAGGTTTAATGTCACCTTCATAATCTTGAGAGCAAGCACCTTCCCTGAATCTTCTTGAAAATCTGACAGTTTTTGTTGAAATCTGGCAAAATTGTTCAAAAAAAAAAAAATCAAGTTGTGGAAACTAAGTTGAAAAATAATTGCTAAAATGTACTGGATAGTTGTGACTTAGTTTTCAGTTGAATTTTTTTGCCTTTTCTCTGTGTACGTTGTGTTTGTATTTCTCTAATAAAAATATATATATTTTTTAAACCTGACGTTGCCAGAAATGGTAAGGATGAGGGTTTGCTCATCTGTATATAAATAACATCGTTCCGTAGGCCATCAGCCGTGTATTTAGTGTGTGTTCTTTAAGCCATGTCTAGTGTATGTTCTTTAGGCTCACAAATACTTTTGTAGGAATGTGTATATATTCTTTTTCTTAGTAAAAGGTGAAAGATTTATTTGAACTTGTGTATGACTTATAATTTACTTTGCTTTTTATTTTTTTAAGGGACCAGTTACTCTCCACAAGAAAATTCACACAACCACAGTGCTCTTCATAGTTCAAATTCACATTCTTCTAATCCAAGCAATAATCCAAGCAAAACTTCAGATGCAGTAAGTATCCAAACATCCCTGATTGTTTTTTTGGAATATATTGCAAAAAACAATTTTTAATCAAAGTTGATCATTTCTTAAGGCTGGCTCATTAGTTCAAATGCATTATTAGTAGAACTGATAGTCAGAAGATGCCATCTTGTGATTATCAGCATTCCTGCATAGAACAAAATTTACCAGTGTGATAGTTGAGATATAAAGAACTTCAGATTGTGAAATTTGTGGTTTAACTTAAACAGTGCATGTTAATGTTGGTTTGGGAGCACGCAAGGGGGCCCTTCCAGCTTGGATGACGAAAGTATTAAAGTATATGTGATGCTAGCCAGCGGATTGAATATAACTCACCCAGTTGAAGAGGTCTGGAACTGTGTAGCCTAGAAAGGAATAGCACCTGCAAAGTGAAGCAGCATCGTGTGCTGGGAGAGTGTGGATTTTGAAAGTGAAAGAATGGCAGCAGCTCAGGTTACAGAGATAAGTGGGGCCAGATCAGAGTTCCGTAGCTTCCCGGGGAGTATGAATTTTATATAAAGACGGGAGAGCTACTGAAGGATATAATTGGTCAAGTGCCATATCTGTAATTTAAGAAACATAGGAGGGCAGTGTGGAAAACAGGAAGGAAGAGCACCAGAAGGCTGTAGAAGTGTAGGTTGAATCCAGCAGATACTGCCTTGGTTATTTGGGTGATCATCTTACCTTAGTCAGTATTGAAAGGCCTTTGGGATTTGTTATTTTTTGTCCCTTGTTGAGTCATTGTGGGTAGTACATTTCCATAGAAAATTGAGACATTGGTGATTTTCATAAAAATGAATTAGAATAGTTTCAAATATTGTATTAATGAGGGTTCATTTAGGAAAACAGAAATCATACTAGTTACTTTAGCACAGAGAGTTTCAAATACAGAATTGATTAAGCAGATATATTAACGGGTATTGTGGACTGAAAAAATGGGAAGAAACATTGAGGTAACACATGTATAGTGATGACCCCTGAGGTCTGGGGAGCAGAAGGAAGAGGTCGGGGTTATCAGAACCTAATAGCTCAGAAGAGAAGCCCTGCAGAGTTGGTGATAGTACCTCTAGAGGTTTGATGAAATAAGCTGGTTCTGATTCTGGGTGGAGAGCTAGAAATTGGAATCAGCTGTGGCTGCAAGGCTTCTCTTTTCTCCTGCCTCTTAGTCTTCCTCTAATGACCAGTATTGGCAGATTTTAACAGGAAGCCAGCTGGCTAAATAGAATATGATTTGCATTATCCCAGCAACACAGAACAGAGAGAGTATAGAAGAGTGGCGTTGAGACTGAGCAGCTTGATAAACCTTCACAGGTGTTATCATCACACTATTCGATGCTAAATTGTGTTCACTAAGACCTAAACTCAGAATTTTACAGTGAGCATCTCTATTTGTATGAAAAATAGCCCCATTAATTTAACAAAGTAGCACTTAATCACTGCAAATTCAGATTTGATATTTGCTATTAGGACAGAGGCAGGCCATGTGGACATTGTTTTGAAGAAAAAATTCCTTATTCAAGTAAAACAGTTTCTGATTATTTTGATTTTCAAGAAATGGATCAACATAATAAAATCGGAAAGAATGAATAATAGCCATCAGATAAAGCTTGAAAGATCCAAATTCTAAAGGGTGTCAGGGGATTTCACCATGTGAAGAGAATCTGAAGATGGATTAAATGTTATGTGTTTTCAGAATCAAGGTTACCCTTTATGTAGATTTCAACTCTAGGTATATAATTAACCTTCAAATAGTGATCTTTTTCATTATAATGTACCCAGTGGGCATGACATTTTTACAAACTGTAAATTTAATCTTACCAAGATGTTGGGTTTTGAACATTTCTGAAGGTTATTTATAAACTGACTTATTCTTTGTTTTAAAATCACTTCTAATGGAAGTTTTTGAGTAGTAGAGTAAAACAAAATATTTTTATCATGAAAAAAGAGATGAGTATTAGGTAACTCAGGTCAACGCATCTTAAAAACCAGGTTAAAATGGAATACAGTTTTTTTAAGTGGATTTTAATTTTCTCTTTGTGCTTTTGAAGTTTTAAATCTGTCTGAAAATCAGCAGTATTATTTGGAGTTCTGTACACAGACATTGGGTTATATGGATGATTTACATTTATCAAGTTAACTGTTGAAAGTCAAGTTGAAATTACCTTATTTTTTCTGTAGTAGATTAAGACATTCATATGTAGTTCCCTGCTAAGTTCTGTGGTGAACATTCATTGTGTGTTTAACACAGAACCTAGTTCATGGTAAATATCGAGGCCTTGTTGAATTTAGATATTTAGCCTTGTTGAATGCCTCCTCTTTCTGAATCTAAATCATGATAGGACTTAGAGACACCAGATAGGCTGCTTTAGATTATGTTATGCATATTTGTGATTTTAAGAGACCTCTTTATTCAAAGAAGCTCTTTATTTAGAAAAATGTTTTTATTTCCATTTAAAGACATGTTAATTAGAATCTTCCCTTGTAAGTACTGTTTACCAATTTATATTTGCTGGAAGTGCTTTAAATTCAGTCCTAGATTACTTTGCATTTATACTCCAACTCCTCTTGTTATTAAATATCTTCCAGAGGTTTTGAGACTCTTAGGATCTATTCTCTGTAACCAACCAATCTTACTTGAAGATACTCTGCTTAGTCAGAGAACTCTTAGAACTCCACAGAATTCTTTGTTACAGTGAATTCCATCTTTGTTGTTATTAAATGAACTATTCTTTATTAACAGTTCTTAATTAAATTCTGAGATTAACACTTTGTTTTTCATAGTTTAACTTTGAGAAGAAGTGTTGGGACTCTATTTTGGAGAGAAAGTAAATAGGAAGATGCTTTTTAATTTAAGAGAAGAAACCAGCATCATTCTAAGAGTCATAAAAGACATTTTGAATTGGAAGAGCAGACTGGTACTTCAGTAACTATTTATGCCGTTTTAGAGAGCCATTGTCATACTTTCTAGCCTCAATACCTCTCTAGTCATAAAAATTGAGAGCTTTTGTTTATGTGGACTCTATCATCAATGTTTACCATATTAAAACTGAAAACTGAAGGGGGAGGTATAGCTCAAGTAGTAGAGTGCATGCTTAGCATACACAAGGTCCTGGGTTCAATCCCCGGTAATTCCTCTAAAAAAAAAAAAGGAAACCTAATTACCTCCCTGCCCCCCAAAATGAAAATAAAATAAAACAAAAATTTTAAATTAAAACCCAAATTTGGGAAAAAATAATTTATTAAAAAATCATAAAGCTATTACATGTCGACATAGGTAATAATTTTATTAAACTTTCTGAAAAAGAAATAGACATCGAACATCTTTTTAATGCCTGCCTTTAATGGGAGAAGATGCCTAGAATTTCATAGCTGTTACACATTCAATCTTTCGGATCTCTTCTGTGGCCTCTGGGAAAACTCCACTGTGTTCTTGTGATGGACTGAGGAGGAAAAAGGCAAAATTGTCTTAGTATTATTATGAAAATAGTTTTGATTCTGTGAATGATCTCAGGGTCCCTCAGGGGTTCCTGGATGGCATTTATTGAACCTTAGAGCGCATGTTGGCAACTATAACAAGCCTAATTTAGAAAACTTGAAATGTTTGCAGGCCTTTTGTTTAATTCTTAATTTTAGATACTCTTTCTTTAAAGTCAAGAAACCTGAGAATCTAATATATAACATGGTAACATGGTTGATAACACTGTCTTGTTTAATTGAAATTTGCTGAGAGAGTAGAACTTAAATGTTCTCACAAAAAAGAAAACTGAGGTGACAGAGACGGTTGTGTTAATTAACTGGATGAGCAGATCCCTTTCACAGTGTATAGATCCCACATCATCACTGTGTGCTTGGGAGTAATAGCTCGGTGGTAAGGTGCATGCTGAGCACACACAAGGTTCTGGGTTCAATCCCCAATACCTCCATTAAGAATAGTAATAATAATAAAATAAAAAGTTTTAAGAAGATCATTACTGTGTGCACTTTAAATATCTTACAGTTTTGTCAGTTATCCCTCAGTAAAGCAGAGAAAAATGCAATGGGAAAAAAATTTAACACCTGCTGTTGAATATCAGCATTTTAAAAGTTATCCTGTGAAAGTTTCTTTTTTTCCTTAACTCTTTTCCTTTTGAGGATAGAGGTAGGGTGGAGAAGATAAAGTTGTTACTAGTATGTGGTTGTAAGGCTGTACTCTGGAGCACATTTTGTTAAGTAAGACATTAATTTGTCCTAACCTAGAATTCGGTAGACCCCATGATCTTCAAGGTTCTGGTCTGTGAACTTTTAACTGACCTGGAGGTTGTGCCAGAATGAAAGTTAACTGTCATGAAAGACACTGTTTAATTGAGCTGTGGTGTGTGTTTGTGTTTTAAAGCAAGACCTTTGGCTAGGGGAGCCGTGTGTTGATAGATACTCTGATGCAAGCTCCTTGTCTCCTCTAGGGCAGGGTTCACACAACCATCACTTTGAAGAGCACTGGTTTGGAGCACTCTGATCTACTCTGGTGTCTTCTGTCCACCTGCCTCAGATCTCCTTCTGCCTCTTCAGACCAAAGTAGTGATCCTGTGTAATCACTTGCCCAACAAACCAAATCTTCTAGATACATCCATAGAGGGGCTCAGCTTGCATAACAAGGAATAGGGGGTGGTTGGTGGTGAATAACCTTTTGAATTTGGCTTTTTGTGATTGGGTTCTTGTAGTTTGGTGAAGCCTCCTTCTGGAAGCTAGAGGAATTGAGAATTAACTCTCCACCAATTTTTTCTTTTGGAAAAAGAAGGTTTGGAAGCACAGGGCTGATTTCCGTTATCTTCATTATTTTGAAACATAAACCTGAGAGCAGAGTTTCTCATTCAACTATCCTCAATATTATTATGACATTCCCCCAAATTGGTGCTGATTTAATGCAAATAATAGATACCTGGAAATCTGGGGTTTGATCATTTTCTTCTACCATTAATTAGTTTTGTGACCTATGGACAACTAGTAAGTTCTCTCAGGGCGTTCCTGCGTGGTAAGATTAAAGCTGAGTTGGCAGTGCATCAGAGTTCCTTTCCTCAAGCTTTAAGATCGTGTCCCTGTGCACCATGGTGAACCCAGAAGAAGGATGGGCTGCCAGAGGATATCCTTATTTCATTTTAATCTCAAACCTCCTTTGAAAAAAGGGAAATTTATCTAGACGTATGCTTGGGGTTCTACCAGATTTCTTGGAGCTGGTGCAGGCACTTAAACATTATATTTACTGAGATTAGTTCCATGAGAATTGGGCCTTTCTGATTTCATTGTAATTTTACAGTGCCCTGTAAAATTCCCAGCAAGAAACTGTACCTGAGAACTTTTGGAAGCTAGACCAGTTTTAGTTACGGGAGAATGAGTGAAACTGCTGATCCAGTGTATTATGTGAGACAAGATTTAGTTAATACTTGACCATCTCATGGATTTTTGAAGGTGAAACAAGTTCATAACTTTTAATTAGCTTTGTGTTTACATTAAAGTTTTCCTGTGTGCTTGTTTTTCTTTTCTTTTTAACTGAGTAACAGTGAATACATGCAGGTTGTTGTCGGTTACACTATACGTGATTACTGTCGTGCCTTAAAGATGCGCTCTCATTCCATCAAACCAGTCAGCAGTTACAACTGTGATCATGGGGAGCTTCTGTAATGTTTTTCTGAAGTCAGGATGACATTAACTTCACATCTGTCTTCCTGTGTCTAATAAACTACTCATTAATATTTTATGAGGTTTTCCATTGTTATCCTTGAAGGTTTTCATAGACTTAAGTTCTCCCGAGATGTATATGCAGGTAATTAGATCTTTCTTCAGGGCACCTCTAAGTCTTTTTCCATATCTATGCTTTGAAAACCATTGACATTCTTGATATTTCATATCAAGTGATGGTATTAACATTTTCTAATTTCTAAAAATGTATTTTTAAGCCTTATGATTCTGCAGATGACTGGTCTGAGCATATTAGCTCTTCTGGGAAAAAATACTACTACAATTGTCGAACAGAAGTTTCACAATGGGAAAAACCAAAAGAGTGGCTTGAAAGGTATTTGCTCTTAATCTAATTGAACAGAATTTCTTTTGATTCTACATTTGGATTCTGCTTAACATTCTAATAAGTTTAAGTATTTTAGTGTGATGCTCATCACTCCTCTTTAATTGCAGTAGTTGACCCATTGTCTTTGTTTTCCATAATTTCCCTTTACCTTAAAAAACAAAAAAACTAGGACAGATAAGCAACTGTCCAGAAGGGCCTTGTGAACAGTCAGTATATTTAATTAAAAACTTTATATTGATCTACACTTATACATCTTACAGTTTGTACTTTATAATTCTTGTAGGAATATTTTTCCTTCATACATGTAGAATTATTATTAGGGTTTGGGTTGCAGGGTTAATGGTATATAAGTAATTGGTATAATACTGCCACCAGTGGGAAACATTAATGTTGTTTGCTGTATCCTATGTTCCACACCAGTTAAATGATACTGCTTTTATTTTCCATATACCATTTTTTTGAGTATTTGGCCAGAAGTGTTAAATGTAAATTCATTGCCCTTGTTGTAATTTTTATGGGTTTATTTTTTATTTTTAGAGAACAGAGACAAAAAGAAGCAAACAAGATGGCAGTTAATAGCTTCCCAAAAGATCGGGATTACAGAAGAGAGGTGATGCAAGCAACAGCCACTAGTGGGTTTGCCAGCGGAAGTAAGTGTTAATTTTTTCTTTGAACCAGTATAATGTTTGATTCATTTACTCTACGTATTTATGCGCATAGCCATTTATATATGTAAACTAAAATAAATAGAAGCAAAAGTTTCTATCACGTTGGATCTGTCCTCTTAACCTACGTTATTTTATTTCTTGAAAAGGGAAAGGGAGAGTACACAGTATGAATAGTACACAGGTATGTAGTCATGACTACATAAAATGGCTGTAATGCCACTGAGTTGGTTAAAAAATAAAATTTCATGTTGTGGATTGACTTCTTTTTAAAATAGCCCCCTCCTTACCCCCAGTTAAACTGGACACTGCAAAACTCCCTGGGTTTCAATCTAATAATTGAAGCACAGATATATACAGAAAGTGACATAAAGTACCTGTTGGTGTTTTGTGTTACCAGTGAGAAACTTATTTATCCTTCTGTTTGGAAGTGGATTTCACCATGATCATAGATCTGTGTATTATCTCCACCCTGTGGGCATACCTTAATGTTCTTTTGTGGTCAGATTTTGTTCAAGTGGGGCAATATGGGTAGCATACATTTATTTTTTAATTCAAGTAAAATTTAAACTTTGAAGATTTCACTAAACATTCTAGTCCCAGTGGCTTCCCTTGCTCAGCATAAAATTTAAATGCCACTTAGAGTTCTTAGACTATCAATTTTGAAATTTTGAGAATTTGATGATGTGTTTTGGGAATTCTTAGACTTAACTGTTTGAACTCTCCTTCTGTAGCTCAGAACAAAGAAGTAGAAGATATACTTGGTACCAGCAGAGGATACTGAATTTTTGATAGGAAAAATTAGTTCTGCAGGACTGAAAGTTTCAAATGTATTCCTTGGAACATTTTACTTTTTATATTAGTGAAATTGTACTTAATTCTTAGGAAATAATAATGATTTAAAGTATCAAAGTTAGGAAGTTAAGAATATTATATTTTGAGAAAGAAGACTTGGGTTGTAAGTTACTGTGCCTTTGGCAAATAACTAAAAAAATGAGAGATTTTCCTTTCCAGGTTTAAAAAAAAAAAAAAGTACCCAGCTTGTGGCCCTCCTGAACAAATTGTGGGTATCAAGAGTGACTAAATGGGTGTAAAAGTAATATTTTTAGTTATTAGATCAGACCTCTCTACATAGTGGCTGATGATTCCCAGAGAGGAAAAATTGTAGAGGCTAGTATGTACATTCTTTCCAAAATAACCTATCATTTAAGTCACTCGTCCTCTCTTGGAGTAATTAGGGATCTGATGGAAATGTCAATGGAAGTGAAAATACTGTTTTTGTCTGTTTAATAAACCATCTTTAAGGAAATAAAATCAGAGTTGTGTTTTTAAATTATCTGCGTGCATTTTTTTTTCTTTCAGAAGCGAAATCATTTCCCCCCCCTTTATGATTTCAGAAGTCAGGCATGTTATTAAAAGTAGAGGGGGAAGTATTTTCATCTCTGACTCAGGAGCACTTGGGAACATACACTTTTTTCTAGCTACATATAAATGTGTATAAAAGTTACGTATGTATGTATTTTACACCAAAAATCAGATTATCTTACTGTATTTAACCTTTTGTGTTCAATAATATTTCAAGGATATGTTTCCTTGTCATTTTATAATTCAACATTTGTTATATCATTGCATGGTGTTCCATTTTTTGAATGTGCCCTCATTTAAAAATAATCCTCTATCCATGGATACTGGGGTGGTTTTTAGCTTTTTCCTGCTGTAAACGGTGCTGTTACTCCTCTCTTTGCTCACTTATCTGATTACTTCCTTAGCTAATAAATTCCTGAAAGTGTAAATGAAGAGTCAGTGTCTGTGTTTGTGTTGAAATGTAATCATATATTATTACACTGTTTAAGTAATGTTGGAGAAAGGGCTTTAGCTGTAGCTGTATGGCTGCTGCTTTTAACTGGTCAGCTAAGCTGTATTTAGTGTGGTAGTAACGGTCAGTAAGCCATTTAAGTGCTTAACTCTGTCTATCCAGAAAATGCTGGCAGAGTTTTCCCTTATATGTCCAGTACATTGTGGTCGTGTAGGTTAGGGCTTAAAGCTTTCCTAACAGCCGATAAAGGAAGTATGTCTGTGTATGTGTGGAGGGGATGATTGGGAAGATATTATATATAAAGAGATAAAGGTAGAAAAACTTTGAGTGTTTTTGTGTGTTTGAGGTTTTTTTGGGGGGTGGGCAATGCAGCAAATAATTCATCCACAATATGACATTGAAATTGTATGGATAAATTTTAAATTTGATATTACTGGGCTGCTGTAATTGTGCTGAAATAATTGTACTGTTGATGATTTTTATTATCTTTAATCTGTGCCCCAGAGTGATTGCTCTATCGTTAGAAAAGCTTTAACTTGTGGTCCCTCAAGAGTGACACTAATGACAGTCTGGGTTAGTTAATTCTAGTGGGATTCTGTCCTGTGCTGTAGGATGTCGAGCACCATACCTGGCCTCTACGTACAGATCCCAGTAGCACACCCCTCCGCTCCCCAGTTGTGACAACCAGAAATGTCTCCAGACACTTGCTAAATGTTCTTGTTGTAAGGGGTGTGCAAATACTCACTGCTTTTGTTCACTGTATTCTGTCTCCAGTTGTGAGTAATAGAAGCTGTTGCGACTGTAGCTTCTCATTTGCTGTAATGCTCCTGCCGATTATTTTTTCCCCAAGGCTTGCACACGCTAGGAGTGTCTTTAATTTTCATCTGAACGCATTTACTTGATACATTTTGGCTGTAGTCATACAGAACTGGAAGGGAGTTTTCTTGGTGAGGAAATAAAAGTGCTAGGTAATGAAGTGACAGAGTTGGTGGATTGGGGGATTAGTATTGTTATCTATCTGTCCCTAAAAACTTCTATTGTGATAGTATTCCCTTTAGGAAGAAACTCTAGAAGAAATTTTTTTTTTCCAGTTTTATGTGCATGCAGGTTGATAGTTTAGTGGTAAGTTAGTATCACGTGGCACGTGTTTGTAACTGCTGTGATAGCTCAGCCTGTGTGTTCATTTTCTGTTAAGATAACATGTTCATTGTTTGTAGCACTGAATTTCATTAATTAAGTCATTAAGTCAAAAGAGGCCTTGTTTTGATTTGACTGAAAATTTTCAGCAGTACCCACCCAGTACCTTTCGTTTGGATGTAACATGTAGAAGTTGTGCATTGATGACTTGAAAACTGACTTGCAGTTTAAGCAATTGTCCTTCTTTGTGCTGTCATGGTCTCTAGACTTGGAGGAACCAGGAATTGGAATAAACGACACAGTATTCAACAGGGAGGGCATCCTCTGGTAATACTGCCATTATGTATCATATGCCTAAGATCTTAAGATGTTTTTCTCCTTGGAAGTTGCTTGAATCCTTTAGTTACTGATAAGACTATTTAATTTAGGCTAAAGATTTTTTTTGATAACTATAAATTTTGTTACTGTGATTGTTGAAATTTTCCTTCTCTTGTACTCTTTGCGTAAGCAAAAGTACTTTTGAATTTAAAATATTTTTGTGGCTTTAGATTGGAAGAGGATCTGTTTTTAATATAACTGATGATACCAGGTAGATTTTTCTGACTTTGCTGCAAATGTAGGGCTTCTGTTTTCAGATGGCATTATCTATAACTTGATTTTATAGCTAACCTCTGGTATTTGTTAGCATTATTAAAAATTTGAATTGATTTACTTATTGAATGCGGAGTTCCTTGTAAGTTTAGCCATCCCGAAGTAAGGTCATTTAAGCCCTTGTAGCAACTACTTCAGAGCCCACTAATTAGCTACTTTAGTATTTAAAAAAGTCAGGCTAATAAAGCTGTTTCTTTGCAGTTGAACCACTGTGGGTCAATTATTAGAACCGAGATCCGTATTTTAAAAGAATGGACCATCTACTTTTTCTAGTTAAAAAAAATTTTTTTTTGAGTAAAATGTTATAACTCCATATATTGATCTTTTAAAAAATGTTTCATTTGAACTATCGTGTGGTTCTAAAGAATCCCCCCAAACTAAGTAGCCCATTTGAAATCTGAGTATAGATTAATATTTATAGTTGAGCTAAAATTCATCTTCCAATATTTAGATATTTATATGCTAGCAGTAAAACTGCAGACACTAACTGGGCTTGCAGTTTTATAAAAAGATACAAGTATGTTGCTAAATTAGCTGATGTTAAAGACAGGATTCTAACGTAATCTTTTTTCTTCCCCCTTCCGTCATTCCAACATCTCTTTTTCCGAACTCTGAACTAAAGTGGAAGACAAGCATTCCAGTGATGCCAGTAGTTTGCTCCCACAGAATATTTTGTCTCAAACAAGCAGACACAATGACAGAGACTACAGACTGCCAAGAGCAGAGACTCACAGTAGTTCTACGCCAGTACAGCACCCCATCAAACCAGTGGTTCATCCAACTGCTACCCCAAGCACTGTTCCTTCTAGTCCATTTACGCTACAGTCTGATCACCAGCCAAAGAAATCATTTGATGCTAATGGAGCATCTACTTTATCAAAACTGCCTACACCCACATCTTCTGTCCCTGCACAGAAAACAGAAAGAAAAGGTATGCCTTGTTACTAGATGCTGCACGTTGAACTGTAGTTTCTGAGTTTCTGATGATATTACATTATTTCCGTTAGCTTAAATAAGACTCTTACTTATAAATTCTTTTTAAAAGCCTTTCAGAATGTTACTGCATAGATTTAGATCTAGAATTAGCCATATTTAGTTTTTTCTTTTAATTTTTAATTTTGAAGCCTCAGAACTGTTTTTTTGCCTTTGACACTTTGAAGTCAAGTGCTTAATAATATAACAGTAATGGTTTAAATAACTTATTAAATGACTATCCCATCATGTTTGTATAAGGTAATTTTTGGTTTTTGTGATAATTGTCTTAATGGTTTAGTTTAGAAAATTGTCTCAATTTTCTATTAAAAATTAATATGAACGGAGACATTTTAAAACTTGTTATTTCCACATAACATGCAACTGTTGGTTTCAGTTTGTGAATTAGAAAATTGAGTTATGGACCACAAGATAAGGAGTCTTTATGTCTGAATTAGGACTTGAGTCTGAAGAGCAGAAGTTAAACACAATTTGGGTTACAAAATTTATCCTGCTTTGTGCTAATAACCATAGAATGTTTAAAAATGTTAAAAGAAAAATTGTGACAACAACTACTTCAGAGATGAAGCTGGGTGATGGGAGAAGTGTATTTGCATAGACTACTCCCAGTCTCAGACTTACACTGTTTTAAGAAACTAGAGAAATCAAAAGGCAATAAATAAATACATTTTTATATACCCATTAGCAGACTAATTAGCAAAGTAGCATCAGTAAATATTGAGGAATTTTATGTCCTCTGGGTTTTAGGAGATGTTTCATGGACCTGATGAGTCCTTAAATTTTGGGGCTATTGTCTGACTAGTTCATATTGATTTAATTTGTTGACAGAGGATTTTTTTTTTTTTTTTTTTTTTTTGCTTCTAATTTCCTCTCCTTTTATGCATGTCATTTGAATTTCCCCGATGGCAGTTGTTACACATTAGTAAACCATATTTTTATCATATAGTGCAGGTTATCCCAAATGTCAAAGTCCTCAAAGATGGTTTGTGTCAAAATTCATATGTACAAGTCATCTTTACCATGATGCAGAATTAAATTTACAAAAGAGAATACTTGAGAGAGAAAATGCATTGTTAGTGTAGTAGTACTTTCTAAAGGGTGTTACGGTTTTTCAGTTCTGCTAATTTTGATTATTTGGTTACAGAAAAATTTATTTTAAAAAGCCATGTCAGTTTCAAAAACATTCTTCAGCCTTTTAAAAGGTCTTTGGTCTTTATCTCATTTCACCTCTTGCTCATTTAACAAACGCCTTTTAGCTCTTACCTCCTTTCTGGAGTCTTCCTCCCTAACCTCTGGGATGCTGCTGCTCTTCTGTTTTCCTGGTTCTCGTCTCTTCCTGCCCTTCAGATAGCAGTAGAGTTCAGTCTTCACTGTGTTTTGTTCCTTTTTCTTGCTCAGCGTGTTCTCTTTTGCTGGACAGTGATTCTTGTGACTACCTTGTCTACATAAGTGACTCCCAAATCTTTATTTCTGTCTCACATGTATCTGTTTCCCTCTCTAAGCAATTTGGTATTTTGTTACATCTCCCTAGAGTACAGTGTGTCCTTTCCCCACAGTTCTTAGGTTCTCAGTGACAACACTGTCCCCATAATTCTTCCATGCTCTTCAGCATTCTTGGCCACCTACGTCTCCCCATCCATCAGCAAACCTTGGTTTCTTCCTCATCAGTCTTACTTGTGTGTATCCTTTCTCTTGTTACTGAGACTCAGGCCATCTCTCTTGAAACACTCTTGTGATTACTGCTCCGCTGCCTTCCAGCCAGTCTGTCCCCTTAGTGCGGAATCATAATGAAATTAAGATGTGATTGTTATATTTCCTTGCTTAAAATTTTCTCATGGGTTTCTGTTGTCCATTGACACTTGACAGTCTAGTTGCAGTCAGTCTTACTAGCTTGATATTTCACCCTTAACATTCCCAATAATTCATCTGCTGCCAATTTGTACATTTTTTAGGTCATGTTATGCTCTTTCATTTTTTTAGCCTTTGCTGAAAAGGACATATTCTTTCCTCCATTCCCATCCTGTTGAACTCAGTACTCTTTAAGACTCAGCTTTGATCTCTTGAGTTCTCAGTGTCAGTTAACCTCTCCTAATCTGTGTTTCTCAAACACTTGTGTTTGTCTGTTGTAGTACTTACCACTTGATAATTTTAGTTCCTTCAGTTAGACTATCCTGTATAGTGTTAGACATTGTATTTATTGCATTTGGTACTTTGTTCATATCCCCCACCCCCTTGCAAGCTTGAAGCACCGTTCCTGACAGACTCCACATAATTAAAAATTAACTGTGTACCAGGTTTGATGCAAAGTGTTTTGCATACATTTTCAGTTTATTCCTTAAAACAAGATTGTGAAGGCAAGTATTGTCTATTAGATATGACTAGCCTGAACATTGCTAAAGCTTGAACACATGGTTTAAGATGGAGCTTCTCCAAAATCCATGTTCTATCCATAAAACTGTACACAATGAAAGACGGCACATATCATGGGGTGATTCAAGTCTAAATTCTGCAAAGTATGTTTGCTGGTCACAAACTTTATGTGAAAATTTTATATATAATAATTTTAAACTTACAGGAAGAAACTCTGTTACCTTAGAATTACCTTATGTATATATATGGGAAATAGTAAGCATTTCCCCTTACATGTGAATTGAAGTTAAGTAAATTGTATAACAATTTGGATCTTTTCAGATTGTTTTCCAGTTAGTCTAAATTTGTGAATCATCCATTAATTTAAAATACATTTTTTTCATCAGTGGAGAATCTGTATTTAAATTAAGCTGCCTATTGACTCTTCTTATCAACATAGTGATTTCCTTGTTGGCTTTTCCTTCAATAATTTATATTAAGAGGTTGATGGTTCAAATAAGAGAGGTCTCTTGGTCTAAAGTGCTGATAGTAGCTAAGCTGCGCTTAAGGATCTCAGCAGTATGATGCTGTGTTAAATAATGCAAGAGCAGGATGTTCGTCTTAACCACTGCTTTATTCCTGGTACTTTACAAATAACAGGCAGTCAGTAAGTAATTGTCATTAGTGGATAAATAACTGAAAGAATGATAACGAGTGTGTTGAGGATTGGAGAAGCACCTGCATTGGTCATGGTTTAAAAAATATATTTGGAGAAAAAGAAGAATGTTACATGTGTTGTGCATCTAATTAAAGGATAGCAGCAATAGATTTATGTCTGTTTGATGCCAGTTTGTCTTTTGATGAAAGGAACCTAAGGTCAGTCAGTCTGGGCTTGCTTGAGGGACAGAAGTGTGGAGAAGCTATGGCGCTCTGTGGTCTTGGAGGAGATAGTCCTGATGTTAGTAAGGCTGAAACAAGGGTGTTAGGTACCTCCTTTCACATTTATATCTGTTTGTTATGGTAGCATTTGAACATCTGTTGGCAAGATTTCTTCCTTGGACAGCTGTATAACAAAGTACAGAGAAACTGATGTGCTAGAAAATAAAAATCTAAAACTGGTTTTTGTCAGTTGCCACCTCATTGACCATTCTAAACTGGTTCTCACTCTGCCCTCTTTTCCAGATTTGGGAAATGACAGAATAGACAGGAGATGTGGGTCCTTGTTTTTTGCTTTGGCCAAATAAGTGCCAGAGTTAGAAGAGTTAAATGACTTTAAGTTTCTTATTTAATATTTAAGAGTTATGATTTATTAGCATAAGTTACTTTGAAAAGTAAATCAAGTAGCCACAGAAGCAGGCCTGTCAGTGACCTCAGGCCAGGGCTCAGAAAATTAGCATGCCTAAAGCGTCACTTAGTTACGTGCGGGTTTTAAAGTCTTAATCTAATGGGAGGGAGGATTAGTCACTCACATGAGGTATGAGTTCCTCACTTGGAACAAACTTCCTTTTTGTGTTTTGATGGCATTTGTAGCCGGGGTGGAATATAAGTGAACCTGAAGACTTTCCCATGTGTGTTGAGACAGTAGCGGTGGTCTGTTATAGCCCACGTAGAAGCTGGCTGTAAGTGGGCCGCATTCAGTCCTCTGCTGCTTTAAAACTACTTTTAGGATTACTCAACATTCATGTACAGTTAGACCAATTGGCCGTAAAGGTACTCAAATATTTGTTGACTAACTGAAAACATTAGTGGAGGAATTGAGTCTGATTTGGTCAATTACACTTCAACTTAATAAAGATGGCGTTTTGAACAGTGGGGCACGGGGAATACTGATGAAAGAACATTAGAAAATATTGTTTATAACTTGAGGAGTGAGGAGGACTTTTTTAATCAGGACCAAAACACATTGCCTTTAAAAAAAAAAAAAAACAAGGTTGGCAAATCTGGCCGCCTAAGACATTTAAAACTTCTGTATGACAGATACAGTAAACAAAGGTTGAAAAATACATCAAATTGGGAGAAAGCATTTGCAACATACATAAATAATAGTGTATTAAGGGTACATTAAGAATTCATCAAAGCAATATGAAAAAGACAATCCAGTAGAAAAATGAGCAAAGGATGTGAACAGGCAGTTACAGAAGAGGAATTTCACATTGCCAGCCTTGCCTTAAAACAGTTAGAAAAATTAACTCAAAATGGAACGAAGGCCTTAACTTAGGAGCTAGAAACTAGAAAACTCGAAAAAGAGCTAAAAAATAAAACAAGTGAAAATCTTCATGACATTGGATTTGTTTAGTGATTTCTTCGATGTGACACCAAAAGCACAGGTAACAGAAGAAAAAAATGAATTGGACTTCATCAAAATTGAGAACTTCGGTGCATCCAAGGACACTCTAGAGTGAAGAGACAACCCATGAATGGGAAGAAATATTTCTGTGATAATCTGATAAGGGATTAATATCCAGACTATACAGAGTCCTGTATATAACTCCACAACAAAATGAGACAGCCAAGTTCAAAAATGAGCAATGGAATTGAATAGACGTTTTTCCAGAGAACGCATTCTCATGGCAAATAAGCACATGAAAAGGTGTTGAACGCCACTAGTCATCAAATCAGAACCACAGTTGAAATATCACTCCACACTTAGTAGGATGACTATTATTTAAAAAAAAAAAAAACAAAAAAGTGTTTTTGAGGCCATGGAGAAATTGGAACCCTTGCACGTTGCTGGTAGGAATGTGAAATAACACAGCTGCTGTGGAACACTTTGGCAGTTCCTCAAAAAGTGAAGCATAAAATTAACCATAGAATCCAGCAGTTCCATGCCTAAGTATATAGTCAAAAGAATTAAAAGCCAGAGAATCAAACAAGTATTTATATACCAGTGTTCACAGCAGCACTATTCACAGTAGCCAAATGGCGGAAACAGTCCCCATGTCCAGCAGCAGATAAAGAATAAAGTGTGGTACATATCATGCAGCAGTACTCAGCCTTAGAAAGGAACGATGTTCTGATACGTGCTGCAGCGTGGGTGGGGCTTGAAAATTTTATGCTAAGTGAAACAAAAGTTATGCTAAGTGACATAGAAGGACAAATAGTGTACAATTCCACTTACAGGAGGTACCTAGAATGAGCCAATTCAGAGACGCAAACTAGTGCTTACTGAGGGGCTTGGGAGATGGGGAGCTATTGTTTAATAATGCGATGGAGAGTTTCTGTTTGGAAAGATGAGAAAGTTCTGGAGGTGGATGGTGGTGATGGTTGAATGTACTTACTGCTACTGAACTGTACACCAGTGGTCAAAATGGTAAATTTTATATATTTTACAATTCAAAAGAAAGACTACTGAGACAGTACTGAAAATTAAAATGAGGTTTGTTTTTGCTCTTAAGGTTAGTGACAGTTTCCAGTGGAATGCAGAGCAGCACGGTTGGTAGGAAGGTGTAAGCTGGTTATTGCAGAGCTTGCTCCAGTGAGATCTGTTGTGTTTTTAAATAGGCTTATGCTTTGTATGTGTTAGCATGAAGGTTTTCCCAGGTAAAAAAGCAAGTTGCAAAAATATAACTTCTTTATGTTATGGAACATCAAAGCTGTATTTACTTTTAAGTACATTTTAAATGCATAGGAAAAGTTCTAGACACATGATTTAAAAGCATGAATTATAAAATAAATAAAATGAAAGCCCTAGATTCCATACCAGGTGTTGTCACTTGGCTGTCTTAGGGTTGTTCTTTTTTTTTTTTTTTCTTTTCCTACTACACTTGTATATTTTGTTTTCCTTTCTGATTTCTCCATGGGCCTTCCTGTGTTAGGTCACTAGTACAAAATGGAACAAGCAGGCTACTGATACTGTTGCATCAGTGCTTTGAGCATTTTTCACATGTCCTGTTGGCAGTGTTATTACAGCAACTGTCAGAACACTGTAGGAAATTAATGTTTAGAAATGCAATGAGTACCGTTTACTCTGAAAGTGCAGTATCTTTTTAGATCTTACTGCAGGTGAGGAGGAGTCATTTGGTGTACAGAAAAGTGTAGGTCAGAAATTTTTGACTTTGGTTTATGCTGTCTTGGGTATTTGGAAAGGTTGCCTATAATTAGAAGAGGTGAGTGGTATTAAGTCCTGAAAAATTAGTTTATAGTAACATTTCTATGAGAGGTCTAGTCTTTGGTAGGTTACTCCCCCTACTGGTTAAAATTGAAAATACAAATGAATAATTCATAATTACAAGCATAAAGGGAGAGAAAAGGGTTTTATCAAAGTTAATAAACACAATTTAAATTAAAACTGGAAGATAACATACTTGATGCCTTAAAAGAACTGGTTAGAGATCTGTGAGTCATGGAAATGTCAGGTAGGAAAGTGACTTGGTTCAGTTCAGTTTAAAATTCCTCAGGAAGAGATCACCAGATCTCCTTTAAAAATCATAGGTGCACACACACAAAGTAACTAGAGCTAAAGTTACACAGCGTTTTTTTTTTGTTTGTTTGTTTGTTTGCCAAAAACTGAAAAAATACGCTTTAAAGTGACCTAGGTTTCTTGAATGCTCGGGAAAGTTTGCACTTAAAAGAGTGAGACTAGAGGCTGATACTAAAAAAGCAAAAGAGCCTTTTGAAATGGCTTTGTAATGCAAAACACTACATCAGTCCTCTTACTCAAATTTATTGTCTTTATTTTCAAAGATCCAGATTTTGCTTTTGAGTTTATTTTATTCTCTTAAACACCTCAGACATTTACAGACAAAATCTGAGTTTAAATAATTCTTTATCTGATTGGATCAGACTTAAGAATTGAATGATCACATTCTCCTAAACATATCAAACCTTTTGAGAGAGAAAGTCTAGCCTTTAGAGATGTTACTTGCTCCAGGTCCCCATAAGTATTAAGTAGTATCAGCTGGTTTCCTTACTGTTCATCACTCTCCTCTCACAAAACTGCCAAAGAAGCCTATCATCAGGGTGAATAAGCAGATTTATTTGCATTGTTGTTTTATTTCTTTATGGTGATACGTGTTAGTGTTCTGTTATGGAGTGCTTTCCTTTTCTTGAATTTAAAGGGCAACACTGAACAATTTTCAAGCCTGTGTTAGTTTTTTAAATCTCTGGATAGATTTAGCAGCACCAAAACAAATTTGAAAACAAGTTAAACTTTCTCCAACTCCTGTCATTAAAGACAGAAAACCACAGTAAAAGTAACAAAAGGGTCATTTCAGAGGGATAAAAGTACTAATTTAATTGTTCCTGCAGGGGGCTGTTTCATTCTAAACATCATTAAGATGCCCCTAAACCGTTTATTCCCTAAACTGAACCTTAAGGAGTGTGTGATCAGGAGAAGACTGCTACTTTCGTCTATAATTGCCTCATAAATGTAATAACTGACAGCAGGTGTTCACAAGGAAAATCTTAACTTCCTTCACGTTTCTTTATACTGGTCCATGGATCCAAAACAGCAGAGCTGAGTGTGATAGACAGTCTGCTAGACTGACAGGCCCTCCTTTAAAATGCGTGTCTTGCACAATTGAAGTATCTGCCTTACAAAAATGGAAATGTCTTAGACCTTCTGAGTGGATCATAAGAGATCAACCCATCCTTGAAATGTACTTAAAGCAGCTGTGAGGTCTGTATTTTAGAGAGCTGTTGCCCCTAACTGACCATCGCAGTAGCATTGTGAAAAGGCCGGCAGAGGAGTTCCTCTGCACTGAGCTTGCTAGTAATTCCCGGGTTCTCTGGGGCTGAGGAGATTATGAATGTTTAGTTCCTAGAACTGGAAGTGAAGATATACAGTTCTTTGGAAGCAATATAATATTTAGATGTGGTGTTCCTGAAACTTTCCTACATCATAGTAGCAGTCTTATTTCAGTTATATAAACATGTATGTGAGCTTGAAAGTCTTCAAGAAATGGGTACGTACGGGAAATTAAACATACTTTAGCAAGTGTTCATGCTTAGTCTTACAATCTTGGCTGAATGACTATAAATATCTTGAATTAAAAAACAAGTGTAATACTATTATAAGAATTACATCTTGAAGGTTTCTCCTAATTTACGTACATCAGAGTTTCTCTGAGGGTATACACCTAAGGAGAATGACTGGGTTGTGAAGTGTGTGTATATCCACTTTTTCTAGGTAATGCCAAATTATTTTCCATTGTGGTTATAAGTTTAGTCTCTACCTGAGATGTTTTAAGTGCTTCCATTACTCCTTATCAACATTTAGCATGGTTAGACTGAAATTTTTGTCAATCAGGTGATCATAAAAGCATACTCTGTTGATTTTAGTTTGCATTTTCCTGATTGTCAGTGAAGTTGAGCATAACTTTTATCTTTTCTAAGGCATTAATGTTTCTTCTGTGAATTCTTTTCATTTCATGGTTTTTGTTCATTTTTCTATTGTATAGTTTGTGTTTTTTGATTTATAGGAGTTCCTTAAAATGTTTGGTTACTGATTCCCTGAGTGTAGTCGTTTTACTCTGTAATTTTCTGCATCCTCATGTCAAGCTTATTTTCTTATGTTTCCATTAGTTCTAAAGACTTAACATATATATATGTAAAAGTTTAATCTGCCTTAAATCGGTTTTACTTAAAATGTTAAATTTTTATATCTGGCACAGCACTAACTGTTCTTTTTCTTTAAGAATTTCTTGGGTCTTACTAGCTCATACCACTTCGAAATAAGTTATAGAATCGGTTTGTCAAATGCTACCAAAAATGCTCTTGGGACTTTAATTTGAATTACATTAAGTCTATATAAATAATTAGCAATAACAACTTTCAAATAATATTTTCACGCATGTTTTACATTTTTTAATTTTTAAACACTGAGGGTGGAATTTTGTGGAATTTTTTTTTACTATTAAAAAGATCCATTTTAGTGCTAATAATCTTTAAATAATAGGAATATAGTTTATTGCCTTATATTAAATTTAATTCCAGAATGGAAGTATGTTAATTCTAAAACCCAGCTGTTGAGTATAAAAGTTCAGAATAGGAGTTTCCTCTTATTTATCACATTTAGTCAATTCTGGGGTTGCTCACCATGGTGCTTATCCTGATTGTGTTAAGGCCTTTGTCATATTTAAGTAGACTGTTAACTGTGGCCTTAACTTCACCGTAAGTTATTTTATGATACATAGAAACTCAGTTTTGTGCTGTTTATCCTAATGGAATGTTACTTGAACATGTAGTTAATACAGGCACACCTTGGAGATACTGTGGGTTCAGGTCCATCCAAACCACCACAATAAAGCGATTATAGCAATCAAACGGGGTGGTATGAATGTTTTGGTTTTCCAGTGCATATAAAAGTTATGTTTATACTATATAGTAGTCTTTTAAGTGTCCAGTAGCATTATGAGTAAAACAACCATGTGTATACTTCAATTAAAAAATAATGCTGTTGGAAAACTAGCATGGATAGACTTGCCCAATAAAGGGTTGCGGCAAACCTTCAGCTTGTTGGTGGGGAAAACAAGGCTGTAACTGAGAAATGTAATAAAGGTGAACTGCAGTAAACAAGGAATGCCTGTACATGTGTTTGAGGCAGAGTGTGGTAAATAAATAAATAAGAGTATGGTACTTTGAGACTCAGACATGGATGGTTGAATCACTGCTTTATTACCAGGTTTTGTGACCTCAGGCAATTTATATGAATCTTTTTTGTTCAGTTTTCCAATCTGTAAAATCAGGGTTTAAATTATCTGCCTTGTTACTGTGGTCAGCCAGGTGCTTCCCGAGTCTCTCTGTGCACTGCTGTGTAAACATGAGGTGGGATGGCTTGAGTTAGGTGCTTGCACGTGGATGTTGCTTATTTGACATTGGTTCCAGTTTCCTCAATACAAGTAATGTTTTTCAGCCTTATTATCTCGTTTTTATTTAGAATCTACATCAGGAGACAAATCTGTATCACACTCTTGCACAACTCCTTCCACATCTTCTGCCTCTGGACTGAACCCCACATCTGCACCTCCAACATCTGCTTCAGCAATCCCTGTTTCTCCTGTTCCACAGTCACCAATACCTCCATTACTTCAGGACCCAAATCTTCTTAGACAGTTGCTTCCTGCTTTGCAAGCCACACTGCAACTTAATAATTCTAATGTGGACATATCCAAAATAAATGAAGGTAAATTTTTATGGTAACAACTTCAAAACAGTTCATTTGCATTGTGCAAAATTGTGTAATTAGTAAAAACCCCAACTTAGGAATGGTCTTTGTTTCATTTTAAAAAGTCAAATTTGAACTTCATGCTTTGGAATTTATATCCCCTGTAGCTTAGGGCCTTTGGTATTGTAATCGAATTAGCGGTACTTGGATTTCCTGTATGTTTTTCAAGACTTGCTGCATGCGTGGTAGTTCCTGGAGATAACTGTTCTGTCAGCTTAATGTGTATGGTGAATTATTTTTTTTTTCAAGTAAGAACAGAAAAAAGGATATTTGCTTAAACTGATACAAAAACACTTGATTTCTAGCATATTTCAAAAAACTTCCTGTCTGTTGCTAAATAATTATTTGGAATATTAAAATATGCTAATTACTAAGAATAGGAATTGAGATTGTTCTTAAAATACTTAAAAATTTTTGAGAAGGGATAACATTATGCTGTTTTTCCTAGTTAATTGTGTTGTTGATTCCAACTTTGCTTTTCAGTATGCTACTGAAGTATGTAGGCAGCTACCTCAGAGAAGTCTGAGTAAAGTGGATGTAGTTATAATTTGTAAACCATCCAGATCCAAACATTAGCTCTCATGAACATGGAAAAGTTTTCTATTTTTGTGCATTTTCACATCATGTATTTAATAGTAGTGTCATGAGGTTAAGTCCTTCCTTTATGCTAAAAATGGAGCTATCTCAGGCTAGTTGGTCATTACCCTTCCATTCTTCTTATTCTCATCATTTCTGTATTTTTATTTAATTCTTTAAAATAACCATGCTGTTCTCTTGTTTGATAGGTAAACATTTTACTAGAAAAAAATGGGGCTTTTACAGTTTGAAGAAACAGTAGCCTAAGAAAGTCTCAATAGTAAAAGAGCTTATGTTTCAGAAATACATGGTATTCCAGAGTACCCAGCTTTTTAATACCCGCATTTGGAAGATTGTTGGGGGTGGGTGTTGATGTAGGGTGTGAGTGTTGAGCTTGCAGAATAAAGCAGTAGGCTGAAATGGCTGCTCCTAATCCAGTTACTTCCAAGTAGTGTGCTGAACACCTTCCCTGTACATGGGTAGGTTTGTGATGTAATCAGAAATTCAAGTGAATACTCTTTGCTGTGTTAAAAGTCATAGAGGAGTATTCTTTAACTGAACACCTAAATTTTAGCTTAAGGGAAACTACTGTTTTATTATAAGCCTATTAAATTTCTGTTCCTCTGCCTTGTGAGGGCATTTCACAGGTCTAGACTCACTGTATTACTCCTGTCTTCTAGACTTTTTTGAGAGTTCTAGTTTGAAACACTCCAGTTTTTTTCTGGGTTCTTTCTGAATTTTCAAATTGTTACTTAAGCTACTGTGTTTTCATTTGAATTTAAGATCTAATGTGTTTACAGTTCTTACAGCAGCTGTGACACAAGCCTCGTTGCAGTCTATAATTCATAAGTTTCTCACTGCTGGACCATCTGCTTTCAACTTAACTTCTCTGATTTCTCAGGCTGCTCAGCTCTCTACACAAGGTATTTATTTTCTTAGATAACTCTAGAATGGTATTGATGGGGGGGGCGGGTGGGATCCAGAGCAAATTTTGTTAGTCTTTGAAGAGATTAGCTATAATAATGATTTTATTTTGTTCGATTCTGTAACACTGCTGTACACAGGAGTATTTGTCTTTATCTTTTTAGATGAAGCAAGCTTTGGACATTTATCTTTCACCATTGCCATCAAATCTATACTGTAGTATAGATGTAATTCAGCATTTAAGTTGTTAATGAGACATTTTACTCCAAAGCTGAAGTAAACTATGACATGCCCTCAATCTTTGTGAATTATTGGATATCTTTTAAGAGTTGAAGTTTGATTCAAGTTGGTGTCAGATGGTTTTTGGCTTGAGGCTGTAGAAATGCTCGAGTCCTTCCTTGAGTTAGCACTCTTCCCCGTGACAGTATCCAATGGGGAAGGATACACCTCGGAGCAAAAGGGAAATGAAAGGGCCACTTGACTTCTCCGCCAGCCCCAGTTCAGCAGGCTGATCGGTTGAGCCAGCAGTACCTGGTCTCCCTCTGAAGTGCGGAGTGAAAAGACGCTGCCAGCCCTTGGTTAGTCTCATGAGGCATATTACAAGAATAAGAAAGAGGAAGTAAGCATGGTGAGAGGATGCCCCCCATGTGAGAATATGTTCAGACTTGGGGGGACAGGGGGCCGCACTGAGCGTGCTTATCTCTGACGGCGCGTCTAGTCAGCGCGGACCCACTGAGCAGCTTGGTTAGAACTTTCAGACAAGCACTCTCTTTGGGGTGTGGGGCACGTGGAGAGATGCAGAGGTCTCCCTACATATGTTACCAAGGCTTTTTATTTCTTTTACTCATTTACAGCCCAGCCATCTAATCAGTCTCCAATGTCTTTAACGTCTGATGCGTCATCCCCAAGATCGTATGTGTCTCCAAGAATAAGCACACCTCAGACCAACACAGTCCCCATCAAACCTCTGATCAGTACTCCTCCTGTTTCATCACAGCCAAAGGTACGCCCCTTTGAGGAAAGCTACTTTTGGGTAACACAGATTTCATGATGTTTTAGAGTATGTACTGGAGAGAAAGCCCTCTTTTGAGAATGAGGTAGTGGTGGAGTGAATGACAGGTAAGTGAGATTAGATGCATGTTCATTGAGGGAATAGAGGAGGGAATTGCATTTGAGCCACTTCTGTGCATTGACTCTGTTCTCTATTGGCCTGTGGATAGAGAAGGGTATACTAATTGAGTCTTACTAATTGTAGAATTTTCAGACTCTGAAAGATGTGAGAGAACATGTTTTCCAGTTTCCCTGTACTTTTATTATAGAAATGAGTCAATTGCCGTGCTAAGAGCTTTATATAAATTATATTAACTTTCACATCAACTACCCTTTGCCTCATTTAATAGATACAGAAAATAAAACCTCCTATTAAATCTGATTTTGGTGATAGAGTCAATATTTGAGACCTAGGTCTTTCTGAATGCAGAACCCATTTTATTATGGTTATGTTGCCTGTGTTTGTCCAAGCAAAATCTTAACATGGGTGGCTCATCAGAGCACAGAAAATTGATGGCCTCTATTCTTATTGGACTATGAACAGGACCTTACAATGTTGCTGTTATATTTTGTATTACAACCTTTGAGTCTTGCTTGCAAATTCATAAATCTCAGTCATATGTGTTCTTTGTTTTGTAGCATGCTGCCAGTGAAACTTGAGTAATTTGGAAGTTGATACGGACAAGTAGTAAATTTTTTTTTAACTCTAAACATACATAGTTTACACGATTAAATGTGACTGTGTCACTAACACTAATCTTACTATGGAGCAGTTAGGACGACTCGTGTTATCTTAAAAATCACCAAATAGAAATAATCGAAAAGTTTCATTGGTAGAACTTTTGCTTCTGTCTAGTTCCCGTGCTTCTTTCCTGTGTGGTAGGAGCCTGTCTTACCGGATTTTGACATTTCAGGCTAGTACTCCGGTAGTTAAGCAAGGACCAGTGTCGCAGTCGGCCACACAGCAGCCCGTCACTGCTGACAAGCAGCAAGGTCATGAACCTGTCTCTCCTCGAAGTCTTCAGCGTTCAAAGTAAGTACAGGCTGTATGTTGAGACAGCATTGTTTTTTCCTTAATGTGGCATGTTGCCATAGTGTTTGCATATTATAAATAAAATAATGTGTGTAGTAGAACTTGATCTTGGGAAGAATCCATGGATAGCCTTAGCTTTCTGTATTATAAAATTTACAAAGGCAGATCTTACTACAATAAGTGGACTGTCTCTAATAGTGAATCCTGGGTTATTTTGGAAAAGGTAGCTCTTTCTGTAGAATTTTACTTGGTGGAATGTGATGAGAGTAACAATGTGTGATACTTGTCTTACACTACTTCATTATTGTTAACTTTCTCATAGCAGTTTTAGATTTGAGTGTATTGATGAAGCCGAAAATCTCACGGCTAAAACCTAGGCCAGTATTTTCCAGCTGGTGTGTGTGTCCGTGTGTGTCTGTGTCTGTCAGGCTCTCCTGATAGCTTCAGCTCTGGCCCTGTACAGTTTACCTGTCAGACAAAGCTCTATTATGTTGTGACTTTTCTTTGTGAATTAACAAATACAACTTTAAATGATTTTCATTGATTGATTTTTGTTTCTTGCTGTGAGGTGGCAAAATAATTCAACTGTTGTTTTTATTGTTTTTTAAACAAGCATTTCAGAACATACACATCCAAATGAGAGTTGTTCCCTTCAAAATAATCACTTTGGGAAGCTGTCTGCCTAACTTCAGCAATGTTGCCATTGCTCAGAACACTTTTGGGAAAGTCTTCTTTTAAACTGTCTTTAGAGGCTGCAGTATTACTTTAAATATCCTCAGTGACGAAAGCTTCATCCTTTGGGAGACTTAGTTTTTGGAAATAACTGAAATTCATTCAGAGCCAAGTCTGGTGTGAAGCAGGTAGGAAATCAACTTGGGTGATTAAGTTTTGGTTCTCACCACCAAGTCCTGAAACCCCAGCCCAGAGCACACAGCTTTAGGAGAAGATACCCAGTCTCTAGAGTGTTGCTTTTTTGGTCTTATTTTGCTTCGCATCATTTCACCCTCTGATTCAAGTACTTTGTTCTGGTATTAGAGAGTCAAAGGCAATGTATTTCTTCCCCTCCATATCTTCATGTATTTAAGATAAAATAGATGCACCTTATGTCCACAGCTGTTAAAAATGTGACCATTTCTTCTTAGTGTTTGTAGCATACAAAGTCAGCAAGTTCTGCTGTCAGATTTGGGAGAGCACTGATACTTTAAATTCAACTCTGACATTTGTGTTAAAGGGCTCTTAACCCCCAAAGTGTGCTAGGAGTACATTGGTATAAATATACTTTGGGTTTTAGGTTCTGTTTGTTTGATGTTAAAGTAACAAATTTTTCTTAGGAATTTGGATATCTTTAATAAAAGGTATCGGACATTTTCTAGGATACCTGGAAACCACTTTTTAAACATACCACTCATTCAGTTGTTTTCTCTTCTAGTAGCCAGAGAAGTCCGTCACCTGGTCCAAATCATACTTCTAGTAGTAATGCATCAAATGCTGCAGTGGTGCCCCAGAATTCATCCGCCCGGCCTGCGTGCGCAGTTAACACCCACGCTCGCAGCACACTTCAATGAGAATCTCATAAAACATGTCCAAGGATGGCCTGCGGATCATGCGGAGAAGCAGGTGTGTTACGTGATCTCAGCAGATGTCTCACCTTTGAATGACTGGCGGCTTAATTCTGCTTTGAGAAAAATCTCATCTGGACCATTGAACTCAAGCTATATTTAAAACACCTAATTTCTGATTAGATTGTCTGTAGTCAGTTTGGGTGCTCACGGGGTATTTATGAGGTGACTTTTTGTGGTTTCACATAGAGCCCCCGTTGTCAGGTCCTCAGCGCTGAGCTCCATGCTGAGTGCTTTATTTTCCCCGCTTCCTAGAACTTGTGACCAGTGCAGACTGCGTTTTCCCCCTCCACTAATGAGGCCCTTAAGACCAAGTAGGCTATACCAGGTCACCCAGCTGCAGTGATGATGGCTCAGAGCCCGTGTCTTTTCCTCTCAGCAGCCACTCTGGTAGCTGTGGCCATGCTAGTGCAGTTGCCCTTGAACACCTGAGGGGCTGGGAGGCCCGGCCCTCTGCACAATTGAAAATCCATACCCACACTTCTCATCCTTGAATTCAGCCAGCTGTGGATCGTGTAGTGTGGTAATATTTATTATTGAAAAAAGTGTGTGTAAGTGGGCCTGGCACAGTTCAAACCTGTGTTGTTCAGGGGTCAGCAGCACTAGTCATCTTACGACTCTCGCACTAGACTAGCTACTAAAAGTTAGGAAACATTTTTGCTTTGGGATAAGGGACCTTAGGACATTTCCAGCTACTGCCATTGGTTCTACGACTTCGATGTGATTTTCATTTCTTTAATTATAGGCATCAAGATTGCGAGAAGAAGCCCATAACATGGGAAGCGTTCATATGTCAGAAATTTGTACTGAATTAAAAAACTTAAGATCTTTAGTCCGAGTATGTGAAATTCAAGCAACTTTGCGAGAACAAAGGTACGTTTTCCACTGAAATAAAATTTGTAATGTCTTTTAGTGTTATATATCTTAAATTGGACTGAAGAACATCAATCAGATTTCATTTCTGAAATTGAAAGTTCTCTTTGCTGTATTATATCAGATTACATAGTAGTGTAAACTGTGTTTTCATAATTTAATAACATTCCTGGTGAATGGTAATGACACCTAGATTTTATTTCTCTTCACCCGTGGTAAATGCTTCATTAGACTTGCTTTCTTACATTATGACACTTTAAGGTACCAGTAACGTTTTATTTAAAAAGTGAGATGTTGATGACAACAGATTACAGAGAGTCCCCCTTCAGCTGAGAGTGGCCCCTGGTGCTGAGACACACTTCAGTTGGAATTTCAGGTCACCGTTTGCGTTGTCCTGCGTCTGCAGTAGATCCCTTGGAAGTTACATTTAGAACTGAGTACAGGAAGTTTAATGATGTATATCCGCTCTCTTGAGTTGTTTCCGCCTAAGCTCTGTCTCTTGTTTCTTTATGTAGGGTCCTACTAGTGTCCTACTGGACTGGGACGTCTGCATCGTGACAAATAGTGCCTGTCACAGACCCAGGGACAGGAGGGCAGCGCTTCACGTCCTGCCTGTATTGACATATAGTGACATCTCATGTCTAGTTATGAAACCACAGACATTTAGCAAATACCAAGTTGGGCTTTATATTAAACTAGGAAAACTGAGTTTTCATCTAACCTTTCAACTGCTAAAATACCTGGAGGTACTTTCTGAATATCAACTGGGAATATTTTTTTTACTCTAGGATTGCTCTGAAAGTAGTTCTAACATACACCAAACTTGATTTTGGCTTGCTAGACAGATGGTTTGACTTTCAGGGAATTTCACTGTTCTTTACTGCCACTTACTGAAACAGTCATGTATCCCACACACCACAGTCACATGTCACATGTGACTACCTGCAGTCGAATGTCAAGCTGTTATAAGATTATGCCTCATTCACCAGTATGGGCAATAAATGTCATAGGTCACAGGAGAGGATCGAATATAGGAAGTTAGCTGTGGGGTTTGTTTTATTTATTTTAAACACACATGCCAATTTGACTTTGATTCTGCTTTGTTTTTTGTTTGTTTGTGTTTGTTTTGAACCTATTTGTGTTGAGAATTGTTCTTCAGAAATGACTGGCCTCTTGCACCTAGTTAGCTCTAGGCTAGTTAATTCTGTGTTGTGATCCAGAAAGCATGCAGTGTGAGCTTATCCTGTTTAATAACTGCTGCTTTCGCGTGTGTGATGGTACAGTCACCAGCTACATTTTAAGTCAGTCATTACACTGAGATTTCTGGGAGTTGTTAGAAAGCTGGGAAGCACTCTGACTTCTGTCATCCTGATAGTAACACATGTTATGTATTCCCGTGGTTATTTTGTCTTGGCTGTAGACTAACCAGTCAACTTACTTCATCTTAACGAGTAGTTACTCATTTTCTTTGTAAAGAGATTTTTATAGTTAAAAGTTTGGTTTTTCCATAACATTTGTAACGACCACATGGGTTCTAATGCCCTCTTTTATTTTTCAGGATACTATTTTTGAGACAACAAATTAAGGAACTCGAAAAGCTAAAAAATCAGAATTCCTTCATGGTGTGAAGATGTGAATAATTGCACATGGTGTTGAGTACAGGAACTGTAAATCTATTGCCCAATCTTAACATTTTTGAGCTGCATTTAAGTAGACTTTGGACCGTTAAGCTGGGCAAAAGAAATGACAAGGGGACGGGAGTCTTGTGAGATTCAATTCAGGGGAAAGATACAAGGTTGATTTGTAAAACCCTTGAAATGTAGATTTCTTGTAGATGTATTCTTCACGTTGTAAATATGTTTTGTAGAGTGAAGCCATGGGAAGCCATGTGTAACAGAGCTTAGACATCCGAAACTAATCAATGCTGAGGTGGCTAAATACCTAGCCTTTTACATGTAAACCTGTCTGCAAAATTAGCTTTTTTTAAAAAAAAAATTTGGGGGGTTAATTTATCATTCAGAAATCTTGCATTTTCAAAAATTCAGTGCAAGCGCCAGGCAATCTGTGTCTGAGGATACGATTGTGAACCATACGGGCAGTGGACACAATATCATGAAACACCTGTTCCCACACTTGCACCTGATGATCAGAGCAGTGCTTCTCCATTTGTTTTGCAGAGAAATGTTTTTCATTTCCCGTGTGTTCCATTTCCCTCTGAAATCCTTGATCTGATTTTATCCATTTTTTAAGGCTCCTCTTTTCCTCCTTTCTGAAGGCACTGTTGCTATGGCACTTTTCTATAACCTTTCCATTCCTGTGTACAGTAGCTTAAAATTGCAGTGATTGAGCATAACCCACTTGTTTGTATAAATTATTGAAATCCATTTGCACCCTGTAAGAATGGACTTAAAAGTACTGCTGGGCATGTGTGCTGAAAGTACATGGATTGCTCAAATATAAGGAAATGGCCCAATGAACATGGTTGTGGGAGGGGAAAGAGGAAACAAAGCTAGTCGGATGTGAATTGTATCTGTTGTAATAAACATGTTAAAACAAACAAAAATTGTTATTTTTCTTTTCCTTTGGTCAGTGCATATTAGAATTTGAACTACCTGGGTTTTCTTTATCAGAACTATTCTTGTTGAACATTTATACTTAATTGAAATAATTCCTTAAGGGAGGTTTTGTTTAAAACCTATAAACAGGAAATTGTGTATAAGAATATTTAATGAAGTACGAAATTCAACAAGAATGATTAAGTCACTTCCCAAGTGGTTGTCATTTGTTAAACCCTGGTTTACCTGTCTTGCTATTATGACATTTCATTTTGAAGGATGTTTGTGTTGTAGCTAACTGTTCAAGTCTGGTGCTGACTGCTGTTCTTAGCCATCACAAAACGCTCAATTTGTGTAATTGGAGCTACCTGCTGTTATCTGGAATGGTGGGAAAGCTCAGCTTTGTATATTGTTTCCTAAAGTATATTAAAATAAAAAAAGAAACTATTGCTACTATAAAATTACCTTGGCTTTTTTTTTTTCCCCTTTGCTAAAATATTGATCACATGGCCTTAGCATGACACTGCCAGTTTATTAAGTCAAATCACAAGGGTTTCTTTATGCAGAAAAATCTTGTAATTTCAAAATCTTACCAATTTAGAGCCTTTTTTTCCCTGTGGAGGCAGATGTATTCATGTGCTTTCAGAACTGCCAGCACCAAGGGCTTATGTTGTGATGTTTGACGTTGTTACCACATCCTGGGATGCTAACATTCTGAGAATTGCTCTTGTGCTTTAAGCATATTTAAAATATAGAAGATAACGCTCAAAGTTTTCAATAAGTTAAAAAAGATAAACTGTAAGTGATAGTGTGGGTGATATTTTCTAAAATACAAAAATGTTCCAGCGTAATTAAGAATGAAAATCATACTGGAAACTGGTTTATATTGTAACTTGAGGATACTTCTAAAATGTAAGAAAAGACAAATGTCATAAATTATATCGTCATGAAATGTTAACACCTGTGAGATTGTTGATACTTGCTGGACTTGATTAGCGCGTGTAAATGAAACTGCGAAGAACTGTGTTACATTAGGAATGCTGGTCAATGTAGTCCTGTATCTTTTCTGGAAAGAAGTGAGCAATTGTTGATGTAGTGGGCAGTCTCCTGATCAGATGGCAACTGGACTTGTGATTTTAAGGTAAATGATTTGAGTTGCTAATTGTTGATTGACTACCACCTTATTCTTTTGACTTTAAAAAATGTCTACATCCCTAAATGCTCACATACATATATAATATAGAAGATGCCTAATTTGAAATTTCCTGGTGAATTTTTAAACAAAATTAAAAATTTGGTGAAATGATTTTTTAAAATATTTGATTCACTTATTCTGTAGTGAATTATTTTAAATACTGCACTTTAGTACAGACATGGTGTCCAGCTACCAGCCTTCTTGAGGTAGCCAAAATAGGCATAATATTCAAAAATACTATTTGTCTAGTTGTCCTGTTGCCATTATCTCATTTTGGTGGGCACCTTGGTTCAGATAGTTTGAAAACAGAAGTATAAAAAGCCCCTAGGAAACCTCAGGGTTTTTACTTCTGTGTTTTAGAAGGGACAATAGTAGTGTTACATGCAAACCTTAAAAACTCTTACTGTGATGAAGTTTTTTGTGAAGGTGGGTCTGTTAGGAAGTCTTAACCCTGCAGAGCCAGCTACCTTTTTCCCCTTTGTTTTCTGTTTAACTAGTGTGGCTAACTTCTAATTTTAAAACTTGGACTATAACTCCAGATGTTAAGCACACTGAAAACTCCATAGGTCAGCTCTTTTTAAAGACATCATGCTGCTTTTAATAGCCCAAATGAATGATTTTATCTTCGAAATTTTATATATCTGCTTCACACTTGTAAAATATTAGAAAGGAGGTGCTTAAAACTTTGCAAAGAATTGTTAACCCATTTCAGAAACAATCTGTTCTGTTTAAACACAACCTTACAAGGGAGTATTTCAAAGGGGAGGAGACAGGGTGCGAAATAATTCACTGCAAACCAGAACTGTTGTAGTTCAGGACTTAAAGCTACTGTATTTAGATGTGGGGTTTGAATATACGGATTTCTTTTCAATACCTGTAAATATGGTTATATTCTTGTATTTGTACTGGAGTGTACAAATGACACTAAAAAGTAATAAATACTTTTTGTCTATTTTGTGCAGTTATTTCAGAACAGTCTGTTTTGAACGAGTGCATAGTTTTCTGCATTTGAGGAAGAAAACTTAAAATGCCAGGTTTTGCTCCAGAAATTTTAATAGCAGTCGCATCCTGTCATGTTTCACATAATTTCTTAATTGTGATTTTAATGAAAAAATTTGGCTTAAAGTCAGGATTCTGAGATCCTGTTCTAATTTGCTGTGCCCTTTCCTCCTGACCCTGCCCGCTGGCAGCGCCCTAGAGTGCAGCCTGCCCAGCTCGCTGGTCAGGCCCTGGGCTTCGAGGACCCCACTCTGAGGTCGGTTTCACCCGGACTGCCTCCGGCCCTGACCTCTTCCTTGAGCTCCCAACGGCTTAGTGTAACTTGCCTCAGCACGGCAGGTCCTCTGAAGAAGAGGACTCCGATCGTGCTTGAGACCTCTTCTCCCACACTCCCATTTTCAGTAGCTGGTGCCGTGGTTCCCCCAGTCGCTCAAGCCCCAACCATTTTTTCTGTAACACCCTGTGTTTGATCCATTATCAAGACCCCCGAGCTCTGCCTTCACAACGTTTTGGGCCTGAGAGCTCTGTACCACCACGTTTCCCGCTCCAGCCCCACCTTCAGTCCTCGAACCCCGTGCTGCCACTGCCTTCTGACCTTTCTCTTTGCTTCTGCTCTGATCTGCCCCTGCCCCCGCCCCACATGGCACATGCATAACCTGTTCAGTGGTTTCACACTCAGAACAAAACCCAGAGCTCCTGCCGTGGCTTTGTGCGTTCAAGGCTCTGAACATCACCACGGTCTCATCTCGTCCGCTGGTTTCTCCCTTGCTCACTGCCGTCCGTTTTCGGGGTTTTTGCGTTTTCTCTGCCTGGAAAGCTCTTCCAAGAGACTGTCCAGCTTGCTGGCCATTCATTCTCAGAGGCCTTTTCCCATAAATGTGACCTCCCATAAATGAGAGCATCACTTTTCCTGTACTCAAGTTTTCTTCACAAGAACAGTATGTGATACGTAGTGAGTACTCCATAAGTATTTGTTTAATGAATTATGAACGTTAAAGGGCTGTGGACAGAATATAAGACAATTTACAAGGGTTCCTGAAAGTGTTTTCTTCCAAGTTTTGGTTTTAGTCTTCCCTTGGAAAGATAGGAAAGAAACAGCAACTAGCTTTTTTTTCTTCTTTTTTTCTTAAAAAATTGTTGCAATTGACTATTGGTTTCCAAAACCTAACTCCAAACACATTTTCATTGGTAACGTTATGAAATGTGATCTCTCTAAGCAAGATTAATCAACAACCAGTAGTAATTAGAGCCTCCTCTGACTATATGTTAGTAGTGAGGAGCAAGATGCTACACTGATGGGATGAGCTTGGGGTGATGGCAGCAGGAGCTGGCCCTGTTTCTGCAGGGCGTGACGCGGAGGCGTGGGGGTTGGGGTCTGGATCCTGGTTTCATGAGGTAGGAAGCTTTGGTAGGCCTGTATCTTTGGTTCAGATGATGCCTTGACATCCAACCAGATCGTTCTGACCTTTAGGACCAGTGTGGGCAGAAAAGATGTCATGTTCTAAGATGTGTCGCGCGATAAAGAACTTAATACACATCCATTCTGAAAGGAAAATGGCTGGGATGTGAGAATTCCCTGCTTTTGTGACCAGGTAGGAAGACTGAAGATTGGACAGGCACTCGATGCTCCTGTGTGTACTTCATAAACAGGCATCTTGTTCCTTTTCTAACATGCATTCTGTCTAATTGCCCACTTTGATCAGTCTATGCGGGTGTGTTAAGATCACAAGTGTCCTTACTCTGTTTAGGTAGTCCAGGGTTATTACCTTGGATGAAAAGGGCAGAATGCAAGGACAGTAATTTTTGTTTCTTTTGTGTATTGTGGCTTCCTGTCACCTAGAAAAACCAGCACCTAGTGTGTGCTCAACATAGTTTTGCATGAACAAGTGAAGTTACATTTTAAATATCTGCTCTGAGGATTGCCCAATTTAGTATTTAAGCATAATGTGTTCATTTTTCTTTAAAAAAATTAGTGATTAAAGAAGAGAACTTGAAGAGAGTCACTGAAATTTCAAGTCAACAGGCCATTTAATTTCACTTTTTTTTCCATTTGGATGCCTTGACATTTTATCGTCTTTATGAGCTCAAACTGTTAGTGATAAGCAGGAAAAATTACCATGGTTGAAGAAGCTCTAATTTTTAAAATGCCAGTGCAGGGTCTCGGGCTGCATCTCTACCTGTTTCACATGCACAAGTGTTTCAGAGACACTGTAAAATACTGACAGTGGCGCTACAGGGTAAGAGAGCTGAAATAACCCCCAGTGCCTAATGAAACCCGAGCATTTGAAGAACCAAAACATTCCTCCACAAACATCAATGAAAAAAGCACAAACCTGTTCTATAACCTTTAAAAGTTGATGGCTGGGGAGAAAAGAAGATAGAAGATTTTGATGTCATTTAGTACATCTAATCAGCCCTGAATTAGGGGCCAGTCAGAAAGTGGAAGTCACCCAAGGTATCTCAAAAGGAGAGAATTTGAAACTGGTGGAGGGTAAAGCCAGGCAGGCTGATAAAACAGCCAGGCAGGGAGTCTGGGGAACAGACAGAGGGGCAGCTTCCCTCCAGGGAGCAGCTTCCCTCCAGGGAGCTGGGTCCAAGGAAAAGACGACCCACCCATTAAGGTGCCAACTGAGGCAGAGGGAGAAACGCAGGCCCCACCACCTCCACTTCCAGGCCTGCGCACACGGGCAGAGTGTCCCCGGGAGCAGGAGGGCAGGAGAGCTTGGCACGTTCTCTGCCACCCTGAGCCGCCAAGTGAGGGGGAAACTGACCTGAGAGCTAACCAGCAAATAACCAGCACGGCCTCTGAGCTCACCAGCAGAACAAGCAACCAGAAAGTCTGCCAACTTAGCAACATTCCCTGATGAAAGTTTACTGCACTGTCTCTGAAGTTCTAAAAAATGTCTAAGAGATTGTGTCCCAATGTTATATTTAGTCATTCAAATACAAAGACAGTAGACACTCCCAAACACACAAGTGCCTGAGACCTTGAAGAAAACAGTAATGGACCAAATGCAACCAAGAGATGAAGGGAGAAGGCGGGGGATGCACTGCTGACGGCAGGGAAGCAATTTAGCCACGCGGCTCCAGCGGGGGGCTGTGGGGCACTCGAGGCAGTGAGACGGGAGGTGGTGAGGCGGTGGGAGGAAATAGAAACGCATTCTTTTTTTTTTTTTTTTTTCCCCAGCAGGGAGATAACAGGAAGCGGGTCAAATAGAAAGTGCTACATACCAGGCAGGTCAGTGCTCCTGGGAAGCACATGTTGAAGTGCAGGCAAAACGATCACAAACATTTTGAAAAAGTAAATGCACAGAAAATTCAGAATTCGACGCAAAATGCATAATCAATACAGAAATAATTGCTATGACGAAAACAAAACAAGGTAATAAATTAGAGACCCACAAGGGAGGGAGGTGAGGGGTTTAGATCCCTTAAGACATGACCGTTGAGCTGAGACATGAGGAAAGAACAGGAAAGCATATCACGTTCAGCACCACATCATGCTCAATGACAAAACACCAGGCGTGGCCCGTACTATGTCAGCAACAATAAAAGACATCTCTGTTACCTTCAGTACTGACAGGGAAATACTGGCCAATGGAACTAGACAGGAAAAGAAGTGACCTGTAAATTTGGGTTAGGAGGCGGGCAAATTTTGATTATTTTCAGTGATGTGCATCTGGAAAACAAAAAACTTAAAGAAAAAATTCAGTGAGAGCTAATTATAAATTTAATATGCAAACATTAAAAACTTTGTTACTTTGAAATTAAAATAGAAATAAAGATTTTAACATCCTATGGCAATTAAATTAATAAGATATAAATGATGCCTTCAATAAATGGTATTGGGAAAACTGGATATTCACAAGCAAAATAATGAAATTGGACCCCTATTTTTACCCCGCCCACAAAAATGAACTTGAAATAGATTTAAAATGTAAACGTAAGACCTGAAACCATAAAACTCCTAGAAGAAAATGTAGAGGAAAAACGCCTTGACGTTGGTCTTGGCAATGATTTTTTTTTGGATATAACACCAAAAGCACAGGCAACCAAAGCAAAAATCAACAAGTGAAAGAAACTACATGGAACTAAAAAGCTTCTGCACAGCAAAGGAAACAAAATGAAAAGACAACTGTGGAATGGGAGAAAATATTTGCAAATCATATCTGACAAGAAGTTAATATACAAAGTGTATGAGCCTACAACTCAGGGAGAAAAAATACAATAAAAAAATGAGCAAAGCGGTGGGGAGGGTAGAGCTCAGTGGTAGAGAGCATGCCTAGCATGCATGAGGTCCTGGGTTCAACCTCAAGTACCTCCGTTAAAAAAAAAAAAAAAAAAAGAAAGAAACCTAATTACTTCCCCCTCAAACAAATAAACAAAAACAATAAATAAATAAAAAAAATTTTTTAAATGAGCAAAGGACCTGAATAGACATTTTTCCAAAGAAGACCTGCAAATAACTAACAAGTGCATGAAAAGGTGTTCAATGTCACTAATTACCAGGGAAATGCAAATCAAAAAAACCACAGTGAGCTATCACCTCACACCTGTTAGAATGACTGTCATCAAAAAGACAGATGATAAGTTTTGGCAAGGATGTGCAAAAAAGGGACTCTGCCGCTGTTGAGGGGAATGTAAATTGGTGCAGCCATGATGGAAAACAGGATGGAGATTCCTCAAAAAATTAAAACTAGAACTACCCTACGACCCAGCAATCCCAGTTGTGGAAATATATCTGAAGGAAAGGAAGTCACTATTTTGAAGATTACTCTCTGAACTCCCCTATTCACTGCAGCATTATTCACAACAGCCAAAACGTGGAATAAACCTGAGTGTCCATCCATAGATGAATGGATAAGGAAAATGTGGTATATTGTGGAATATTATCCAGCCATAAAAAACAAGGAAATCTTGCCACTTGTGACAACGTGAATGAATCTTGAGGCTGTTACGCTAAGTGAAATTAGTCAGACAGAGAAAGACAAAGACCATATGAGATCACTTATATGTGGAATCTAGAAAAGCTGAACTTGTAGAAACAGTAGATTGGTGGTTGCCAGGGGCTGGCGGGTGGGAGAAACGGGGAGATGTTGATCCAAGGGTACAAACTTCAAGTTACAAGATGAATGAATCCTGGGATCTAATGTGCAGCCTGGTGACTAAAGCGAATGATCTGGGAATAAATCTAACCAAGGAGGTGAAAGAATTATACACAGAAAACTATAAACCATTGATGAAGGAAATTAAACAAGACTTTAAAAAATGGAAAGATATCCCATGTTCTTGGATTGGAAGAATCAATATTGTTAAAATGGTCACACTGCCCAAGGCAATCTACAGATTTAATGCAATCCCTATCAAATTACCCAGGACATATTTCACAGAACTAGAACAAATCATAATAAAATTTATATGGAACCATCAAAGACCTAGAATTGCCAAAGCATTACTGAAGAGAAAGAAAGGAGCTGGAGGAATAACTCTCCCAGACTTCAGACAATACTAGAGAGCTGCAGTCATCAAGACAGCATGGTATTGGTACAAAAACAGACATATAGACCAATGGAACAGAATAGAGAGCCCAGAAATGAACCCACAAACTTTTGGTCAACTAATCTTCGACAAAGGAGGCAAGAATATACAATGGAATAAAGACAGTCTCTTCAGCAAATGGTGTTGGGAAAACTGGACAGCAGCATGTAAAACAATGAAGCTAGAACACTCCCTTACACCATATACAAAAATCAACTCAAAATGGATCAAAGACTTAAACATAAGACAAGATACAATAAACCTCCTAGAGGAAAACATAGGCAAAACATTATCTGACATACATTTCAAAACTTTTCTCCTAGTAGAAATAAAAGCAAGAATAAACAAATGGGACCTAATGAAACTTACAAGCTTCTGCATAGCAAAGGAAACCATAAGTAAAACAAAAAGACAACCTACGGAATGGGAGAAAATTTTTGCAGATGAAACTGACAAAGGCTTGATCTCCAGAATATATAAGCAGCTCATATGACTCAATAAGAAAAAAATAAACAACCCAATCCAAAAATGGGCAGAAGACCTAAACAAGCAGTTCTCCAAGGAAGCCATACAAATGATCAAAAGGCACATGAAAAAATGCTCAATATCACTAATTATCAGAGAAATGCAAATCAAAACTACAATGAGGTATCACCTCACACCAGTCAGAATGGCCATCATTCAAAAATCCACAAATGACAAATGCTGGAGAGGCTGTGGAGAAAGGGGAACCCTCCTACACTGCTGGTGGGAATGCAGTTTGGTGCAGCCACTATGGAAAACAGTGTGGAGATTCCTCAAAAGACTAGGAATAGACTTACCGTATGACACAGGAATCCCACTCCTGGGCTTGTATCCAGAAGGAACCCTACTTCATGATGACACCTGCACCCCAATGTTCATAGCAGTACTATTTACAATAGCCAAAACATGGAAACAGCCTAAATGTCCATCAATAGGTGACTGGATAAAGACGATGTGGTATATTTATACAATGGAATACTACTCAGCCATAAAAACTGACAACATAATGCCATTTGCAGCAACATGGATGCTCCTGGAGAATGTCATTCTAAGCGAAGTAAGCCAGAAAGAGAAAGAAAAATACCATATGAGATTGCTCATATGTGGAATCTAAAAAACAAACAAACAAACAAACAAAAACAAAGCATAAATACAGGACAGAAATAGACTCATAGACAGAGAATACAGACTTGTGGTTGCCAGGGGGGGCAGAAGGTGAGAAGGGATAGACTGGGATTTCAAAATTGTAGAATAGATAAACAAGATTATACTGTATAGCACAGGGAAATATACACAAAAAGTTATGGTAGCTCACAGAGAAAAAAATGTGACAATGAGTGTGTATATGTCCATGTATGACTGAAAAATTGTGCTGAACACTGGAATTTGACATAATATTGTAATATGATTATAAATCAATAAAAAAAGTTAAAAAATAAAAAATAAAAAAGCTGAACTCATAGAAACAGTAGATTGGTGGCTGCCAGGGGCTGGCGGGTGGGAGAAACGGGGAGATGTTGATCCAAGGGTACAAACTTCCAGTTACAAGATGAATGAATCCTGGGATCTAATGTGCAGCCCGGTGACTAAAGCGAATGATAGTTTAGACTTTAAAGTTGCTAAGAAAACGTTCTAACTACAAAAAATTTAATCACGTGAGATGATGAATATGTTAATTAATCTTAGTCTGATGATCATTTTGCAGTACATCATCAATGCAACATATCACATCACGTTGTGTGCCTTAAACTCACGCAGTCATGTCTGCCGATCGCTTCTCAGTAAAGCTGGAAAAACTGGTTCCTCTGCTGCAAACCAGCTGCGCTGTCTCTCCAGCCACGCATCAGGGGACCACATCCTCTCTGCTTCCAAATAACACTCGTGTTGACCATGTCAATCATCTTCTGTTGAGTGCTGTGTTTTGTTTGGTTGGAGCCTCTGAACTTATCAAGCAGGGGAAAGTTACTTATCTCCAAGGAGGTTCAGGGCTACTTCTGAGGTTGTTGGCTGGGATCCAGTCCCACAGGATCGATTTGCCCACAAGAAACACACAGGCCCCTAGAAGTCCCACGTGAGGGCACACCTGGTCCACATTCCTGAGTCTGGATTTCGACCTTGGGACCATGCTTGTCCTCTCTCCTCAAACACCCGGGGATGCTTGTGACTTCTGATTTTGAAAACTATCAAATGTACTAAACATTAAAAGAACTGTCCAGTGAATGTCTGTGCACCACCCATCTGGAGTCAGTCATTAACTCTCATATTCCCACGCCCCCTCACTTTCCCATGAGCCGTTTGAAAGTCAGTTGTAGACATTGTGGCACTTACCCCTTCATACTTCAGTGTGCCTCTCCTATGAATAAGAAAGTTTTAGAAAGAAAGAGAGAAAGAAAGAAAGAAGGAAGGAAAGAGAAAGAAAGAAAGAAAGAAAGAAAGAAAGAAAGAAAGAAAGAAAGAAAGAAAGAAAGAAAGAAAGAAAGAAAGAAAAGAAAAGAAAAGAAAAGAAAAGAAAAGAAAAGAAAAGAAGGAAGGAAAGAAGGAAGGAAGAAAGAAAGAAAGAAAGAGAATGTTCCCTTACATAAACCAGTAAGACTGTTATCACAAAAGCAGGTACAATTTGATGGACTTTGGAAGTTAAGAAAAATTAGAGAAATTTCCATATAGGGGTCAAAGCAGAGATGCTCTGGCGTTTCTCTGTGTAAGTGGGCTCTTAGAATAATTCTCTACAAGCTAACTTGAAAGTCTTACAATAAACATCTTCCTTTGCAGTCGGGGGAAGGAAGGTGTTTGAAGCTGCACCAGGACCGGGCCATCCCGCTGCTGACGCTGGGTGGCAGTGTTGAGCTACATTCAGCCAGCTCATCCAAACTGGCGAGGAGGACACGTTAAGGGTGGAGAGAATGGTTCCGCTTTCAAAGTCAGTGTTAGAGCTGTGAGCAGACCCTGCAAAGACAGGAAGTGAAAAAGAACTTATTTTAATGAATACACTTATTGGGGAGGATATTGAGCGGTGTCTTGGAGTCTGACCTACTGAATTCAAACCCAGGCTGTTCAGAGCAGGACCACACAACCCCATAGAGCCTGTCCTATAGTGTAAGTGACTTGATGGACAATGGTACTGATTTGAGGGTCAGAAAACAGTGGCACAAAATGACCCTGGGAGGAACTGAGGAGAGTCAAGCCCTCTGCCTGCCTCACCAGCTACTTTGCCCCATGTGGGAGTGCTAGCCTCTTCTAAGCTGGGTGGTGGAGGCAGCAGGGGCAGATGGAAAGGATGTGGAGGTCACTGGGTGACTTGTCCAGCCAGAGAGCTGTCCCAAGAGCCCTCCCCCGAGCTCACACTCCTGCCTCCTCCAACCCCCCTTCCCAGCCGGTTTATTCTGCCTGCTCCTGACATGTCCCAGACCTCCCTGCTTTTTAGGGCTCTCTCCTGGGGCTGGGGGTGCCCTCCCTTCCCCCCATGCATCTGCACCCAGCATCCTTCGGTAGCCGTGCAGATTACCCCAGATCCACTCTGCTGTCTCTAGCTGTCTCCTCTGCCTGGAATTTGTTTGCCCCAGATTCTCAGGTGTCTGGTCCTCCACAAAGTAGAATGTGCTCCGGGACTTTAAAAAAAAAACAAAAACAAAACAAAACCCTGACACTTTCCGATTCAAAGGAGAAGTGAGAAATACTACTTTTGCGATGATACTGTAATTAGAAACTATTTGTGCCTCGGCCAATCATTTTTACTGGTGCCGCTTGAGCAGAACTGTCCATGGGAGCCTGATCTTTCGTCCAGAGGCTCGCAGGCACCTGATTAAATACGAGTTCGAGCCTCAGCTGTGAAGACCTTGCTCTGGGCACCTTCCGCTGACGTCAGACGAGTTCTGCTCAAGCACAGCTACAGGATCAGGTCTTGGGAGGGTTTATTTATCTAGAGAACTGAATCAGGGTTGGATCTAAAACCAAAAAACCGTGACGTCTCTAGACCAGAGCTGGGGAAATATCTATAAAGTGTTCAGAGCCTTCTTGTGGCATCTCCACATGTCGAGTTTATTTAGGATGGTGATGTTTAAAGTTCCTGGACTTTGCAGAATCCTACTGTATTTCATGGCCTTACTCACCAACCCTGCAGAAATCTGCATCAAAGCGAGCCTGTCCCTGCGGTACTGGAGGGTTGCCTTCCTCTCTGAGTTCTCCTGTAGCCCAAGCAGCTTGCCCGGGGAAACCTGGGCTTCAGGGAGTTCGGGACAGGACCCTGGGATAAGCTTGCAGACCTTCGGTCATTCAGTGAGATCTTCTCCCTTGTTGAGACAGGATTAAAAGATCAGAAGTACTCAAAACAGAGAATCGGGTGAGCTGTGCCAGGCATCTTGGTTCTAAATTAAAAGATCATATTCTGTATATTTCTCTATAAGCATCGCTTTCACTTCACTTCACAAATTCTGGTATGTTGCATTTTTATTATTCTTCAGTTCGAAACCTTTTCTAAATTCCCTTATAATTTCTTCTTCGACCTATGGATTGTTCAGAAGTGTGTTGTTTAATTTTCAAATATTTGGGGTTTTCCAAGTTATCTTATTGTTACTGATTTCCAATTTAATTTCATTGTAGTCAGAGAGGATATTTTGTATGATTTCAATATTTTCAAGTTTACTGAGAGTTTTTTCTAGCCCAGTGTACAGTCTGTCCTGGTAGATGGACCGTAAGTCCTTGTAAAGAACAGTGTTCTGTCCTATCAGGCACCTAAAAAGGTAGGTGACAGTGTTCAGATCTGGTTTTTCCTGATCTTTGCCTACTTACTCTATTAGCAATCTTGTCTGTTGCTAAGAGCTGGGGGGCATGTGAAACTCTCACACCAGCACTGTGGGCATGTCTCCTTCTCCCTGTAATTGTATCAATATTTGCTTCACGTATTTTGAATCTCTGTAGACACATACACATTTATGGTTGTTATGCCTTCTTGATGAATTGATCATTTTATCATAATGAAGTGTCCCCTTATATCTCTGGAGATACCTTCTGCCTGGAAGCTGATTTCCCCTGGTATTAAGACAGCCACTCCAGCCTTCTCATGCCTTCTGCTTGCATCATGTATCCATCTCCACCCATTTACTTTCAGTTTACGTGTTTTTCTATATTTAAACTGCATTTCTTTTGGACAGTGAATGTGCATAAAATCTCCATTCTGACAGTCTCTGCCTATTAGCTGGAGCAGTTAATCCAGCAATATTTAATGTAATTACTGACATATTTGGGTTTGGCTCCATCCTTGTATTTGTTTTCTCTTTGTCTACTCTGTTTTTGTTCCTACTCTTCCCTCAACCCTACAACCTTCTTAATATCACTGCCAGTTCTCATGAACGGCTCCCAGATTCATAGCTCCAGCCTGAGTCTCCCCACCGAGCTCCAGACTTTGAAATTCCATTGTCTACTCAACACCTGTCTTTGGAGATCTAATAGACACCTCAAACTCAAGCTCCTGACAGTCCCCTCTGCCCTGCTTTTAGTGGTCCTCCTCTAAGACAACAGCAACTCTTCCTGGGCATCCCTCCTCATCCTCATCCTCCTGGTCACTGTACATCCATCCTCTGAACAAAACTTGGAGTCATACTTGACTCTTCTCTTTCCTTCACACCCCACACTCACTCCATGCATAACCTGCCAGTCTTATCTTCAAAATATATACTGAATCCACTACTTGTCACCCCCTCCACCTCCACTACCCTAGGTGGAGCAAACACCATCATCCGTCACCTGGGCCATAGCAATAACCCCCAACTGGTCCCCTCCACAGTCCACTCTCAATGCTGCTGCTGCGGATTCTTTTAAAAGCTAAGTCACATCACTCCTCCTCTGTTGACAACCTACAGTGTCTCTCATTTTCTCAGAGTAAAAGCCAAAGGGTTTACAGTGACCTATCACACCATCCCTCATGTTTCTGTCCTCTTCTCCTGCTCAATCCATTCTGGCCTTCTTGGCCTCTTCATTGCTCCTCAAATTTTGTTTAACTTTTTTTCATTATTGCCCCCAAGAGAGGCCAAAGGGAAATGCCTAGTTAGACCTTTTTTTCCTTAACGACCCTCTTCTGCCACCCCGTGAAACTTTAATGCCGTAAATTTATTACAGAGGATTATGTACTGTCTCTACATTTGTGCTTTACACAGTAAAAGAGTAAGATTTTCTTCATCCTCCAAGAATGAATTTTGTCCCCTAAGATGCTGTCTCCCCTGTTGAGAATGTATGCTTTCATTATTTCCACAGAATTCTACCCCAGGGCCTTTACATTTACTGTACCTTTTGCACAGGACAGTCTCCCTGCAGAGAGCCATCTAACTTTGCAGAGAGGCGTCCCTTGGTCACTCTGCGACTCCCCGTTTCCTTGGCATTAACTACCACCTGGCATCTCTACATGTGCCTCAGCTATTTTCTGTTTTCTGTCTCCTTTCACAAGAAGGTACGTTTCAGGAGACATTCGTGTTCGCGGACGTGCCCCTGTTTCGCCCGGTTCCCGGACACAGCACACGCTCTACTGACAGGCGTTGAGCGCGCGAGCATGCGCACTTACCTGTGCAGACCTGCCTTCATCGTGAGGCATGTCCTCTTTTCTCCTTTCATCCACCAAGTCCTGTCCTTGTTTTAAAGCCCAAGTCAGAACCAACTTCTCCCTGGTCCCTTTCCTGGTTTTATATCCTCAAGAATATTACAAAGTTCTGATACTCCACACTCCTGGTGAGAGTTACAGAACTAGAATTCATTATTGAAGGTGGAACTTTTCCTCTTAGCCTAATCTGCCTTAAAACTATTCAGTGACACCACCTTTTATCTCCAAGAGATGCTTGGTTATATATAGGTCTATTTGCCATCAAAAGACTGGGTGGAGGTGGGGGGGGGCAGTCTTCTGAGTTGAATGCGTGGACATAAAGGAAGGCGAGAAAACCATTTGGCCTTTAGGCTGATTAACACTTTAAGTATGCTTTGAGTAGACTCAATTGGCCTTTTGCTACTGGAAGCAAAGAATATCTTTTTCTTTTCTTTCTTTCTTTTTTTTTTTTTTTTTTTTTTGCTGGTTTTCATTGCATTAGATCATGTTGTTTTAACCCAAGGGCCTCAGGAAGTGCAGAGTAAATTGGAACACTCAATCAAATAAAAAAAAAAAGTCTGCTTAAGCTGAGTTATAGTTGGTTGTGCCACAAATGCTAAAGTTCAAGTTGACATTCCAGCCTGAGCGCGTAATGTTATTACTGAAGAGCCTGGGGCCGGGGGGGGGGGGGGGGGGGGAGGGGAGGGACAGAGAGGGTATCAGACTTCAACACACATGTCGTGACTTTTGTTACTTTAGGAGAAAATGAACCTTGTGATAACCTAACTCTTCTGTGTTTATCCATTTTCTCGTGGGTTCGAAGGTCAGCTGGGGCATGCCGGCAAGTGTCCATAGATTTTGCCAAATACACCATCTGCTCGGTGGGTCTCACCTGGTGGAATAGACATGCCATAGGGGAAATCGCAGTCAAGCCCCCCTTGTCATCTGGTCTCTCCTGTGGGATGGACGGTCCTGCAGCAGGAGGAGGGGGCCCTGTTGTGTCTGAGATGCTGGTAGCATTTGGTGTTATCTGCGTGCTGTTCACCAGGGACCATGAACAGTGAGTCTGGAACAGCTCAGTCTGAAGAGCGAGTAAGACTAACCTGTTGCCTGTGGAACAAGCCAGTCCCAGCAACGCAACTGGATTTGGGGAGCCAGGCTTTTCAAAGACAGCAAGGGTGGCCTTTGGGCGTGATTATGAGCAGGAGGAATCTGTATTCAGCATCTTTTTCATTCTTCACCCTTCATCCTCCTTCTCCTGTTTGCGTTCCCGCCTCAGTGATCAGTCCCTCAGAATGCCAGTAACAGATCTTCACAGTTTACAAAGCGGTTTCTCGTGTGATGTTTTAGTTGACCCTCACAACGTTCCTGGGTGGCAGGAAGCATCACCATGCCCTCCGTTTGGTAGATGAGAAAACGGAGGGAGACACTGAAGCAGGAAACACATTTTGGCATCCCTTCTCCGATCGTATAATCTGGGCAACATGTAGCTCCTGGCCCAAACCCTCAGATTCCATGGTTTTCCCTAATCAGGTAATCAAAATAACAAGGGAAGCCAAATGGAGCGAGGGCTTCCTCTGTGATGGGCACCGTGCCCCTTGCCTTACATAGAATGTTTCTCTTTTTCCCTCCCAGGAACCATATGAAATCGTTATTTTATTCTCATTTTTAAAAATGAGAACATAGAGACTTAGGAAGATGTGAGGCTGCAGCCAAATATATAACAAACAGCTCCATGAAATCCATCTTTATTCAGAAAAAAAGATTTCAAGAATCACAGACGTGGTCATGCCGTTGCCAGGGTGCAGGTGGAGAATGGAGCCCAAGTGCACCTGCCTCACAGCAGCCCACCGCCTCCCAGGGCCCTAGAGGAGGAGCACTTTGGGTGGATGTGGGGCCAGGAGATTTACAGGGAGAAAAGCTTCCTGGTTGAACCATTAACTCGGAAGCCAGTGATTTGTATCCCAAACCAACGTAGCTGAAGAAGAGATGTAACTGCTACCGAATTGAAGTGACAAGGTGGTTGGCAGAGGGTGTAAAATCCAAGCTAGGAAGATGTCAAGGGAGCGACCAGTTGACATCTCTGGATGGCTCTCAGTTTGCTAAAAATCTTTTTGCTGAAATTTTAATGAGTTTTTAGCCAGGAGGGACTTGAGAAGCTGTTTCCCACGTTGGCTCACTTTCTAGGTGAGGATGCTGCTTCCCCCAGGGGCTGAGTGAGATCTGCTCCAAACCCAGGCCAAGAGCTGGTGTCACGGTGGCTCTCGGTCCAGTGCTCTTCCCCTCCACCCCACTGCCTCTCGCGCATCCAGATCACAAACCTCCATGCAACTGCTACTCAAAGGAGGTGGTACCTCGCGGAGGAGCAAGATCAAGTGGGGAAGCTGGGTCCCCAGAGGGCAGGACCCCCGGGGAAGTCACAGCTACCTTCCTTGTGGTTCTGGAAAATCAGGTTATCTCCAGGAGTGACTGGTGGGTGTCCCACCATCCTCCTCAAAATGGAAATCAGGTAAGGACCTCAGTCTGGAGCCCTGAGGTGTCCAGGAGCCCTGGAAACCGCTTCCCTGACTAGTGCGAGGCGCCTGGCTGGTGTGAAGGCTGTGATTCATTGTCACTTCTGTTTATGTACCTAATGAGCGCTGCGGGTCAGGGTCTGGGATTCCCAGGGAACACCTTCTGCAGGAGAAGGCCAAGCTCGGAGCAGAGGGAGACTGCAAATAAAACCCAGCATCAGGGGAAACAGTCCCTGACAGCTGCTGAGGCAGGCTGCTTCCTACAACGAGAGCTGAAATCCAAGAATGGCCCCAAAACAAATTCCCAGAAATCCTTACTTCAGGCTTGTAGGAACCGAGGAAGGTTTAGGGGTAAAGGTGATTCAATCAACTCATAAACAGCCCTATTCTCAGCGGCCAAATCTCTCTCCTCTCCTCCCCCTCAAATTACTCCATTTGCCAAGAGGTAATTTTACCGTTTCCTATTGCAAAGGTGTTTCTATGGAATCTCAGAAAGACTCACAATTTCTTCCCATACCCTTGTCCAGGGAGAAGCAGGCCACTCTTCAACAGTGAATCTGATGCTTCATTTGAAATCGGCCGGAGGGTGATGCCCTGAGCCCAGTGTCTCCGTGCAACTGGTCTGACCCTTGAGGAGGCAGGGGCATGTAATCTCCTCTTGGTTTCCTCAGCTCTAAAGTCAGAGACAGACGTGATCATTTCCATGATTTAATTTAAAAAGTGGCTGGTATGGCCTCACGTAGCTCTCAGTACATAGAGGAACCGTTTGATTGATTTGATCAGTCTAGACTGGCAACTCACGTGGAGTTAGAGGCTGAATTATCCTGTTAGCCTCCTGGCTTTGATCTCAACCCAAATGAGAGTCAGATTTTCAAGTCACGTGGGGGATGACAGGGGCGTCACCCAAGGTCCACTCTGAACAGCACTGCCACACTCAGTCACCCTCCTCTGGTGTCATGTGGATCAGAAAAGGAGGGGAACTTTGTTGAATTCCTCTGGAGGTGTTCTGTTTGCTTTTTAAAGTTGAAGTCAGCCAAAACAGTTTGTGGATTTGTGAGAACAATGCGCACGTTTAGGACACAGAGATTAGGGGCAATGCCTCTTGGTGGTTCTGTTCCTTGGACAGATTTCCATTCAAAATGAATCAAAACTGGCAGCAGGTGGGGGAGGGCTGAGTGGTAGAGCGCGTGCTCAGCATTCGAGGAGTCCTGGGTTCAATACTCCGGTACCTCCAATGAAAAATAAATACATAAATTAAAACCTAATTACCCCCTACAAAAATTTTTTTTAGTTTTTTTTTTTAATTCAAGAATAACCAAGGAGTGAAGCAGAGCCACCCAGAATATGAACTCCTCCTTGGAAGGAGCCCTTGCCTGCTGACGGGGACCACAGACCCTGGCTGGCCAACATGTTCTATTCAGGACAATAACGGTGTACCTGGACCTGCCGCCCCTACCTTCTCCAGGCCTCAAGCATAGAGAGAAGCTTGTTCATTATCGTCCAAAGCCCTAAGAATCTGTGGGAAACAGGACTCACAGCCCTCTTACTGAGGTCACCGCGTGACATTGAGACACCATGGTTAAAAGATTGAGTCTAATTTTCCCCTAGAATGACCTGGCTTCTTGTATCAACAGCAAACAGCAGCTGCTCCATCCTCCTCCCAGCTGGGGGCTCCTTCCCTCTGGCCACTAGAGGGCGAGAAAGACCCAGGCTCAGGCCCACAGCCTCCAGACCCCAAGGATGCACACCGTCCAAGAGGCGACAGAGCTGGGCTGCAAAGACAGCGCATCTCATTCTCCGGAAAATTAAAGTGTTAGTAGATGTGAACGTTCCAGCATTGGCTTAGGAAAAAAAGAGTGACCCTGGTTTCTTTCCAGTTTTATTAGGTAGAATTGTTACACTTTGACTACACATATACAATATATTGCATATAAATACATATACACAATATACTGCACATATTTTAAAATTTACACATATGTACTGTTCATTGTTTCTAAGAACATTTAGAGCTTTAGCTTTTTAAACTAACACAGTTATCAAAGGAATAAAGCCAACCACAAAATAAGAATTAATTCAAAAAGCTTCATACACCCTGCTATTAACAGCAACATTCTTTATAACTGCCAAGATATGGTAGCATCCTAAGTGCACATCAATAGATGAATGGATAAAGAAGATGCAGCACATATATGTAACGGAACACAACTCACCCATAAGAAAGAAGGATATTTTGCCATTTGCAGCCCTTCATTCATTTTTTTTCCACTTCAAGCTTTTTAACTTTTTTAAACTTTTTTTTTTTTTAACATGTTTTACATTCTTTAGAGAGTGAGCACATTATTTTAAATAGCTTGACTGATACACGGGTAAGACTTCAAACGTGTGATAAAAGAGTAGTTGACGGTTTGGGGCAGAGGCCCTGTTTCCAGCGTCGATGCTTCAGGGCCCTGTGATGCGCAGGGAAGAAAAGCCACAGGCTGGGTTACGTGATTCTGCTCCTGGTCTGGCAGTCTAGTCCCAGGCGCGTCTCAAGGGGGACTTATCAAGAATTTATGATAACATGTTAGCAAGAGCTGGGAAAATAAATTCCCACGACACCAGGAGGAAAGATATGGGATCCACGTGGACCGTCCTCTCCCTCCGTCCCTGCCTCTTCTCTGTGTTTGGTGCTTCCAAGGGAACTGGGCTGGGAACAGAACCCTGCTATCTGTCCCAGCCACAGAAGGGTCACACGTTCTTTTCTGTGTTTTCCAAGTTTTCTACAATGATGCACTACTTTTGTAACCAAAATATCTATCTATCTATCTATCTATCTATCTATCTATCTATCTATCTATCTATCTATCTATCTATCTATGGATTTTACAAACATCCTCACTCCCAGCCCCTAAAAAAACCCTGGCCTTGTCTCTACCCCTGTAGGATGCCTGTCAGGAACGGATATTCCATCACCCCTGACCTCCTATAATTAAATGATCCCCAGATCCCATTTTGATCAGAAGTTAAACAGCAAGAAATCCCTTTCCCATCTCATCCGCCACCTCCTCTCACTCCCCTGCTCCCACGAGTTTTATTCTGAAGACCCCACTTAAGTTCCCTGAATTAAGGGGGAAAGGGAAAGAGGTTTTGTGGGGGAAAGGCTGAGAACTATAGCCTGAACGGGGACGCGAGGGCACCAGGATGGGGTCGGCGTCCTCTCCCACCCCTACAGACTCTAGCCTGGAGGGATTGGTCCAGACCAGAAGGGCCGGCCCCCTTGTTTTCTTTGGGACAAATCAGGGTCCCTCAACTAGTGACAAGTGAGGCAGGCAGCAGAGAGGAGCTGGGAGGAGCGGGGCAGGTGAGCGGGCGGCACCTGAACTTGACGGCGCGGATGTGGGTGCGTCCGGGTCTCGGCTGAGTGATGCGAAGAGGAGGAGCCGCTCGGCGCCTCGGAACCATTACCTTCAATTAGGGTAATTGGGGCCGCTCCCCGGCGTTCGCGTCCCCCGAGGGATCTCTCGCTCGCTCCCCTCGTCCCTGCCTCCCTCGCCGCCCTCTCCCTCGCTCCCTCCTCCGGCCCCGACTCGCCCGTCCGCCTCAGTCCCCCAGCCTCGCCCTCTCCTCTTGGATCTTGTCTTCGGAGACGAGTGTCCCATTGGCTGGCCCGAAATGGCACTGCCGCCGCCGCCTTTTCTATTTGCAGTGGGAACGTAAAGAAACTCGCATTCGCATTTATTTTCTACCCAAACGAAGATCTCCAGGTGCGTCTCTGCTTCCACTCTAATTAACTGGGAACCAGGAGAAAGGGGTGGCGCCTGCAGTTAACTTTCCCGAAACTTCCTGGCTCTGTCGAGTTGGAAGAGTCACCCTTGGCCACCACCCATCACCTCGCCAGCTCTCCTAGCTCCCTTCTCTTGCTGGGCTCCTGGGATGCGTGATGCAGAAACACTTCAGACCTGAAGAGCCTCTGGTTAGCCCTCCACGCACTCCCTCTGACAAAAACAGAAAAATGCAGACTTTTGGCTCTGGTTCTCTGCATCCAGCTGTCAGGGGCCTGAACTCACCTATTTTCAGAAAAATTGCAGGTCTTCACGGGATGACTTGAAGGATTAGGGAAAAGGTAACCTCAGTACCATTTCTCACCCCACCCCCACCCCCATTTCTACAAACTTGTTAAATTGAGGCAGTCACCAAAAAGAGGGATGGCAGGATTGTAAGCATTTTGAGGGCAGGAGGCCCTTCTGTAATCTTATTGATCACCCGTAAAAAAAAAAAAAAGAGTGCAGGTCATGGCAGGCACATCCATAATTAATCGTGACTTTATTGGGAAATGGTTCTCTCTGACAGCAGACTTCTTTGAAAAACGCTATTGAATTGCACGTGGACAGTCCAAAGAAGTCTCATTGCAAGATGGAAGATACTTCTTGTGTTTCCCAGAAGACTAGAGGCATGAATTATGGCTCTGATGAGCAGCTAAATTTCTTGCGTAATGATAAGTTAGCCGACCAATTTGTCTCGGCTGATTCTTGGACTATCACCAGTCATGGGAGGTAACCTTTGTTGGCAAGATGTGCGCTGTGTTTAGAGAGCAGCATCACCCTGCCAGCCTGGCTTGGCCGTGGCATCGTTCGTGCTTCAGATCCTCAGCTCCAGGGAGAAGAAAATCCTGAAACCAGCTGGGAAGTCCTGAAGCTATCATAAATATATCCAGATGACTGAAAAATGGACTTGAACCAACTCTTTGATTCTAAAGAAAATCATCTAACAATTCTACAGGGTTTCACACTTGAGACTTGATGAGATGGTCTCATGTTACCCTTGCGGTCCTCACAGGGAGGGGAAAGTGAGGCACAAAGGGGACACTTCATGTCTCATGAAAACACACTGAGTGATGGAGCATGGAGACAAATTCAGGTCTTCTATCTCCCAGTTACTGCTGTCTCCTCATATCCAAAGTTGAATCATTTCCATTTAAAATTCACTCGCCAGCATTCACTTATTAAAAATAAGATGTATTCCAGACTATGCTGTGAAAGACATTAAAGGGAATAAATGGATGATAGACAGTTTTCTGCTCATTAAGGGTTTATAATCTCCTTGAGGAGCCAGATAGAAAAAGAAAGTTGAGTAGCCACATAAACAATGCTGCTTCTTTAGCAAACTCTTTCCATAAGCCCGTGAGTTTATGAGGAACAGCTGAGTGGTGTGGGGTGGACTCCAAAGAGGGAAGTGCTTGTTTTGGCTTTTCGGTTGTAAAGTTGATGCATTTGGCTCACGTATTCCCTACAGACTGGCAAGCAAGGTCATTTGCTCTGATGCTCAGGCACCTTGGCCTCCCGTATCCAGAGGACATATGTGGAAAGAGCCAGGTGGTTATTCACCCCAAATACCCATCTTTCTCAGGAGATTGATAAACTCTTTTAGTCACCATAGTCAACTGAAAAGACAGGATATTCAAGATTGTTGTCTATTGAAATTAATCCCTGTACAAAGTGGTTTTTCAGTCTTGGATCCTGGAAGGGTTCTGAGTCTTTCATCCATAGGAGATGGGCTATCTTCATTTGGATATGTTAAGTTTATTTTTGATGATGGCAAACGCTCAAGTGATAAGCTCACACTAAGTTAAGCATTTAAAGGAATGATCTTAATTCTACTCATAGCAGGGAGGGTATAGCTCAGTGGTAGAGTGTGTGTTTAGCATACATGGGGTCCTGGATTCAATCCCCAGTACCTCCATCAAAAAAAAAAAAAAAAAAAACACAAACATTAATTCTACTCACTAATACTTTTTGTATTGAAAAGGAGAGTTAAATGATAACATATATATATATATATACACACACACACATTATATATATAATATCATGCTTATATAGATAAAAGCATATGTATATATATCATGTTTTATGGTGCTGGTCTACCCACACCTTCTGGTTTTCCTGGCCCATGACCTTGATAAGGGGCAGCAGCCATGTTTTCTATCAGCCCTCACAGAAGGGACCACACACTGTGCGTTTTGAGATGGTCTTTCCATGAGAGGAACAGCAACCTATGTGAAGGAGGCTTATGATTGTATAAAAGCAAGCAGAAGGGATGAAGAGGAAAAACTAGAAATAGGGAAAGGATGCCGGCTCACGGGTAGAGAGGTAAGAAGCAAAGACAACCCTGGGAAAAAGAGACCCAAATGTTCCAGTGTCCAGTCTCAGGGATGCTGGCTCCCCGGGAAGATAAGTAATGCTTGTACCTCACCGGTTAGCTGAATCCTTACAATAAGGCCATTGTATCTGCACGAGAAACCCCTCCAAAATTAACTAATCTTAAGTGGGTCTCTCATTCTTTTAATTAAACAAATTTGACTGAACTATAAACGTGCACATTTTAAATGATATCTTTGAAATGATAGGCTAAAAATGTAGGCAAGTGACACCAAACTATGAACGGGAAAGTGGAGGGTTATTGTGTTTAAACAAATTCCCAGCAGAATAGGAGCTTTTGTGTTAGGGGACTTAATGGAACAAAGAAAGATTATTGAATATGGGGGAAAATGCATTGTGTTCTTCCCTTAAGATCAAAGGATAAGAACAAGAATTTCGTTCACTGATGATCTCAGTGCAACCCTGCAGCCCTCTTCATAACCTCTGCCCATCGGATACATTTCATGGAAATGCATTAAATATTAGAAGATGTGCTCATTTGGATGGCATTGCATTCCCTGGGTTGAACACATACATCAAATTTAATGTATAGCTTGATACTTTGTAAATGGCAAAACAAATACTGTATAGCTGGTTATTTCATCAGAAAATTGTTATGAAATAAAAACAGTGGCAGGGCCAGAAACATGAGGGCAAATATCAATAATTTCAGAGTTCCACTGCAAAAGACCTCTTTCTGTTCTGTCAATGAGATTTCAGCTTGGAAGAGGCAGTATTAGAAGAGAATGCACAACACTGTAAACTGACTGTACTTCAATAAAAATATATTTTAAAAAAGAAAAATGAATGGAGGAAGTTAAAAAAAAAAGAGAGAGAATGGCTTTATGAGAAGTCATTACAGTGGTTCCCCCCTTTTCCAAGGTTCCAATACCAGAGGTTTTAGTGACCTGCTGAATTGTCCACAAATATTAAGTGGAAAATTCCAGAAATAAACAATCCCTGAGTTTTAAATTGTGTGCCGTTCTGAGCTGCGTGATGAAACCTCGTGATGTCCAGTTCCATCCCACCCAGGATGTGACTCATCCCCTTGTTCAGGGTGCCCCGTCCTTCAGTCACTTAGTAGCCCTCTCAGTTATCAGCTGGACCATTCCAGCCACAGTGCCTGTGTTCAAGTGACCCTTGTTTTACTTAATAATGGCCCCAAAGTGCAAAAGGAGTGACCCTGGCAATGTGGATATTCTCTTACTGTGCCTAATTTACACATTAAGCTCTATTGTAGGTGCATGTATGTAAAGGAAAAAAAATAGTATATATTGAGCTTGGTACTGTTGGCGGTTTCAGGTATTCGTGGGAGGTCTTGGAACACAACCCCACGGATAAGCATGGATAAAGGCAGAACAGTGGAAACACAGGCGGGTTTGGGGCTGTGGGGAAGGGTACAAGGTTTCAGCCAGTGTCAAGCAAGAGTGTAAATGGCTGGCTGCCTAATGAAAATATCAAAGCTTCTGCATGTCTGTGGTTTGTACACAAACACTAAAAAAAAAAACCCTAAAAAACACAAGTGAAGTATTTTCAGCCTAGGAGGTAGAACCCCAAAAAGACTATTCATGGCATTAATCTGAACAGCATTCTGGGTCAGGAGTGTTCCTTTAAGCAGGAATTTAAGGTAATTTCTCTGCTTTCAAGGATGCATGTGCCATTTTAGTTAAAAGAATAAAAGAACTCAACCTGGCTATTTGGCATCAGGTTGGCAAAACCAGCAGGAATTACTGAATAATTTCTAGAAGTTCTACTGGCTTAATTGGAGATTATATTAACATGACTAAATAGAAAAAAGGCTACGCCAAGGATCCACAGAATGTATTTGATACTACTTGATTGTAAATAATGTCCATGGTTACGTTCATAAAGTAAAGTTCTTTTAATCTGCTTCTTATTGTATCTCAACTTAGTTGCCTTAAAAATTCTTAAGAAAACCTCAACCCAATCGATATTCTATGGTATTTGTAAGACTCCGTAGGCTTTTTGCTAGTTTGTGGGAGGATGGGCATTTGGGAATGTGGGCTCCAGTTTTCTCCTTTTTTTTCTAGGTCCTATTATCCTATACCCTGGACTTTGCACTCCATCCTTTATCTCCTTTTCCATTTTGGAGGAAAAAAGAAAAGAAAAAAACTTCACTAGACAGTCAGTCATTCCTTTGGGCTGGGCTAATCTCTCACCTTTGACCATATTCCAAAGAAAGTACATTTTTAGCTCTGCACTCCTAACTTCTACTAAGAACAAATAACTTAAAAAAAAAAACAAACCTGCTACTGGGAATTCAAAGTGTTATCTAACCTCCGTGGATTGTTGGTTGGTAGACGATTTGTATAACAGGCAGAAATGTTAGATTCTATCTCTAGATTGCAGTAGTTTTTTTGTACGCTAGCCAGGAACTCGAACACCCCTGCTTCTCTCTGAACAAAATGTATGGAGTTCTTTTTCATCTGCATTGTGAAGAGAGGGACACTGCTGAAAATGGGGAATCACATCTAACGTTGGGAAACAATGGCATTATTTGGGTAAGCAGAGATGGCTAGAGTATTTACAGCTTTGTTAACAAAATGGATCTGGATATAAAAACCCTTGAGTTTTTTTTTTCCCCCTATTTATAAGAAAAATAAAATTTAGAGTTTTTCTGTGGTGTAAGACAACCATGAAAATGTGTCAGAGTGGCGTGCTGTGATTATGTAGTACATATGTCCATGGATACATCATATCTAGAATATTATTTGAAGGTAATAAGACTATCATGATGTTTAAGTGGAAAATTCCAGAAATAAACAATTCCTGAGTTTTAAATTGTGTGCCATTCTGAGCTGCATGATGAAATCTTGTGATGTGTAATTATTTTTTTGTTTTAGGTCTAGAGTCAGCTTTTGGTCCTTGGGTATAGATAGTTGGTTCCCAGTTTATATTTTCAGAATGCCCTTCATCAGAGTGAAAAGAATTTTGCTCATTGATTTCATTTCTTGCTTTAAATTTTTAAAAAAATTGCTAGATTTTACTACTTTCCTCTCTAGTTATCAACCTACATGTAGGAAAGTAGTGAACAAATTATGTACAAAACACAAGTAAAATTCTGTAGAGAAGCCATTTTCCTTGAGTCTTAAATTGAATTAAAAGTGTTGCCTCTTCTCTCAACAATTGATGTAGCCTTGTAATTGACATATTATCCCTAAACCAATTTTGATTTTCCATATTGATTCAAACACTCTTGTTCACTTAGTTGAAAAGTCCATGTCTGCTCCAACACCATTAGACAGAGTGCAGACTTGTTTCTCTTAAAACTAATTTCTAGCCATTTAAAAAGTCTGCCCATTAAAATATAATAAAAATAAAAGAGGTGAAATGATTGTCTGAGCACAACGTTCTTATTCTGAATTGTATTTGGAGCAAAAAAAAAAAAAAGGATACATCCTGGAATAACAAAAATCCATATTAATTCAATAAAATGTATGGACTATAGATTGAATCCTTTGGGTTGAAAGTAATAAAAGAAAGTTAAATGAAAAGGGGATCTCATGAGGGAGTTAATCTTGAGTTGAAACCTAAGGTCAGGAAGTTAAACCAATGATGGGGAATCCTTTGGGACTAATGTTTTTGCCACTCTGCACATCTTTGTCATTTTTTTCTTGCTTTGCAGACAAGTGGACTCTGAATTTGTTTCCAATGAAGTGACTCCTAGAGATTGACCAGCATCTCTGGCTAAAGACCTGGAAGAGAGAACCTAATTGGTCCAACTGGGGTTATGTGACTTGCTACAGCCAGAGGGGCAGAGTGCCCTAGTCTGGCTGCCAATGCCCACTCCAGAGAAAGGGGACACTCTCTGAAGTGGTCTCGGAAGGCACTCAGAAAGTGTTTACTACAATACAACTTTCACCAGCACGTCCCCCTAGGCCCTCTCTCATCAAATAGGTATTTTTATCTTCATCACAGCTAAATATAGTCCATTTCTGGTGCATCTCTGCTCACTCCTTGCTTCACACTTTATGCTTCAGCAACAAAGAAATGCTTGTGGTCACATCCACCCTTCCTCTACTTACCACCCACATCTCCCAGTGCAGTCAGTGAACTTCATGCCTAAGTTCCTGTGGTCCCCGGTGCCTGTAACGGTCCCCTTCCAATTCTCTTTATTCTTTAGGCATCGTGCCCAAGGCCATTGCTTCCAGCAGATCTCCTTCTTTCTTTACCTTCCTAGGCTGGCCACTGCATCTCTGTGCATCACAGCTGTGCCCACATCTCTGTCACCCTCTAACTCCATTGTTTGTGATTTTCTATTCAGGTTCTGACATCTTTTTAACCCCACAAGCAGTGAGCCTGTCCTACAGTGGGTGTTCCAAAATAGTTGAATGAATATATTCTAAAAGTTTCCTGTTAGCTAATAATTGACTCTCTAGAGTAAAACCAGAGTGTGTCATTACAAGAAAAGTATTGTCTGCATAAACCCCTTAGAATCGTTAACTTGTCAAAGAATTAGATGTCAGGAAGTACTAATTAAACCCCCCTCCGGACTGCCCGTCAGCCCACCACTTCACAAGAGCCTGCTTTTTACCTGGCGCTCTAACCAGTTTAATTTCCTCTTAAAACTTCCAAAACAAAACAAAACAAAACAAAACTTCTGCTGGGCTAGCCCGCCCCTCCTTTTAGAGGCAATTTTGATCTAGTGAAGTCATGGTCAGAGCATCAGTTTATGAAATTACTTTTTCTGCATGTAAACATTAGTTTTCAAAGGCAATTTCATTAACTACATCTGCAGCTCTGTGGACTTTCAACAGTTTTAATTTACAAGGTTCACGTTGATTTTTCAGTCCTCGAGACATATATATATATTTTTTCTTAGTCTTAAACCTTATTTCTGCACACTAGTCCTCCACGATTTGACTTTACATGTCCCACCTTAGCATTAAATGCTCCTTTCTTTCTTCCTCCCTCCATCCTTCTTTCTCTCTCCCTCTCTTTCCCTTTCCCTCTTAACATTTTATCAGGTCGTGAAACGTTGGCTGATCTTAAAAGGAAATTTTGCAAATGGTTGACTTTTGTTAATCCCAGGTTTAGGGGGTGGGGGAGGGGAAGGGAGAAAGGAGCTTCTCTCAGATAAGAGCTTTAAGCTGCATTTCCCTTCAACAAAATAAAAAAAACAACAGCAACCCCCCACCCCCACCCCTACGCCCGGCCGCCTTTGGGTACTTTGGGGCCGGCAGCCCCCCAAGTCTTAGTAAATGAATTAGCATCTCAGAAAGGAGATCTCTGCGGGGCTGATATTGATCAGGGTCAGCCGGTGTGTTTGCCTGCGATTGTTTGGGGGGTGGTTAATTGAGTGTCAGTCTCGGCCTGTGTCGTCTCGCTGGCGCCGGGTGCTTTTGGATTTGCTAATTTTCGTTAAGTGTCTGTAGCGGCTACTCGTCCCCAGTCTACCCAGGAGAACTGAGCGGCTCCTACTGATCCACAGTCTGTCTGTCTGGGCTTTATTGATCACAGGGCGGGCGGTCGAGGCGGATGCGCGGAGGGGGGGGGGGGAGGCTGAAAGCACCCCAGGGCTCCGCCGCCCCGCTTCCTGCCTCCCGCCTGGACGCCCTCTTCGGGCGCACGCGACCCGGCGGGGCACGCCTGGGGTCCGCCACTGGTCCCAGGCTCCCGCGGCGCGGCGGGGAGGGGTCTGAAGGCGGCCACGCGGGTCCCTCACGAGTTTCAGGGGACCAGAAAGGAAGCCACGCGCTGGAGGACGCCGGCCAGAGGCCGAGTTGTGAGGATCACGGAGGCGGGAGCCAGAGGCAGAGGCTGGCTCGACCCGCTGCTCCCGAAGGTCACGGACGCACAGGCCTCCGCGAGGGGGAGCGCGGGAGACGGCGGGCGCCGGCCCGCAGCCCCAGACGCCGGCGCCGATCGGAGCCGCGGGGCAGAGCCCGCCTCACCAGCGTCTGGGCCCGCTCCCCGGCGGCGGGGCTGAGTGACCGGAGCTTGGCGGCCAATCGAGCGGCGCCGGCGCTGCCGGGGCGGGACTGGGGCGGGGCCGGGGCGGGGCGGGGCCAGGCAGGCTCCCCGCGCGGGGCGCTATTTACGGCGCGGAGCCAGGCAGACCTAGGCCGGCGCAGGCTGGAGTTCGCGGCGGGCAGTTTCTTTGCGCTCGGGGTTTGCGCCTTCGAGGACTGGCGGGCCGAGGGGGAGCGGAGCGGAGCCTGGAGCCCACCCGCCCGCCCGCGGCGCCGAGCGGAGCGGAGGAGCCGGGACTGCAGAGTCGGACGGTGCTCGGCGCGCCCACCAGCCGCACTCCATGCTCCGGCCGCGGCCCGGTCCCGCGCCCCGGGCAGCACCCATGCACTGCACGCGCCGGGAGCCGTAGGCTGCAGCTGCGCCGCGGCTCCGGGAGCCAGCGGGGCCACCGCGGCCGTGGGGGGGCGTCAATGGATCGCCACTCCAGCTACATCTTCATCTGGCTGCAGCTCGAACTCTGCGCCATGGCCGTGCTGCTCACCAAAGGTGGGTGTCCGCCGGCCGGCCGGCGGGGCGCGCGCGGGCTCCCCGGGGAGGGCCGCGGAGTCCTGGGGCGGCTGCCTTCGCGGATCTCTGATTCCCGCTGCCAAGGCTTTGTTGTTAGCGGCGGGTGAAGCTTCCTCCCGCGCGGGAGCCCGCAGGTCGCGACAAGTTGCCTGTTCTTAGAAGTCGCGGCGGTGGCTTCGCGGCCGCCCCTTCGGGTGTCCCGGGCCCGGCGCGGGGAGGTGGAGTCAGACCTCAGGGCAAGTGGTTGTCAAAATGTTTGTGCAAGTCTGTCGTGAACTTGGGAACGTTTGCAGCCGCGGAGCGGGGCCGGAGTGTGGGGCGGCAGCGGCCAGGAGGGACCGCAGACCCCGGCCCCTTTGCGCTGTGTCCGAGTGCGCGCGCGTGTCTGAGTGTCTCGGCTGTGTGTGCGTCTCTGCTGTGTGTGTATCTGTATTTGAGTGTGTCTTTGTCCATGAGTGTATGTGAGTCTCTCCTGAGTGTCTGGTGTGTGTGTGTGGGGGGGGGGTATCTGAGTGTCTTTCTATTTAAATGTGTCTCTGTCCCTGAGTGTCTTTGCGCGCGTCTCTGAGTCAGTGTCTTTGTGAGCCGGCGAGTGTGTGCCTCCCCGGGAGTGTAGGTGTCCAGGTGTGTGTGTCTGTGCAGAAGCATGGACCGTGTTGCTTCTCAGTGGCCGGGAGGAGTAGGCTCTGTCAGCGGCCCCATTTCCCACTCACCTCGTATTTTATAAACACTACTTAAAAAAAAAAAAAAAGGCAGCGGTCAGTTTTTTTTTCTCTGCAGGCTTTCACCTTTTAGGTCGAAATAACCCAAACAACTCCCTCTAGTTTTCAAGGTTCTCCCACCTCCCTCGCCATGAACTCTACCTACTGTTTGTTCTGTGAACAGATAATTTTTTTTAAAATAGGAAGCGTTGTTTTAGCTTTTGCAACCCCCCCCCCCTCCATTTTTCTCTAATTGCCATGTAGCAGGCCTGAGGTTAAGGGATAAGCTAGCCCAGCGAGGATGATGGGCTACAGTATTTATTTATTTTGGAAGGAAGGGTGTAATTAACCCTAAATAACAGCCCTGGCAGGCTGCAGAGGGGAGCCTCCTGGCCCTATCAAAGGCCGGCCGAACAGGGACGGACTGAGGCTGACATGAAGTCACAGATACCGAAACTATGCGCCTGATAATGATATAATTAGGGGAGCAGAGATTTCTGACTGCTGCGGACTTCAAAAGCTTTAAAAGAAGCCAGCAGCCTCTCCTGTAGCCATCTTGACTAAAGCAGACATTTCTGTTTAATCACTACATACAGTAACAAGAGAGGGGCCAACAGAGGAGCATTGTTCCCCGTTTCAAAATACCAGTCCCCTTCTGGACCTTCGCATGCCACAGGAAGAAACTTTATGAAATGGCAGAAATATAGTTTTAATACAGTAACACAAAAGTCTATTCAACTTGCTCAAATGTGGCTCCAATTAAAAAAAAAGTTGTTAGAGCTTTTCCTAGTTACCTGTCAAAATTTTATTAGACTGTTTTAGGTCACTGAAAATATAGGACTTTAAATAGGCTCTCATAAACATTTAAGCAGCATTTTACTTGTGTTCAGTTTTCTTTTTTTCTGCACGAAGTCTAAGGTGAATGGGATCAAAATTGACTTTTAATCCACTTTATTTCCACTTTAAATCTCTACGTGGAATTTGTCAGACTTAGCGATGTGTAGTCATCACCATTTAAGACCGGTGAGCTTTATGCAAAAAATCAAGTAAGCTTGAAAAGAGCGTCTACAAAGCAGGATTCTAAAGGGAAGGTCTGAGTTACTGGAGAAAGGGACCTGGGCCCAGACCCAGGACAGCAGCACAGTTAGGACAGGAGCAAGACCTCCGGCTTTGCTCGGGCCAAGTCACGTTGCCAAAGATCTGCATTTAGTTGGCTGGGTTTTTTTTTTTTTCTTTTTCTTTTTTTTTTTTTTTTTAAGAACTGAAGCATTAGCAGCCTCTGGTGAAAAGCTGAGCATACCATACGGTGGCCTGGAATTTGGACAGATAATTAAATGAGACGTCTTACTCAGGCATTCATGAGAGGAGGAGGAAGAGAGGTGAGGGTGGGAAGAAGTTTATAAAGCACAAGTGCCCGGTGTTTAGTTTCAGAGGGGAGGTTTCTGTAACCAGACAGAACTTCAGACGGGGAAGCTGGGGAGAGATGTGTGCATTAAATTGATTCACAGTATCTTCAGCTGTGACACGTGACAGTGGCGGGGGTCCACGGGGTCAGCCATGGTAGGAGTGATAACTCCCAGATCCAGATTATTTCAACTAGAAGTGAGCATAAAAGCCTCAGATCCTGCCTTGTGGTAAGATGTTAATGTGACTTGCAACTCACAAACTAAGTTTTATAAAGGAGACTTTTAATCACTTCCTGTAGAAAAATTTGAGGTTTCCTCAAGGATTTTTCATTCAACCAGCAGAGGATTTTCAGTTTCAGTGTTTCCCCTTTTAGATCCCATGTTGAATTACACGTAAAACTGGGGAGTTACGGGGAGGAGAAGGGAGCCTTGCAGTTTTACCCCCTCCTCCCTGCCCTTGGTTTTATGACTTTCCATTTGGGCTGAAAGAAATTGACTTTGGCAAGCAAACCACTAATTGTAAACTGCCTAGTTCCTGTTTTACAATATACTGACTAAAAGCTCCCCTGCATGAACAGATCTTTATAGGCAAAGTTTGCCTTTTCTAGAGAGGTTGCAAATAGCTGCCCAGTTTCATAGTTTTAAAACCTCCTGACCGGAGCAATTTCTAGATTGTTGTGTTTCTAGTTAATAACTTTATAAGGTGTTAGCTAAAGCTCTTAAATCTTGGCACTGCCCTTCAAGGTAGTAAACAATTAAGCAGTTCCGATCAAATATTTATACTGACAAAATCAAAAAGCCTAGCATTTTATGTTGTACAGTCACGTAGGATTAAAATGAATAAATAATGTAATTTGCCTTCCAGGAGGAGAAATTATTGATGATTTTTTTCCTTTCAAAAACAAGTGTTTTTAATTACTTGTTAACTTATCTGAAACCTAAATGCAGCCTTGATTCTCTACTCCTGGGGTTAATACATTTCTAAAATGATATTCACCTGGATTGGGGTTTAAACACTGGCTTGCACAAAGAGCTTTTCCAGTCTGCATGGACCATCCTTCTCAGCCCTCAGCTGACTATTCTGTGAAGTGAGTGCCTTTGAAATTTGCAGTGGCTGGAGTAGATGCTGTAGTGGGTCTCTGAAGCAGTTTGATGCAATTTCCTGTTTTCAGGTGAAATCAGATGCTACTGTGATGCCGCCCACTGCGTGGCTACTGGTTATATGTGTAAATCTGAGCTGAGCGCCTGCTTCTCCAGACTCCTTGATCCTCAGAACACGAATTCCCCACTCACCCATGGCTGCCTGGACTTTCTCGCGAGCACAGCAGATGCCTGCCAAGCCAAACAGGCACGAAACCACTCCGGCACCACGGTACCCACGTTGGGGTGCTGTCACGAAGATATGTGCAATTACAGAGGGCTGCAGGATGTGCTTGCCCCTCCCAGGGGGGACGCCTCAGGTAGGTAGAAGCCCTCCCAGACCAAACTCTGGCCCGATCTATAAGCTTGTGACAGCCACGACTTTGTCTGCTATTGATTTTGTTGTTAATGTAATTAGAGAGGGAGAAGCCTGGCTGGGTGCGTATCTGGAGTAGCTTTCATGTCTCCCTGAGCATTAGATGTCTGTCTGCAGAATAGGCTTTGCCTGTTTTTTTGACATTTTGCGGCCACTAAAAGACCATAACTAATCAGTAATGACAGTCTGTAAACACGTCTTTGGAAGCTTCTCCTGCTTCGTCTTGCAACGTTTCTGTTCTGAATATTGATCGAATTGGAAACTTCTTTTTAACGGGGTGCCTTGATGAATGAGGAGACTGGAGAGAGGCGCATGGCTGTCTCCAGGAGGGGTTCCCACGGACTGACCACTTTGCTTGTCCTCCTCTAGGCCAAGGGAACAGGTATCAGCCTGATGGCAGCCGGAACCTCATCACCAAAGTGCAGGAGCTGACCTCCTCCAAGGAGCTGTGGTTCCGGGCAGCGGTGATCGCCGTTCCCATCGCTGGGGGGCTGATCCTGGTGCTGCTGATCATGCTGGCGCTGAGGATGCTCCGGAGTGAGAACAGGAGGCTGCGGGACCAGCGGCAGCAGATGCTGTCCCGCCTGCACTATAGCTTCCACGGACACCACTCCAGGAAGGGGCAGGTGGCCAAGCTTGACCTGGAGTGCATGGTGCCTGCCAGTGGCCACGAGAACTGCTGTCTGAGCTGCGACAAGATGAGACAAGCCGACCTCGGCCACGAGAGGATTCTGTCCCTCGTGCACTGGGGCATGTACAGCGGGCATGGGAAGCTGGAGTTCGTATGACGGAGCCTCCCCCCGAACTGACCTGCTGGGACCCTTGAAGGCCTCTGAGTTCTGCTGGACAGGAGCACTTTATCTGAAGAAAAATAAACTCCATGGAATCACCTTGGAGGGACAGGATGACCTCTGCAAACAGAATCTTGGATGTTTCTTCTGAAGGATTATTTGCACAGACGTACAGTCGAAATGAATTATTTGCTTTAAAATGACAAAAAGCAAAGGGCAGACTCTGTACACTGTTACCAGGGTTATTCTCATCCAGAGGGAGCTGGAATTGAGTACCTTAAATAAACAAAAATGTGCTCTGTGTAAGCTCCTACATCTTGATTTATTGTAAAGATTTAAAATATATATATATACATATATATATATATATATGTATATATATATATTTTGTCTGAACTTTAGCGGTGTCTTGTCATAAATTAAAAACTAAGTGGGAAGGATAAGGACCTACATGTTAATTATACAGATGAAGATCTGTCATTGTTCAGAGTAGAGTCTCAACTATAGATTTTGGCTTGATTTTTTTTTTTTTTTTAAACAAGACCAAGGTCTTGTTTATTCTTCCGTGGTGCGTAGGTAATTTTCTTACAGTGCGGAGAATTTCTAAATGTATACTGCCCATCAGTCAGTGTCTTACCCACGGTTTTTTGTTAGGATAATTCTGGTGTTTTCGCTTTCATATAAGAGAAATCTGAAACTTACTTAGACCAGGTCAGATATAATTGATCCATTTCTGAAGTTGCCTTAGCAAAGGGTAATAATAATTGTCACCTTGGTCCTGTGGCTCTGGAATACATTTTTAAATGTGTCTACCTCCAATCAAAACAGAAAAACAAAGGGAGTGGGGTTGTAGCTCAGTGGTAGAGCACATGCTTGGCATGCATGAGGTCCTGGGTTCAATCCCCAGTACCTCCATTAAAAAAAAAAACAAAAACTTTTTTTGGTAAAGTTAGTCACTGTCTACTTTTGTTAATTCTTTCATTGTTTATTCTGTCTCAAACCTAATTAAACGTTTTGGACCCCAAAGTAACCAAATGTTATGGTACCAAACACCCAGTTTGTGAACCTTCCTTCCACACAGTGTTATAATAATTTTTTTTTTTTTACTTCTCAATCTTTAGAAAGATTTTCAATAGTGAACATTATTTATCAATTAAGATTTTAAATAAGTTTCCTCCACAAATGATTCTTTTATTAACATAACCAAATAGACCATTGATGTTAGCCTAATCACAGTGTTTCCACTCCTGTAGGACTTTGGCAATACTGCCCAGCCTGAGTTTAAACCCATGCCATATTTGTGTACTTTTCCCCCAAAGTGGGTCTTTGTTATCTTAAATGTGAGACTAATTTGTAGGGTTTTTTTCCTCTCAATTATTTTGTATATTTGAAACTTTTGCTTAAAAATTAACTTACAGCCTGCATATTTGAGTATATAGGGGGTTTTCTTCTATGACTGTTAAAGCGTTTTTTTGCATATTTCCTGGAATATTTTATGAGCTGCATAACGTGGGTCCCTTAAGACAGACGCAGTGGCCCAGTCATGGAGGAATCTGAGTTGAAATGACTGGTCTAAAAATGAATATCTAGATTATTTAATAAATAGACCACAGCCCCAGACAAATTAGGCTATGGAATAAATACATGTTTTAATAAATGACAGCATTCCTATTGTGCTTTTTGAGATCTGACAGTTCTTCTTGCCTGCGTGACTGACAATTTATAAAGGTGTTAAGTTTTAGGTGTGTCGATTTTTGAGGGAGCCAAAGAAGTATTGGGCCTAATTCTCCAAATCTAAGAGAAGAGAATGGATCAAAGTGACCAACTGGTGAAATTTCCACCCTCATCACCTCCTTGGCGCTTGAGGTCAAAGGACAATAGTTTTGTAGCTTGAAGATGGAATGACGTCTTCTTCTGCTTTCTCATGTCAGGCGGCCCATCCTGCAAGTTCTGTGACTCTGAAGTGGCCTTTCATCAGTTCTGGGGAGTTCACTTTTCCTCCCTTGCCTGCTCTGCTGTTCCTTGTTCACCCCATTTCCTCCACATACTAGTTAACTAGGAACTCAGGAATTCATCAGGAGATAAAACAACGAAGGATTGAAATTCATACACTTTGAAACATTTTGAAATCGGTGCACTCCATCCTTCAGGAAAGGCCAGGGTCTGGACTGGCGCTCAGATCACAGAAATTTAATGGCTGATGAGCACAATGTTGTCTCCACTTGGTTCTGTTTTGACTGACCTGCCTTTTCTTTCTCATGGAAGTTCATAAGGCTGTTTACACCATCTCTCCCATGGGATGGTGGCTCTGCCCAGGCTCTCAGACTGGGGGTTCTGGGGCTCAAGTTGTAGCCATGCAATAGACCGGCCCTGTCTCTTTTCCTAATATCAAATCCTCTCCCTTTGATACCTCCTCATTCATTTTGTATTTGTTGATGTTCTTGCCACCAGTTTTAAGGCCAGATCTGGCCTTTCGATGAAAATATTGCAGGCTTCTCAACTTTGATTTTTTTTCTAAGAACTAAATATAGAATTTCCTTTTGCTTCTTTACGGGAGCGTAGAGGTTGCCAAGAGCAGAGATAAAGGACCCTTCATGAAATAACGACCTACCTGATTCGGTGATGTAAGAATGGTGATGACTGGTTTGTTTGTTTTTCCCTTGTAGAGATGTTTGCCGTTACTTTGAGGTGTCAGTACAAGGCTGGGCTGACCAGAACAGTCCTTGTTTAATATTGACATAGAACTCCCCCCAAAAAGGAATTTTCCCTTTCTAAGTGGAAATTTGCCCAAACCAGAGACAAATGGAACCAAATTTGCCATGATGTTTCTGTATCTACACCCCTTACATCCTGCCCGTTTTGAAAAAATTGATCTGCCCGTGGTTACATCTTTCATGTTGTTTTCCCCCCTTATTTTGAATGGCTCAGAGGCGTCCGAGAAATTGACTGGTGTGTCTCTAATTTCTGCTGAACTGATTTTATTAAAAACACTGCACCATAGGGGGTTTGACCTTCTAAAATACCAAACATGTCTGCTTTAGAAAATCACAAAGCTCTCCTCTGAAGAGCTTGTAAATCTGGTTTCAATATGGCTTGATTATAGACTAAAAGCTTGAAAGCAGTGGCGTCTAGTATCACGTGTCTGGAACTAGCCTTTTTTGGGGCCAGGACAGCTTTTTTCCCTTACAGCCTCTAATTGGTCCTCTTGTCCGTTTCTGAGCCTGAATAAATACAAACCTCCAAAAGCTACGTGGTATGATAAGGTTGAACTCATCCAAGGTAGCGACTTGTCAAGGGCACTCAGGAGTCTCACAGGCTGGGTTCATGTGCTCCCTCAGTAACTACTGGCCGTGTGAACTTGGGCACATGACTTGGGCTCTTTGGATCCTCAGTTTGGTTACCTATACACTGGGGGCAATCAAGTCGCTTTGTATGATTACTGTGAGGAGATATAGTAGCTGTTCCTGTTAATACACACAAGAGTCTTGGATGAACTAGAGTGGCCCCCAAATCCTCAAAATTGGAGTATTTGTACCTGTTATTTATATATACAGTGAATATTTTAATTTGACTTTTTAGTATTTCAGATCTTTGCCTATTTGAGGTTTGTAAGCCCTCCTGTCACCTGCAGGCTGGATTTACTGTTTTAAATATTTGCTTTCAATTTACTGCTTTTGGCCTCTTTTGTCTACAAATTATGTTGCTTTGTAATTGCTTCCTTTTGGAATAGCTGGATGGCTATGGATAAGAACATTTTAGCTGAATGTACTATTCCGTTTTTTGGTATTCGACAGAATGGAGTTCTCTTAGAGTTGCAGCTGCTCCAGATGGTTGATCCATGGGGAAAATCGCGAGTCAAGTTTAAGAACTGCTTGAACAGTTTGTGTCTGACTGATGCATTCTAAACAAATAAATTACAATTTGCCCTATAAGTGCAATCAACAACATATGACAGTCCCACTGGTTTGGGGGACTTTGTGAATCTTTTAGGGGAGGCACCTTCTTAGTGAACAGTCTGTTTAATTTCCCTGGAAGGAGTGCATCTAGTTAGTCACTTTATGGGTCACAGTTATCAAGAAAAAAATAACTGCTCCAGCACCAACTGTCCCCAGTTCATTCTGGTGATGCCGTCCTTACGCTGCAACAAAAAACAGATTGTTGATCTGAAATTTGAGAGTCAATGAAATAATGAAATGAAACATTCTTTCCGATTTTGACAGCCTTTCCTCTGAGGTACGGTTTAGACTCTAAACACATCGCTGTTAATTTGCAAACACTGCCCTGTTCTGCAGCGTGGTGGTGGTGGTGACATTCACTTGTCTGCCATTCCAGAAATTTGGAGGTAGAATTGGGGAGGTGGCAGAGCTGAGTTTAACCAGATTACAGCAAGGCAGTGATTTTTTCCAATGGATCTGCTTTGTGGAGCTTAGATGTATATATTACTAGAGGGGGCTACCAACCATATATCTGCAAGCTTTCCCCAGTCTATGAATATGAATGAGGGTGACAGGAAAGGCATTGATGAGCAGTCTTGGGAGATACTTTGGATAAGAGGTTAGATAGTATCTCAAGGCATTTGTCATTCCTTAAGACTTAAAGGAGATTCACTCTACCTAGTAGCCTGTGGCCTCCCCGGGGGCTAATTCAAATTGTATTTAGCTTCCTGTATCTTGCAGATTAGATTGATATTAGATTCAGCCTGAGCGGGAACCCTGGGAAGGTGAATATTTATTGCATGCCACATGTATACACATAGGCCATACTAGCCAGATTGTCTTTGTAATCCTGGAATGGTTTTACATTGAACAATTTCAGGACGGTGTGTAAGTAAATGTTGGAACTTGTGAGACATCAGCAGTGGGTTTTTAGACACGCGATGACTATGTTAGTGGTGATGAATGAATAGTCAGAGGCTGTTGTGTGGATTTACTCTGAAAGATCTTGCATAACAAGCCTAATGGAACAAAAACTGTTTTAGCAGTCAAAACCAAGAGAAAGACAGAAAGCCTTTTATCCCTGGTCTTGTCCCCTTGGAATTTCCTTGGGGAGCTAACGAGGACACTGGAAAAACACCACCCTTCCTCAAGCAGTGTCTGACTTGCCAAGTGTTGGAAGTTCAGGTGGGAATGACTTTTACTAAATGGAGTGAATGTGATCTTGATACCACAGCCTTGAATTTGCAGTTGCCTTCGCAAATGCGGTGTTTCTCACCTGGATTTAGGGCTTAAAACTGTGAACTCCCAGTGGGGAGGAGCCAGGACCTTTGTAGGTTTCCGTCATCCAACCCAAGGAGGGGTGCTGACGGGCAGATTAAGGCTTCCTGTCAACAGGCATCTGAATTTAGATTGTCAGTAAATAAACAAACACTGTCTTTGTTTGTTTCTCCACCCTAAACTATTGTTTCACAGATTTATAATTTTTTCTATGGGAAGCCTAAAGATAAACAAACTGTAGTGAAGGAAGTTGATGAGAAACGGTTCAAAGGGCTCTGAAAATTAATGAGGCATTGCTAAGATCTAAGATTGAATGGTTCAGCCCCCCTTTTAAAGTTAGTGCAGCCTCCAAGCTCATTGAAGGAAACCAGTGCTCCCCAAGAATTATACCATCCGTCCCCATTTCACCAAGAGCTGTGCTTTCATTTTAGTATTTTAAAATAGCCAGTTTCCATCAAATATGGCTTCTCTAAGGAGTTAAGAACAAGCCACTGAGAGTTGTGTTGGTCAGAAAGGGAGAGAGTCTGGAATCTGCAGACGAAGGCACTATTTTATCTTCCATATCTTGTCTCAGCCCCACTGGGGCAACTTGAGCAATTTCTTCTTTCTTCTCCTGGAAATGAACCTCTGACCAGAGGCTATTAAAAAAAAAAAACAAAAAAAACAGGATACTTGGTTGTGTCTTTTATTGAAGGACACACCAAAAGTTATAAATTACCTCCCCCTCCCTCAAACACTCCGCATTTTTGTTAGTTTACCTTTCACTTCAAAACTCAACTGGTTCCAATGTATCCACTTACAATTTTATAATTTAGACTTTTATATAGCTTTCTTCTATTATATAGTGTTCTCTTAAGAAACTTAGTTATGTGTACATTAAATAACCAAAGGTAAATGTTTTTAAAATGTGAGGGGGGAGGGTAGAGCTCAGTGGCAGAGTGTGTGCTCAGCATGCACGAGGTCCTAGGTGCTATCCCCAGCGCTTCCATAATAAATAAATAAACCCAATTACCACCCCCAAACAAACAAGCTAACAAACAAAAGCATGTGTGTGTAGGGTGATCATTCATGCCTTTCCAATCCTTATATTGTTTCTAGTTTCTCATATTCCTTATATTTACTTAAAAATATTTTATATATACATATAATGATATTTTCTATGAATGCTGGCTCAAACCAACGTCAACCTGCTTCCAGCAGTGTTTGTTAAAAATACGAATAAAGTGTGGGAAAGAGAAGCTTCCTTTCTTCAAAAGCAGCACTGTTGTGGTTCAACACTTTGAAAGGCTAACTTCTCTGCATACCTGGTGCTGGAATCAAGCTGGGTCTCCCCAGGGATTTGCCGCCTCCAGCCACGGCGTCACAGGCTGACAAAGCACTGAGGAGGCGGTCTGAAGGGGGACTGTCCATCCATCTGGGATGCAGAATGTCAAAGGTCATTTCCCCGGCCTGACACTTGATCGTGAAGCGGGTTAGGAGGTAAACCTTTCAAGGCGCTGGTTGGTGACAGACACTGGAAGTGGACAATAATCCCCCAACACCCCGTCCTTACCCATCTTGTTCAACAATAGGAGGCTGTCGGTTGGCATTTGTATGCAAATTGGGGGGAGTACCTAAGAGGTTGCCTTGAAATCTTCAATTTGTTGATCCCAACTTGGGAAGGCCGGCCTTTTCTTCTGGGGTGGCTGGGACCGTGGCTCTCAGCGGTGCATGAAGGCCAGCAGGGCCCCCACCTTTGCAGTCCCTCACACTGGGCTCTGGGAGCGAAGTGTCCGCTGGTCCCCGGACCCACCCAGGCAGAGGTGTGCTGCAGAGAGGCTGTGGGCTCTCAGCCAGGTCTGTGTGCTCCAGCAGGGCCTGGGCCACCAACACAGGGGACAACCGAAAAGGGGTGGGGGGAGAAGCTCCTGTCTTCCGAATATCCATCACATAAATACCTCGTCTGGAAAAAAATAAAGCGGCCATTTCCTTTGGCCTCTTTTCCATTCCTATCCTGGAAAACGCACCTCCTTACCAGGCTGGAGGAAGGTCTGTCTGCCATGAAATCTCTCACTAGGTGGGGGCTCTGTATGAGCTTGTTTTAGTCAAAAGCACAGGGAACTATTTTCAATATCTAGTAATAACCTATAATGGGAAAGAATCAGAAAAAGAATGTAGGAAATTAACACAACATTGTAAGTCGACTATACTTCAAATTAAAAAAAAAAAACTAATTACTATATATAAAAGAGATAAACAACAAGGTCCTACTATACAGCACAGGGAACTATATTCAATACGTTTTCATGGCCTATAATGAAGAAGCATATGAAAAAGAATATATATATGTGTGTGTGTGTGTGTGTGTGTGTGTGTGTATAACTGAATCACTATGCTGTATATCAGAAATTAACACAACATTGTAAATCGACTCCACTCCAATTAAAAAAAAGAGCAATTGTTCAAAGTACTCATCCTAAAGTGTTGATAGTCTTTGCAGAGGGTATGGGTGTGTCTGGTTTGGGCTTTTGAGGGCCTTGGGTTTAAATTCCGACTTGGCTTGCTCCTGGTGGTGTGACCTCGACCTAATTAACCTCTCTGTTTCCTCACTGACACAACAAAGATGATAATATTATCAGCACTTTGGGTTGTTGGGAGGATTAAATAAGATAAAGAAAATAGAGATTTAGTTCAATCCCTTGCAAAGCTGTCGATGTTAGCCATTACTACGAGGTGTTGTTCCTTCGTAAACCCTCTCAATGCTTAAAATTGACACACAGGGGTCCCCACGCCTACTTTACAAAGAACCAGACTGGATGGGTGCAAAGATCCAGTGATGTTTAATCATTTTTATTTGTGAGTGGCTTTAATTTGTCTAATTTAACCTTCCATGTTTATATTTTGCTCAAGACAGTAGGAAAGTACTTAATTTTGATGTAAAAATATTGAAACCACAATATCCCTTGTAGGAAAAGCTTCCCTGTTAGGAACCAGGACGGTGTCCAGCATCAGTGCAGAGCAGTGTGTGTTAACACTCCCCACAGTCAGGAAGCACATGTCACCTGCTGCCTGTGACAACAGGTGCCTGGCTCTGCACCTTCTGTTCATGAATACACACCTGTCGGGGGTGTTAGTTTGCTCTGCTGACTCGATGAGAGAGGGCCATGCCACCGTTCACTGCTTCCAGCCCAGGCAGCACAAGCATTTGGCCCTGCCTTTTGTTTTGCCCCTTGGGGGTCCATGTGCAGGGCTGGTGAGGATCCCCCCAGCCAGGAAGGCAAGAGGTATATTAAAATTCTGTTCCAGCTCATGCCTGTAATCCACAAACTGAATGAGGATGGTTCTCATGCAAATCCACGCTTCTAAAAAATCTGTTGGATGAAAACCACACTGCAGCTTGGATCACTGGAGAACCAATCATAAGTCGACCAGTTTGTCATGTATCTTTCCTTATGAAGAAGGTGATAGACCTGATTGTGAGTTGTTTAGTGGTCCTGGAGGTCAGCCTCATAGGCATGTTTCTTAAGAAGCTGACTGATCAGTGGGGCTTTCCCAGTGCAGGGATCCAGCTGTGTGTCCCTCATCCACATAGCATCTTTAAGCTGCACCGGCCACTTCCTGGGGGCATGTGCTGAGGGAGATGCAGAAGGCAGTGTGAGCATTTTTCTCACAAGCTGAGCACCTTTGGAACATTTCTACCCACACCGGTCTTTCATTCTATTACTCTTTCAACACAGGTTTTGGGTCACTTCTCCTGTCTCTAATGTTTATAATTACACCGTAAAGTTGGCTTAAATAGAATGAAAATGGTGTATACCACAGTTATAGGGTCAAGTCTGTCTTTACTTTTTTCAACCAATACAAGCACGACCTGTTTGGAATATTGTTTGTAATTGAATTTACATTTACAAAAAAGCCTCAGGCTAAGAATTTGAGCTGGGGTGGGTAGAAAGGGATGAGAGAAAAGTCCGAACAGGAGAATGATCAAAAGTGGCCACAGCACTGTTGAGCACAGTTTGAAACAAACATGCTGATTTTAATTAGTGTCTTGAGTAAAAATTAAATGAAACAAAGTTTAACAACAATAAAAAAAAAGGAAGATGACACAACAAAACACCTTAGAATTCTGCTTTAAAATGACCTTAACTTTTCCACTACTGAAGACAAACATAGAGCAATGAAATTGTCTGTTTTTGAAAATTGTTTACAATTAGCTGAAATGTTAAGACTAGTAGACTGTGTCATGGTTAGGAACAACCAAAAGTAATATTTTTGCTTCTCGTTCACCTGCACGTGTGTTGAATACTTAAATGGTGCTTAAATATTGCACATGTGGGTTTTCTTCTGCCTACCCCACTGTTGGAAGAAACTGGTAAGTGACTTGTCCAGGGCCATGCTGTGAACAGTGGTTTCTGCCTAGACCCTGTTCCTGGGCCACATTCTCCCCAGCAGGGTCCTGAAAGCTTGTGAGAAAAATAAAATTAAGTTCACAAATCTTCATTTCTGAGTGGGAACTTGACAATGGTGCTTTGATGGAAATAGAGGGTCTCTATCTTTTAGGGATGGCGTGCCATTCCCGCCAAGTCTCACCTCATCCCTCCCAGGGAGCCAGGAAAGGACTGTCTGCCTGGCTTCTTTCAGGGTTTTGGGGGATGAGAAGAAATTTCTTCTCTTCCTTCCAGGTTGAATTCCTTGGGGGAAGATCCCAGTTTTCTATGTTGTTTTGACAGCTAGAGGGAAGTTATTCTGATTCTTTTCTCTGATGAACCATTTATTCTGAAGATAAGGAGAGGTCACTGTTAACTTTGCTTTTTCTGGCTTTTGGGAGGAACGGAGGAATGGAGTAAAAGCAGAATCTCATCCTCTCTCTTACTTCTAGTTGCCTCTCACCTTCTTAGAAATGACCTTTCTCACCAAAAGAAGCAGAAATCAATTGATTTGTGTGACCTTTTGTGGTTTATATTAGTGAACCTTTCTGAAAGATTTTTTTTTTTTTTTTGTGAGGTAGAGTAATTTTCCCCTTGGAAACATAGATGTGCTTGTAGGGAAAAAAAAAATGGTGTGTTGAATTTGCTCTTTTACTAGCCTTGATTTTTAATTCTTAGCTAAAAGCAGGGAGTTCCTGGTGCAATTTCAGTGAATAGTATCTGGGTATATTTTGCAAAGTCATAAAATGTCAAACTTCATGTAAATTGTATTTCTAAAGCCGCCCTCGCAGTTAGACACTGTAATTCTATCCAGACAATGTCTTTTTCGGTGAAAGAGACTCAAACAACTTTCTTCACAGACATGCTTTGACAATTTCATTGACTTTACTCATAACACTATCTGAAAAGAACTTTGTTTCAGAAAGTAGTCAATAGAACACAATGTCGTGGGAATTCTTTGCACAATTGAACTCATGGAAGAATAGCATTCTATTTCCAGAAGAAGCAGAAAGTCCAGGGACATTTAGCCTCCCACAGAAAGATGAAGACTTGATATTTCAGAACTAAAGTTAAACAGTGTGATGGGAATTGTCAGGTGCTGATAATATGCTAGAATCAGAAAGTTAAGACATCAGGTTACATGGAGTCTAGCAGGCAAAGGGTCACCAGCATGACTAGCATAGAAAAGGTCAATGTTTAACTTTCCCAAGTTTCGCTTAAATTCAATGTACAAGAGAGAGGGAGAGAGAGAGAGATGGAGAGAGAGAGAATTCTTGGTTGGTTATATCAATGCATTAAAAAGTGCTCTGGATAGAGAATGAGAAGAATGTTTTAACTATTTTCAAAAAGACTTCATGTGCTATGTACACAGACCGGACTTGTCTTGATTTTCTGTGTTCCGTGGTTGCATATATGCAGAGAGAGAGAGGGAGAGAGAGATGAAATGAAAACAAACAAACAAAAAGAATGAGGGGGAAGAAAGAAAACATGCAGGAATATTAGAAGACTAGGAGGAAATTAAATTTTTTTCCCTGGGTGAGGAAAAGGGAAACAAAAGGAAAAGGTTAACATTTAATAAAACAAACCCCAGGGTCACACATGGGCTCCGAAGTAGTAATTAAGTCTGGCATCTAGACCCTTGAGAGAGCAGACCTCGGTATAAAGAGAAGCAGGGGTGCCCGCAAGGGCTCTCTTCCCAGGGTTTGTACTGATTTGCAGTGAATTTAGACCCTGGCCCTTCTAGAATACTGGGTTTCTTGTCACTTTTTCATAGTTCCTTCCATTGTCCTTGGCCCTGCTGGCAAAGCTCTAGGAACGCATGACTTGAAGTGTGGTGCATGGTTGGGGCTGGTCCACAAAGTGTTTTGCACTTGTTCATGATGAGATGAACACTAAATGAGAGAAAGCTTCTAGAAACTTCTGTAACAATTGGATGGAGTCATTTTATGTCGTTGAATCTAATTTAAAAAATGAGGCTTCCTTTTGTATACCTTTGGTTTTCATTTAATTTCAGCTAGTAATTTATTTTTATTGTATATTGACAGAATATCAGTCTGTGATAGATTGGGGGGAAAATGATCTTATTTCACAGATGGTTTGAGAAGCACTGCTCTGGAGAACCAGGAGATACTGTCTTTGGGAAAAGGTCTCACCTTCTTCCAAATGTGGATAGAATTTATGAAGTGGAGGAGGGTCAGATATTTCTCATCTTGGAAAACACAGCAGCAATCACCCCTAGTTAGTGGCATTCTTTAGAGCAGTGTTTCTCAAAGATATTTATTTTAGGACTCCTCATACACTTAAAAAATTCAATTTCCAATTGTTCATTATAAGTTGATAGAAACATATTTGGTTTTGTAAAATATTATCTTTGTATGCTGTGACCTTACTAATCTCATGTATTTGGTCTAGTAGGGTTTTTTGTTTGTTTGTTTGTTTGTTTGTTTTTGTAGATTCCTTGTGACTTTCTACATAGATAGTCATATCACCAGAGAGTGGATTTGGTTCACGTGATTATGGAGGCTGAGAAGTCCCCCAGTATGCCACCTGTAAGCTGGAGACCCAGGAGCACTGAGGGTGTAAGTCCAAATGCAGGAAAAGACTGATGTCCCCAGCTCAGAAGTCAGGCAGAGACTGCAAATTCGCCTTCCTTATGCCTTTTTATTCCATTTGGACCCCCCAGAGGTTGGACGTGTCCACCTGTGTTGTGGAGGATGATCTACTTAATCAGTTCACTGATTCAAATGCTAATCTCATCTGGAAATATCCTCACAGACACACCTGGAAATAATGTTTAACCAAGTAGCTTGGCACTCTGAGACCCAGTCAAATTGACACATAAAACTGACCATCACAAGGGAAAAATAAATTCCACATTCTAACTGCTGCCCGATGGGGCTCCTAAGAGGGACCTTGTTCTGGTCAGACCTGGTGCAGGTGTGGCAAGAGGCCAGCAGAGCGAGCCCCAGCCAGACCATCCAGGATTGATGTGGGACACAAGGTGTGTTTCAGATTCAGTTTAGTTCTCCCCCAAATCATCTGGATCATATAAAAGTCAGAAAAGAAAGACATTTGGGCATGGGGGCTTCACAGGTGGCCAAAGGGTACACAATTCTTCAAGCAGAGAAGTGGCCTGAGAAAGAGAGAAGAAAACCTTAGGAAAGAGCAAATGAATCAGATGGTTGACTGTGAGCTTGAAAGGAAGGTAGCTCTCTTCCTCTCCTTTACAAGCCTGGGGTGGAGAAAGCAGTCAGGATGGGAACAAATAATCCCTCACTGGAGCTGCCCAGGAGGAGGTAGTTGGGGAGGGGAGAAAGCGCAAAGCCAGATGCCTCAATGCAAACACTACGATGTTTGCCTGTGCTATCTTTGCAATGATATTAGCCAACGTGCTTCTTCAGCCTCTTGTAAAGATATCTCAGCTTCTGACTATTTTACTTTTTATTTTCCTTCCAGGAGTGAAGCCCTAACTGGTAGGGATTTGGGTGAGTGAATAACGTGGGGTCCATTTGGAGTTCTGACCATGGTTTTAAATCTTGTTCTGTATCGGATCCACAGTGGTAGCGATGTACTGTTCTGATAAAAAAGCCAAGAAGCCTGGTGCCTTCCATGAAAGGAGACAGGCATTAACTTTCTTCCCCAGCCTGGTTACTCGGGACATTAATCAGCCCATAAAAATGGGATTAGGTCAACTCTCCATGCAGTTTTGTAGTTCACCTTTAAAATGCAACCATTCTTTGTGTTTTAATATCGGGTGGTCACGTTTTAGATGTAATGAAAGAGCAGGGATATTTTCCCACAAATTTTCATGGGGATTCGTGACTACAGATGGAACCCTCCCTGAAGACATTTAATGAACAATTATTCAATCTGGGGGATGGCTCTGAAGGAGCCATTCCAGCTGAGAGTACATAAAGTGAGTTCCCTAAAAGCTGTATAAATGAGAGACTGGAGTAACCCTCAAACATATAGTCATCTATTTTATCCTTTATTGCCTAATGAATATGTTATAATACCATGAGCCTATCAAGCTTGAAACTTTGCTCTGGCTCTGAGTCCCTGAAGGCAAACAGATGGATGTTTAAATCCTTCCTCTTAAAGTCTTACTCGATTGCAAAGCCTTTGCTGAAATGTAGAGTCTGAAATTTTCCCAAGTTCTGAAGCATCCTCCTCCGCTTTGAAGGAATGGCTCTGACTCTGCCCTTCAGGGTCGCCTTCCCCCAACCCCTCATTTTCCCTTCTCTCGGATACAATGCTGGAAGGGACCTCAGGGTCATTTCAGGCCAGAGTGCCTATGGCTCTCAACTAAAGAGAAGAATTCAGGCCTGGAGTGGGTTTTCCCAAGCAACTACATTTACTCAATTTAAAGAACTGATCTGGACTCTGAGATTTTGTTCTCTCCTCCCCCCCTTTTTTGGTAATATCTTCTTTTATTAGGTGATTTTTAAACAGTATCTCTTCGAGATCAAATAAAATGTTTTCCAATAAAGCTTTCTTTTAAAAATTTTGCTATAAAAGCCAAGAGTCTGGGAACCAGGGGTTTAGTGTAATCCCTCCATTTTTGGCGATTGAGGGCAAGGCCATTGCCCATCCCCAAAGTTGCTGAGTTGGTGCCAGAGGTAGGTCAGTACCAGGCTTCTGCCTCCAGCCTGGTGGCTTTTCCTCCATCATGCTGTCCATCTAAAGTGGACAGAGAAGGTCTTATAAGTGTGGGTACAGCTCCTGGCAGCGAGAAAGGCCATTAGAATCCTCTACAGCATCTGGCTTTATAACATGAGTCTAAAGTGGCTGTGTCAGGGGCAGAGCTTTGCTTTACGTTCAAGAATTCTGGAATGCTCAGGTGTGCAGATGGTTCCCTGACCCGCCCGAGGATGGCCCCGAGCACAAGCTCAACCACTTCTTTCCTGGGATGAGGCCTGGCCCTCTCTAGTTTCCCCACTTTTTCTTCCTGTAAGAGCAAGTTTTCCTAGAACGTCTACTCCTAAACCCATGTGGGTCATTAGCAATTTCAGAATGAGCAATTTCATTCTTTCTTTCTTTTTTAGTAGTCCGTGAAGTTGGGAAGGGAAAAAAGGGAAGCTCGGGAAGGGAAAAAAGAAGCAGATCTGGGCTGGATGTGCAGAGGGGGCGGGGAAAGGGGAGAGGGCAGAGATGTGAGCAAAGGCACCTGCAGACGAGGAGGAGCACTGGCTGGCGGATGAGCAAAGCGGTTCAGCTTGGCCCCTCTTGTCTGGAGTCCTTTATATGGCAGGAGGGACCACAGGGAAATTGGGAATTTCTGAGTGATATGCTTGAACTGGAGACATTCAGAGAGTTGATTCTAGCCCCAAAGGGATCCCCCAAGCCCATCAGCTTACGGCAGGGGGCTCAGGACACATCTTGGTTAATATTGTCACACATTCTTTTTTATTGAAAGACATCCTAAGGGCAATCTCAGAGCCCCCTTTGTGTGAATCCTTAGGAGCCGAGCTCTGTCCAGTGTCCCTGATTTGAGTGGCTGGTTTTGTCACCCAGGACATGGAAGTGAAAGGCAACAGCATCGTGGTGGTGGAGAGGGGGCTTGCTTTCATGCTTGATGCTAGCACAAAGATGCCCCGAGCAAAGCTTCTCTGAGAAATGAGGGAGCCCCCTTCCTGTGAAAAAAGCCATTTCCCCAAATAGATCTTTGGGGAGTCTAAAATGGGGATTTTTAAGGTTTCCTAGTGGGTGCTGTGTTCCAGTTCCCTTTAAGTGTCATGGGATAGGGCTTTAGTTGGTGTCAGCAGTGAAGGTTTTGCAAACTCTAAAATCTCAAGGTGCCTATAAACAACTCCAGCCTGATGCAATCCACCAGGCAGAGACTCCCTGCTAGAGACAGCTCTCAATAGATAATAGAATATTTTTCTTATTACCAAAGTATTACACGAGCACTTGAGCAACATTAAAAGTTACAGATAAATAAAAAGACAATTAAGAAAAACACTGTAATCTCAACGCCAAGAAATCTCTGTCCAGAGACCCTTGCTGTGAACACCTTGGTTTTTGTTCTTCCAGATTTATTTTATGTAGCACATATGCCTACAGACACATACACACACACACACACTTGAAAAAAAAGCAACATGGTTCCATATCATATAAGCTGTTTTTTCAATGATCAATGTATTACACATATCTTTCTCTATAAAATATAACATATCTAGAAGAAATAGATACAAATTTCAGTTTACAGAATTGGTTATTATGTGGAAAGGATATCTGTGTCTCCCCAATTTCATATGTTGAAATCCTAACCTTCAAGGTAGGTGATCAGGTCACGAGGGCTGGGGCCCTCGTGGACATCATTAGTACCCTCATAAAGAGGCCTCAGGAAGCCCCTTCGGGCCTTTCTGCCTTGTGAGTTTACAGCAAAATACAGAGTCTATGAAGTGAGCTCTCACCAGACACTGTGATCTTGGACTTCCCAGTTTCTAGAACCATGAGAAAAATATGTTTGCTGTTTATAAGCCACTTAATTTATGGCGTTTTGTTAGAGCAGCCAGAATAGACTGAGACAGCAATGTCATGGGCAAACGCATCTCACAGAAGCAAAAGCTCCATCCTTGAGGAACTTTGTCTGCTGCTGGCACCTACCCTGGCAGAATGCACTGGGGTCCCGCATCTGAAGGGTCCGGCTTGTGATGCTGGCTGACCTAGTCTGAATCCCAGTCCCCACTCCATGACCTTGGGGTTGGTGTCCATCATCGTAGCTACCATTTATTACCGTTTATTCACCACGCTGTGCTAGGCGCTGGGCCAGGTTGGGTATTTTTTTTTCCCCATCATTTACTCCTACTTTGTACGGGAGCCACACATCCAAAATAAGGACACAGAGGACACAGATGACGTCAGCCAGTTACCAGTGGGTAACTCTACCGGAGGCCAGTCTGGGCCTGAGTCCGCGGGCCGCAGCTATGCCCTGCTGCTGCTGCGGTGCCGTGGTCTTATCCGAAAAATGGCTCATAACGAAAACACCGGCTTGTACCGTCGTTGTCAGGTTCGTGTGAAATCACGCAGGTGAAAGCATCGCATCAATCCTCCAGTAGGTTATAAACAGCAATAGTTATTAAGAAAGAGAGCAAATGATTGAAAGCTGGGATTCTCCCAGAAAAATGCGATTCTCCCAGAAAAATGCCTCCAGGTTTCAAAGCAAAAGGGAAAAACTGACAGGCCAGGGCCCAACCAAGGCAGCTTCCTGAATCATTGTTTGTGCTTTGTACGGTGCTGGGTAGTTTTCAGCCAATACTTGAAAGCAGGATATTTCATGTACAAATTTGGATGTCCAGCATTTCTTTGCAATGGGTAAAGTCTGTGGTCTGAGTCCATCGTCTGCAGGGTGGCACTCTCTGGGGGTGACTAGAAGCTTCCCCTTCTAACACAGGCACGTGATGGAGGATTTTCCCACATCCGTTACAGCTGACTTCACCTGTTCACATGTAGCTGGGTGTGTGTTGGTTCTAAGGACTGAGGCGTGTGTGTGTGTGTGTGTGTGTGTGCACGTGTGTGCATGTACTTTCACTAAGAGTGGAGGGTAGGGAGGATGCTTTAGAGGCCCTGGTCACCTCTCACAGAGTGTTGTGAAGCTCAACCTTGAACTGACCTGGAATTCTGCTGAGTGACCCACAGCCCAAGACAAAATGATCTCATCTCAGATCAAACAGGAAAGTCTTTAAAGTCTAAGCAGAGTTTCTAAGAGGGTGGTAGGCTCCTAAAGGATCTGGGGGTTCCCACTTAAAACCCCAAGGTGTAAGGAAAGGATCCCAGATGAAAGGTATTGATAGTGCTTTGCAAGCGTGAGTTAAGAGCCTTGATGTGACTTCCCAGGGCTCAGGCTGCTGAGTGCGATGAAGAGGCCCCTGTCCCTTTCATCCTGTCCCTCCAGACTTTTGCACTGTGCTGTGCAGGACATCATTATTCTGGATTGATTGGGAGCTGACTTTGCCTGGGTATGCAGGTGACCAGGACCCAGAGAAGCCTGCTGCCCCACGTAAGAGGAATCATGGGCCCCCGTGGAGGAGGGAGTTGCCCAGGGCCAGAATCAATTACAAGGGGTAAAGACGCTGCCCAGATTTGATTGTGTTGGCTGAGTGGGCCACTAGGTGAAAGAAAAGTCCTCTGATCATAAAGCTCAGAAAGGCCCCGAGTGGTTTTTTGGCCAGTACTTCCTTAGAACAGTACCCATGGACAAACTCTGATCTCATTTGACGTCCGTGATTTTTCACATAAAATTCTTACATACCTAGGGGAAGCTCTCTCATGCCCAGTGCCCATCCAGGTGAGCCGGTGACCAAAGAGATAACTCTTAACTAATCTTCAGCCTGCAAAGAGCATTTCCCTCAAGACCCTACTGCTTTTATCATCCATGCTTCTAGACCAGCAATCTCCCACTAGTTTATGCTAGATGTAAGGTTATTTTTTGTTTTAAAGGAATGCTGCTTAGGAAGATCATCAAAAGGTCATCAGACCTCTTATTTATTTTCTAGTTTTGAAGTTTAAGTTTCCTGCTAATAGACGTGGTGCTCTCTAAAAGGGAGCAAGTCTCCAGTTGAGTCCTCCCCCAAAGGATTTTTATTCACAACGTAGTCTGAAGGGAGAGGGGAGTTTCTCCTTTAAGTGGAAGGAAGCATGTGGGAACAGGATTTAATCCCTTACGGTTCCCAAAGTTTTTTTGTTTAAAAATTTTTTTTTTTTTATTAAAGCTGAAACCCTTAGAAATGGTCCAAGATCCAAATAACGTTCTTATCTGTAGTTTTCTTTGGAAACTGTTCAGCAGTAGATATAGATGTCCAAAACCGTATCCAGCCCTGTCTCAGGGAGCTATCTATGGGGAAGCTGTTGCCTTGGGAACACCCACTGCTCTTCTGGCTCCCCTCTCATTCTCCAAATTGAAACCATTTTTTTTTGTTGTTGTTGTTCACAAATTGGACTTTAAAAATGCCAAATTCAAGGATGCTGATTCAAACATTATATTTTGAACAGAGCACACCCAGATTCACTCTGATCATCCTTTATCTTGCCACTAAAGATGGGGACTTGAGCATGGAGTCCGGAAAATGGAAGCCAATCAGGCTTCTCCAGCCCAATACCCTGGACACAGCAGCCAAGATAGTGTTTCATGGAGCCCATTCATCTGAGCAGGGTGCATCTGATTGAAGCATTTAGCCTTCGGTATAGGCTTGTACTTAACAGCATCCAAATGGTTGTGCTTTCTAGTTTTATTAAAGAAGCCGGATCCTTCTCATACGTTTTCCATTAATGGGATTATAAATTGATATAATTTGAAGTCCAAGAATGCAGAACTGGTATGTGGTAAACATAAACATGTGTTTGGTGTTAGATGTAAACTAGGACAGCCAAAGTGGGCAAGTGTTGTAAACTTCAAACATGAAACAGATGTAAGGTAATTAGAGGCACGTACGTGAAGACAACAGCAGTGATCTGTAGCAATGAAATGAACTGTTAGTTTAGGCAGTAATCGCTGTGGCCCTGGTGGATTTATCACGTTGCTAGCTGCTGTGTGAACTTGATGTTACCCTTCTCTAGAAGAACTCAAGGATTGCTTTTTTTTCCTTCCAAGGCAGGAAGTACAACTCGGAAGCACGTGGACCGCAATACTGGTTCTATACTTCTGAAAAAAGTGCCTAATGCCTACTACAAAATGGATTCACTAGTTGGTGAGAATTTGAAAATATTATATTGACACAGTCTTTAAATTTTAGGAGCAAGCTCTTAAACCAGATCAGGAGAAGTTTGGTTAGATCACAAGTGAAGTCTGTGGGATAAGCTTCCTTCCAGCAACATGGGAAAGTCTGTTTACTTTGTGTGCAGGTGACAGTGGCATATTTTAATGGCAAAACTCAGCTTTGGAGTGAGTTTCACAGTTAGGTTAAACTAAAATGAAAGAGACCCTCACTATAATTTTCTGATGCCCAGAAAGTAAACATTTAAGCAAAAAGTCTTGGAATTTGGGGGGAAAAGAGGGATAGAACTTTCCTCCTGTGGTATCTACTGAGAAGAACAGCATTTTGTGGACCTAGCCATTTTTGTGACGAGAAATCACTCTGGTACTGTGTGGCAGCCAATGGGTCATTTTCACAAGTTACTTTTGATTTAGTGAAAGCCAAATCAAACCAACTCTGATGTCACCAGCGTGTGCCAAATTTGTTTTAAAAATCGTAAGCATCACAGCTGGTAAAGAGCTTTGTTCATTTTTGCATTGATTGATGTAAAAATGTCCCCTTTGTCTATGTGTCCAGCTCTGAAAGGCATTGAAGGAAGATGGCTGATTGATGAAATGAAGAAGGTCAGGGGAAGAGCTCAGTGGTGGAGTGCATGCTTAGCATACACGAGGTCCTGGGTTCAATTCCAGTACCTCCATTGAAAAAAAAAAAAAAAAAAAGAAAGAATAAAGAAATGAAGAGGAGCCTGTAAGTACCAAGGAGAAAACAAGGGATGGATAATGTCAACCTGTAATTGGCCTCCATCCAGCCAAGAAAGGCATGGGCTTAAACCCACCTTTCATTTCAAAGTGCAGCCCCTTCTGGGGATGACGAAAGCATGTCTGCTCAAGCGGTCCTCCTGTCCTTTATGACACCTGGATTTAGAGGTCAGGCAGCTGTCATATCCAGCTGGAGACCCTTCACCCCCTACCTGCAGGCATAACGTTATTAAGCCCCATTAAATTATGAACATTCACTGCCCCTTCCACCACTGACAGTTTCTCACTTTAAGACAGTTAAGGTGGGCAGGGGAGGTTATAACTCAGTGGTAGAGTATGTGCTCAGCGTGTACCAGGTCCTGGGTTTAATTAATCTCCAATACTGCCATTAAAAAAATAAATAAACTTAATTACCTTCCTCCCAGATAAACAAGAAACAGTTAAGGTGGTCCTCTCAGGAACGCTGTTTCCTTCTCTTTATCAGAGACTCACCTCTGTCTTAGAGAAAAAAGCGCTGCACTTGGAGTTCAATGGCCTGCTACTACTAATTTTTAGGAAAATGAAGGCCACCATCAGCTTCTGCCTTTGTAAAATGGGGAAGAATGATATTCATCCTTCTTACCTTCCTGGTTGCTCAATGAAATAAATAATCAATATGAGAGTGCTTTGTCAATGGTATTCCTACTGTGTGTGCATGCTGTTGCCTCCATTTGGAATGCTCTTCTCTCCTGCTCTGGCAGGCCAGCTCCTATACAGCCTTCAAGACCCTATTAAAATGTCCCCTCCTCTGCCAAGCTTCTTGACTCAGTGCAGAGAGGCACCCTCTCCTGGACCTTCAGGGCATTCTGTTCTCTGTCAGCCAGCCATGCTGTGTTGTCACTGTTTACATCTTCATCTCTGTGGCTGGACTCTGAGCAACTCGAGCAGAGGGACAGTGTCTTATTCAAGTTGTGTCCCCATCTTCCAATATCATAGCTGGCCTTAGTGGATACTCAAGAAAAGTTTGTTCAGTTAACTTGTGGAGGGCATTTGATGGGCTCCCTCCAATCTACGTGCTTGAGTGGAAGATTCTAGACCACTGGACTCTAATAATAACACACAGCCTTCTGTTCTGCCTTCTGTGCCAGAAGATAGCTAAGGAGCAAAGCCTCTTGTCACGGTCAGATTCAAGGCTTCCTTGGAGGAGAAGGAGGGAAAACCTTTGTAAGCCACCATGTCCACGTTGCCCGTGGAGAGCTCAGCTTACTCTCTTGTGCTTAAGTTAGAGAATAAATGTGAAAGGGGGGAAGGGCATAGCTCAAGTGGTAGAGCACATGCTCAGCACCCAGGAATCCAGGGGTTCAATCCCCGGTACCTCCTCCAAGTGGAACTCGATGATGAAACCTGATTACCACCCCCCATAAAACAGACAATACAATCCAAATGTGAAAGGGCTTCAGAAACAGCCAAGTACTAGACAACTGCAGAGAATCATTCTGTGTGGTTTCCCACCCATTTGAGGCCAGCTTTTGAAAGTCCAGAATCAAGTCTTAAATGCCTTTGTATCCCCTTCAGTGTAGAAGACAATGATCAATATTTGTGTATTGAATAAATAGGTCTTTATCTTTACGATTATAGTTTCCCTTTATTTTTAGCCACCATAACACATGAGGGCAACACCTAATGCATCCTGCTCCCCTCTTTCACCTCTTTCTGCACTTTTCTCCATGGAGGCAATGGACGATTAGGATTTCATTTACAGGGAACGGCTGTGGGTGCCAGTGTAGTAAATACATGTAGCTGAAGTCACTGGATTCTCTCCATATCATATACCTCCCCCCATATCTAAAAAAAAAAAAAAAGTCATCATTTAAGTAAAAAATAAGGATATTTATTTGAGAGCCTCTGGCATTGGTTCCAAGTGAGGAAAACACTGGGAAGTTATATTTATTTTTTAATTTGTAGATCAGTTATAATTACTTAGATGAATAGAAAATGATGAATACTGCCTTCCATTGGCATTTGATATGTATGTATTGATTTGTATTAAATTTTATTAATGTATGCTGTCTGTTGCACTTCTGCTGCATATACAGTGCAAGTTGTGTGGGGGGTGTGCCAAGAAAAATAAGATGTGATTTTTCTATAAAGGAGTGTAAAATATGATTTTCGAGATTGAGATGCATACAAATAAAGCATAACTTGTAATAAAAATCTGTGTATGATATGATCCAGCAACCCCACTCCTGGACATATATCCAGAGAAGACTAATTCAAAAAGCTACACGTACCCCAATGTTCATAGCAGCACCATTTACAATAGCCAAGATGTGGAAGCAACCTAAATGTCCATCAACAGATGGCTGGATAAAGAAGATATGGTATGTACACACAATGGAATACTACTCAGCCATGAAAAAGAATGAAATAATACCATTTGCAGCATCATGGATGGACCTAGAGATTATCATACTAGATGAAATAAGTCAGAGGAAGACAGATATCATATAATATCATACGTGGAATCTAAAATATGACACAAATGAACTTATTTAGAAAACAAACATGCACAGACATAGAAAACAAACTTATGGTTACCAAAAGGGAAAGGGGGGGATATATTAAGAATTTGGGATTAGCAGATACAAACTACTATATATAAAATAGATAAAAAAACAAGATCCTACTGTATAGAGCAGGGAACTATATTCAAAATTTTGTAATAAACCATAATGGAAAAGAATATGAAAATGAAAAAATACATATATATGTAACTGAATCACTATGCTATACACTAGAAACTAACACAACATTGTAAATCAACTACACTTCAATAAAAAATTTAAAAATCTGATTTATAGATATATAAATCTATCTGTATGTATATGTACCCACACATACATACATATATATGTGATGTGAGATATATTAAACGCTCTGTGAGTTCAGAAGGTGGAATTTCTTTGAGGGAAAGTAATAATCCTTAGGTTCTAATGACAACAGGGTTGTTTGTATGAGGTTTCTTTTTTAAAGGTGTACAACATTATACGTATATGTATACATAGAAGATAAGAAGTGGGGAGGATCAGGAGGGCGAGGAAGAAAGAGAGAAGTGTTTTGATTTAATAACAGGCTGTGGAGCCAAATTTCTGGAGTTCCAACCCCACTTCTAAGTGGACTTGGCACATTTTCAGATCTCTCTAAATCTGTTTTCTTTTCTGTAAAATGTGAACAAGAAGAGCATCTTCTTCCTAATATTGCTGTAAATACTCAATATGATACTAAATAGAAGGCATTGGGCATGTAGCCTGGACCCCTGAACCTGCTGCATAAACACTGCACGTTTACTGCGGCATTTGTGCCCGTTTACCTGCGTTACCCCAGCTAGTCTCCCGGCAGCCGTGGTCCTCCGCCTGTTTCCCAGGTGAACAGGCACAGGTGACTGCTTTGCTTGGTGCTGCCCTCCTGGAGTAGATGCTCAGTGCATTATTCCTCCATATGTTAATTTTTTAAAAAAATTTATTTATCTATTATTGTATTATTTAATTATTTTATTTTGGCTGGTTGGGGGAGGTAACTGGGTTTATATATTTTTAGAGGGGCTACTGGGGATTAAACCCAGGGCCTTCTGCGTGCTGGGCATGTGCTCTACCACTTGAGCTACACCCTCTCCCCTCCATGTATTAACTGAATTGGGCCAATAATTGAGCTCCATAGCCAAGGTACTGAGAAAAAGCACTTAGCCCAAAGCAAACACTGTGTCATCCTTTGCTATTCCTGCACAGTCTTCCCTTCCTGGTGGTGCCTTCCCCACTTGGGAAGTGGGGCGGAGGACCCTCAGGACCACCGACTGGCAGAGGAAGGCTCCATGGTTGTCTAAGGACAGTGTCCCTGAGTCAGAGCTGCAGACACTGGGAAGCAACACCTCCCTTATAATTAACCGTTTGGCTGCTGAGCTGAGGGTCGCTTTGAAAGACACCCAGGTGACAGTGGGGTGCCTGTGGTCCCAGACTGTGGAATTACTCTGAGCCAAGAGCTAAATGGCCCCTCACATCTACTCATTTTCTCTTAAATTACATGTGATTAGGAGTATAATTACCACTTCTTACTCTTTCCCCCCAAAACACTATTTTTCTTTGCTCTCGCAGCACTTTGTTGGGGAGACAGAACACACCAAGGTTGTGTCAGGGCTGGGGGAGGCTGGGGGTGTGAATGAGAAGAGAAGCCAGGAGGTGGGGGGGTGATGAAGCCCTCCCCTTGTGACACTGGTGAGCTCTGAAGTTCAAAAACAAAAATCCAGGGGCGAGAGTGAGCATCAGAGAATGTATGCAGAATGCTTTGATTACTGAAATGGTACCGGCCCAAGGTTCCTGAAATGATATGTGTGCTTACATTAGAATTATAAAGCTTGGCTGTTGATCTTTTTATTTTTGGAATGTCTATCCCTCTAATTACTTTACAGTCCAAATGATTAAAAAAAGGAGCAGAGAGCAACAGATGATCCCAAATTGCTGTGTTTAAGGGAAAGGGTTGTCTGTTTGCGTGGGGCTCTCCCTGTAATGAGAGCCACTGCTGGGAGCTGTTTAGACAGACTCCTAAAACGGGCTGAGCACTCTGGGGCCTTGGAGCTTCCCAAAGCCAGGGATGCTTCTACTGGGACAGTGTCTGGCAGGAAAGGAGCGGCAGGGAGGATGCTGGGAGCCACATTTTGAATTATTGGGTTCAGCATCATTCTGAGTACAAGGGGGAGGCTCTTTTAGCAGAAAGCTCTCAGGCTGGTCATCACTGATGTGGCAAACTCAGCCTCTGAGCAGACGGTCTCTAAATAGAACTGTCCAAGTGTCTGGAAGGCACACGCGGGCCCTTCCCTTCAAGGATGGGGACCCGTGAGACCCCTGTATCCCCCTGCCCTCAGTGACATCCCACTTTGTCCTCATCCACGCTGGATGGAGGCGTCCCACCCACAGTGGCTGAAAGGGGGTGTGGAAGTTGGGGTGAGATCCCTCTGAAGTGTGACATAGGAACAATTCTGGTTGTTCCCCAACATCACAGCCAAGTGCATCCCTCCCAGTGCCTGTCTCCCAGCCCCACCTCTGCGCCATCCACTCTAGTACCAGGTGTAAGCAAGACTTGGTAAAAGGTGGCTTCAGGAGCGCAGTTGATAGCATCCCTTGGCTGCAGATGACTCTAGGTTGCAGCCACTAGGGGTCAACGTTCATTTCTTCAGCAGAGCCTGTTGGGGGAGGGGGCTGTAGGCCAAGCCCACCCAGGAGGGA